>NC_142673.1:19746112-20346112 GCF_964200805.1 Pocillopora damicornis | reverse complement strand
ACAGAATTGCAGGGTACACAACAGCGAGGTATACTGGGGTATCCTTTTTTCGCGCAAAACACATGCTCCTTGGACGATGAACCACATATCTCTCTTGTAATCATCAACCAAAAGAGCAGTTATACAACAAAATCATAGTTGGGAATAAATAATGGTACCGGTAATAAGACTGAGTGGAGTCCAATTCAGTCTATAATCATATACGTGTTCATCCCTATCAATCCTAAAAATTACAATTTTCCAGAAAAGAACAATAGCCAAGTTATGAAAGAAAGATAAAATTTGCATTAAAAGACTGACAAGGAGGCGTAAATGGTTTGATTCTATGGTGATTAAAACCAAGGCTGTGATTGGTTGATTTAAACTACAAACTGTTCGATAACAGACTGTCTAATAACAATTTGGCAAGTGGATTAGTGGAAAATAGGAGCTTATTGAATCAATCAAAAGACAATGGTGGGAATTGTAATTTTTATGATTAGACCCCTTATGTTATCTATAGACCCCTCTATAGCACCCAAGACAAAAATTTTTATATACTCCTGAGCAGAGCAGTTGTCAAGAAAGCCCGCTCGCAAGGTACATAAATCACCAGAACCACTCCCGGGTTCTTCCAGCTTTTGCTACTGGTTAAATCCTACGACAAATTTAAGCTACCTAATTAAGAAATAAATACGCAACTATTTGAACATAAACTACCAGATCCCGGTTGTTCAAAGGTTGGATAACGCTATCCACTAGATAAATCGCTATCCGGTGGATAGCGCAGCACGTTTTCTTGACAATTATCCGTTGGATAGCGCTATCCACTCTTTGAACAACTAGGCCCAGATATTAAAAAAATAGTTGGTGTTATTTTCACATTGTACCTAATGGAATATCTTTACGGAAGAGAATCCCGTTGACGGTATCAGATTTCTCGTACAAGGCAAAACAAAAAATAATGATACAGTTCAACTACTTTAACTGAACCTAAAAAAACCAAAACAATGAGTTTGTGTGTAGGCTAATTAACAAAACCAAATTCACGCTAATTTACGAATATGGAAGCGATACTCGTATTTATGAACACTACTCAACTAGTAGTGAAAATAAGACCTGAAAAAAAAAAAATTCGGGCCCGTACGGGATTTGAACGTATGACCTCTGCGATACCGGTGCAGAGCTCTACCAACTAAGCTAAGGAGCCAACTGGAAGCTGGTCATTATGTTGTTCTCGAAAATAACATGTATATGTAACTACAAATAACATGTATATGTAACGGAGTGTCACAACAAGATAATTAAATAGCGTTTTAGCGCTAAAACATACGAACGTTAAAAAATAAAAACTTTTAAAAATTACTTCTTTAGAGATATATATGCGAAATTAAAGCATTACCTGAGTGTCACCGCAAAATAATTAAATAGTTTTCTAGCGCTAAAACATACGAACATTAAAAAATAAAAACTTTTAAAATTGTTTCTTTAGAGATATTTATGTTTAAAAGGCAAAGCAAACCGAAATGACAAAAAAATGATAATCTGAAATCCTGTAACAAACTGAGATAGCTATTATGTGACTCTTTTTACATGAAGACTCTCAGGTTATCGACCAAGTGGCTTACACAAAGGGTGCTTAACTTGGTTCTGCTAAAATAAAGTGACCACGAACGTTGTTCATCCCCTGGATCGGATATTAGTCCGACGCAGGTTAATTCCCAGCAATTGATAAATTTTTCCTTACAATGCGCTGGCACCCACAGATATTCCTGGGTGGGGATGGTACTCTGAGAGAGGAACCCCTACAAAGTTCTAAAAATAGTTCCAATTTCACGTTTCCCTCATGAAAAGTGCGAGCCACTTTGTTCAAATGGAATGAAATTATTAAGTCTTTAAAAGAAAAAGCGCCATCCTTTCAGGTCTATCATTATAAAGGTTAATGTCATTTCAAATGTCTTTATATGATAAACAACTAACCTGTGGCTGAAGAGCCATCGTTTGTTAGAACATTCCGTAGCAAACTGCATGGACTTTCAACTACTTCGACCAATGGAAATGCTACATCAGAAATATGTGACACAACAAATGGAAATAACATCACACTACATTAAATTAACCTTCTCGCCGTATGGCAAATGGAACAATTCTCCATATTATTCAAACAGTCTTTTCCATCCAGATACTTAACCATAAATATACAACATTCAAGTTGCAACATGCTTATTTCAAACTCTTTGCGTGCGAAATCAAGTTCGACCAGGGTGAAAGAATAAACTTACCTCAAGGCCCAATTGAACTGAAGTGCGTAAAAAAGTCACTTTTCAACGAGAAAAATAAATATGGAATCATTAATAAAAGATTCGCGTTAAACTAAAATACACATAGCAAATTTATATGCTCATAACAGTCGATTTTAGCATAGTGTGTGGAACCAATTTTGCAACTCCTATCAAAATACATATCACGTGTTTGATAGAACATGTAAACATGGTTGAAAGTGAAGAAAACCTTCTTGGAAGGTATACGAGAATAAATGCCTTTTTGTACAGTACGAGCAGTCCCTCCTTTTCGGCGAAGTCCGTCGAAAAAAAAATCATCTAAGAAAATAGTACTTGTAGTTAGTGCGCTGCAACTCACTCCCACAGTTCCACGCGGTGAACCACAATTTTCAATATTCGCTTTTTTTTTTGCTGATTCTTTTCAACTCCACGACGTACTTTGCCGAAAAGAAGAGACCGCTCGTAGTCTGGCTACTTCAGAAGGCAACCACATGAAATTTATCCCTTAGTGAAAGCAATGACATAGGAAGGAGAAAAATCGCGCAACCTGTAAAACTGAAAAAAGCGGGTCCAAACACTGAACTACAATCGACTACTGAATCCAATATATAAGTCTCACAAAAACTGAATTAGGAATGGACAACGACGACAAACTGAGCTAAAAAAAGTATTCGCAGGCTAACACGGGAGACCATAGCAGAGTTGATATGTCTGATACCCAACCCTAGATGATATCACTGCTTTAACTTTTTATAAAAACTGCTCACTATTTTAGATACTATATTCTTCTGCAATGGATTAAGCTTTGTCACAGTTGTCCACTTATGGGGTAAAGTCTAACGTAGACTGGATGGCGGGTGGAAGAACCATAAGAACTATTACAATCTCACACCAACCACCATAAGATTAAAATAATCTAACACAGAATGGCTACTACTTCTAAACTATACATTATAGACTGTACAATACATGACCTCGTGTCAGCAAAAACCAGCGATGGAACGATCAACACAATAATGCCTGAAACTTAAACAAGTTCATAAGAGGAACAAAAATTTAAAAATACCTTTTGAATGAGTTAATATCGAAAATAGTTATGTCAAAGTTAACTCGATCAACTGAAACAAACTTAAATGAAGTTTCATTGTCAACTTAAAAAAGACCATCGCTACCATCGTGACATACCTTTGTACGAGCCAGCGCATGTTTGATTGGTTTACTGTCGTTTTACCTATGATTCGATAGGAAGTCGATCAAGTTCTGCCGATAGAACCACCAATGGTTTTGTAAAAAGCTAGCGAAACGACCAGTGAGACGTTAGCAAAACGACCTGGGACGTTGGTGGAACGACCTAAGACGTTAGTGAACTGGTCGTTAGCGAAACGACCCATAAGCGAAATGACCAGTTACCGTTTGATTGCTTCCAAACGTTCGTCAAAGCGCCACTAATCAGAAACTATATACACAAGTAAAAATCTACTTCAGTTCTAGACAATGAAAAAATGATGATCCACAGAATTTTTAACTGTCTAAAGTTGAAAAAGTTACCCTAAATTTGCAAAAAGCCAAAAATAGACAAAAACGAGAAGAGTTTTAGTAAACCAGTCAAAATTACTCTAAACGTGTACGAAAACTACCTGTGCAAACCCTGTAAAAACCCGACTACAGACTAATACCCAGACTAATTTCTAGTAAACTATTTTCTATCACACAGTGAGGATGGTAAAAACTACTCATCATAAAACTAAGTGCTAAATTTATCACCGTTTAGCTACATCACCATCACTTTTCTAAAAAATAGTCCATATTTCAAATATTATCTTCTACTACATTTAACTCCATAACAGTACAATTTCACATTCATAACTACTTAAAGAAATTCCATTCTTATCTGTAATTAATGTGTGTATATATATATATATATATGTGTGTGTGTGTGCTAATCAATGTACTATCTATGCAGCGTGCAACTAATTAATAACCCCGTCTCCTTACCCACGAGAGTTTTTCAATTTCTCCATATCTTCTTTCAGAAGACGGATTTCTTGATAGTGGCTTTGGAGTGCCCAATCATGTTCTGCAATGACCTTTTCATCTGCAGCGAGACTTTCTTTCAAGGCACTTAACTCAGCCGCGTTGGCTTCCACGCGATGGTCATTCATACCTCTCTGATGTGGCAACACAAGCAACGAGTGTGGGACCACATCAGCATCCAAATGGGCCCTAAACTCTTTGGGATCCATCTTCTCCTGGAACAATTTTAAAATTAATTAACAGACTGCATCATGATAAACATCGCCTAATCCCTTGTCCAAAAACTGACAAACCAGCTTTTAGCACGGAGACAAGTCAAGAAAAGGCTTCTAAAACACTACGTTTTCAGGCGTGGGTGACTTGAAAAGTGAAGTCTCTTGTTTGGCAGTGCTTAGTTGTATCCTGAGATAAGTGTCTCAATAGGCAATTTTTCAGTTACCACTGTTTCACAGTGACGCGGATGACATGGAGGCCGTCTAAGGAGATAGGGAGATTTTGAGGGCAAGTTTTCTTTGAGCAGTACTAACGGCTGAAGCAATGGATAAATGTTCTTTAGCAGAACTGAATTTGCAGCCGGAATTCTTTGGGATGCTACTAAAGCATTAAGCATGAAAAACCATAAACAAGTGCCAAGGGGACACACTATTCCAGCGCTTTACTGAGGCATGAGATGAAATGCACTCAAGTTGATTTCCGATATAGTCCCCATTATACTGGCGGTTAGAATAACTTCCAACATTGATACTCAATCTCGAAACGCTTTTATCTAAATGTGATTACTTTTTAGCATGTACTCAGGCTAACAAACTTACACAATGCTCACATCCGTAGTCTCTGTATGGACACTCTTTTTGCGTGCAATCACCGTCCTTTGCATCTTGATGCCTCTTCAACTGTAATGAGCAGACAGGTAATAATTAAAGCCCTGGGTGACTATATCAGGCTTCGTAATTGTTGCCACGAAAAATATCAGTCATCCAATGTGCTTAACTATTCCTTTCAGCTATCACAAAAGGCGAAAGTATGTTTGCTCCCATTAACAGTTCTTACAGTTTTAAATAAAAACTAAATAACGGCTGAGAATCTCATGCTAAGATTCCTACTTTGCATGATGAAATTATAATTTGTTTTCATCTAGCCAGGAAGTGCAATCGTATTTTCTTTTTTATTTTTTTACATTTTCATCACAGGGTCTTACTAGTGGAAATTAACATTACAAGTTCGCGATCGTTTATTCGGGAGGCCATCTTTGCCTCCTCCCCTCCCCTTTCCTTTTACAGTTTTGTGAAAAAGTAACGCAAGCGAAATGCGCGAATTTCTTTTTTTGTTCTCGCGAAAGTTCGTACGAAAGTTCCAATGACAATTCGAGGCTTTTTGAGTGAATTTTCCCTTGCGCCATTTCGTCGAATTTTCGCTTCGAAACGAAATTTCAGCGAAATCTTGCGATAAAAAGCATCGCCTTACTGCCTACTGGTCGAAATTTCGAGCTGGATAGACTCAACTGTTTGCCATGCGACGTACGCGATCTATTCATCATATAACGTTCACGAAATACAGTTCCTCCGCTAGAGTTAGGTCACGAATACAAACGATGAGAAATATTCGCCTAACTTACCAAGAATAAAGACTTTATGTTTCGTTTTATACCAGAAAAGACAAAACATTAGCCTGTTCTGATCAATGCCATCAGATGCTGCTGTAATAGTAAAATTTCCGCATCGCTTTTGACTTATACGAACAGTACACCTTTTTGGCAGATATGGTATCCGAATGTTTCTTTAGTTTTCGCAGATTACATTCACACATGAACAAATTTGAATCCCGTCATTAACGCGGGAAGTTTGGAGAGTGCGAAAGAAGATTCTAAAACTTACTTTGCAAGTAAGAGAGTTCAGCCTTGCTGCTTTCGCGATCTTCGCACCGTGGATGAATTAACGAGAATTTCTCGTTTTGCCAGCTTCTTTCGAATCTCCGCGCTCGTCGTCTCGTCATTCCTACGCATCTGTTGGTCTATGAAAGCTCTTGCTTCCATAGACAGATTTTTCGGTCTCCCCGAGCGAGGTAAATTTGCCACGAAGCTATTAAGACGCAGCTTCTTGATTAAGCGAGTGATGCCTGAAAGGCTCACTTGTAACCCTTCGCTTTTCAAGGTTTTAAATTTTCCAGCTGGATGGAAGCCCTGGCTATACAGGAGCTCGATTCGAGTTCTAGTATAGCTTGATATTTTTGGCATAATAACTACCAGAGTGCTACGAGATCAATGAATGAATGAGAGAATTGTTTACGAAGCATCGGTATACCATGCGTTGCCATGGTTGCGAACAGTTCACGACACGCTTCCTCGCGTGGAGTCTCGCCTACAAATTGGGAATTTCATGTGTTGTTATATGACAAAGTTATTCATAACAAATGGCGCCCAGTTGAAGTTCCACTTGCCTGGAGTGTTTGCGTGGTCGTTTATACTTAGACTCGAACACCTGGCTGTTCGGATCACATCAACAATCGAACATTTGTTGAGGTTTTAACAGGAAGGAGCGATAGAATAGTTACTTGAGTGGATGATACTGATTTCGAATTTTTTTGCAATGCATTACAACAATACATGGACTACACTTCGCTGTAATAAGTAGAGCGAATTTTCTCTCGAAATTTCGCACCGAACTTTCGAGAAGAGCCAACTTTCCCTCTTGAGTTCGCAACTCACTAGCGTCCACAGCGAAATATCGTTCTTAATTTCGTTCGCGGAAAGTTCTTTCGCAGCGAAATTTCCTCAAAAAGCCAGGAAATTCGTCGAAGTTCGTTTGCGTTACTTTTGCACAATACTGTAACTGTCGCCCTCCCCCTGGGTTCAAATCTCATTGAAAGCATTGTATAATTAACTTGTCGCCTCGCAGTTAGGTAAATATCCACCTTTTATACCCACCTCCACTTCGGTGAATAGCTCTCAATGAAAATTGTGATAATTAATCCCCCCCTTCCCCTCATAAAAAATATAGCAATAGTAATATGTAACTGTAATATAATAATTGCATTCATGTGGTTGAAGTCTGTACCTCGCACAATTGAATGTTCTCTTTCCCACAATTTCCACAAGTAACATGTAGGTTTTCACAGCTTTCACTATGGTTCTATAATGTAATGAATGTTAATAGTATAACCATACAATGACTCAATCGCAGTGAAAGCTACGTGTTATGGAAGTCAGTCAATAAGTTTACTAAGTATCCTATTGGATGTATAAATTATGTTATAATTTCCTCTTGTATGTTTCTCTTAGGTTATACTCTTTTGGACTAGATCTGCATTATAAAACAATGAAAGCCCTTTCAGTCTTAATTGATGCAGAAGCTAAATAACTTGTTGCCTCTGGGTATCATCATGAGCAAAGGTTCCCCAAACAAGCAGGTTTCTTGGATACATTTAAATTTTATACATTAGCTCTGACTTACTAATTACTTGATTTTAAATGAAGCTTCCAGTATTTACTTACTGCTTGATCAGCCCACTTTATTGCCTTATTGCAGAAGTTGCAAACCACATCTCTAAAAGGACATTCCTCCTCTTGGTGCTTGGCTAATGTATTAAGTGGTACGTCTTTATTGCAGCCAGAATTAACACATGTCACTGGCCTCCACTCACACTCTTTGTAATGGTCCTATGAACAGATCAAATAACACCAAAATTTAAATGTAACGTAAATTTCATGCAAAAAAAAAAATTAATTCAGGACCCAAATGATCTTTGAGTTGCCTCAGTCTTAGTTGACAGAGTTAAAAGTATAAAGTGACCCAATCTGATCAGGCCTAATTCAGCCTGATCCTCCAAGCCCAAGTGACTTGAATCTGAACTACCCTTGCGAACTGAATTCCCAGTTTTCTGGGAATTCTTAGGGCCTATTTACACGGTACGACTTTGTCGCATGCGACAAGCTTACGACAGGCTTACGACACGAATTGTTTCGTGTAAATCAAACCTACAACTCGCTTACGACTCTTAAGTCATGTCGTAGGCCTGTCGTAAGCTTGTCGCATGCGACAAAGTCGTGCCGTGTAAATAGGCCCTTAGGAACTCTTAGGAATTCTCAAAAATTCCCAATTATGCAAATGACCCTTGCAAACTGAATTCCCAGTTTTCTGGGAATTTCTGGGAATTCCTAGGAATTCCTAGGAATTTTAAAAAAATCCCAACTATGCAAATTAACTCTGATTTAAAAAGCTTGGAATTACTGGGAATTTCTGGGAAAGGAAGACTCCAGTTTTGTGAGGACTTGGAATCCCTAGGAATTCCTAGGAATTCTCAGCTTTACAAACTACCCATAATTTAAGAAGTGTGGAACTCTTGGGAATTTCTGGGAATTGAATTTGAGGCAATTTTAATACCCTGAGGTCCACATAAATTCTAAGAAATACTCAATACCTTGAATGTGAAGGTTTTAAGAAAATGAGTAATTTCAGAGGCTTAAAACTTTGGCTCAATAAAAGGTATGCTATACAAAACTTACCAAGAGATATACATACATGTATATGTTTATAACTTAAAGATCATTAAATTTATTATTCAAACTAAGTTTTAGTAAATCTTTACATTAATATGGATTTTCTCATGAACCAGCTGTCAGTTATGTTAAATGGAAATTGCCAATTAATCCAATGTACTCATATCACAGATTTGCTTTCTAACCTCAAAGGACTCTTGGATTCCATGATCAAAAAATGTTTTTATTGTGATGCAAATTAATGTCTCATGTTCACTGATGTGCCAAAATCATCAAACATTCATTGGCTGTTCCTTGGTACACAACTTCCACAATAATTAACAATAATTACATTGTTATCTACACTTAAAGAACTTTGTTAGTTACTTCCCTAACCTACATTACTGGTTGCCTTTGTTAGAAAACCTTGGAACAGTCAAGTTCAGTTGCCTCAAACACTGTCAGAGACTTTTTGTTGACAATATTTTTAGTAGAAATTTCATGCCTTAGACAAACAAATTCAACACCTATTTTGTAATTAATCTTTCTTTTTTCATGATTGTTGTTGCTGGTTTTTCTTTCAGTTTTTTGCTCTGTTTTCGTGACTTATTGCTGTAATTTGTTTTGCTGTTTTTATTCTTACAAAACATTTTTGTAAGAGTTCCAATACTTGTGGATCATCCACACACTTTGCAAACATTAGGCATGCAGACAAGACAGAGGTAGTCAATGTTCCCTTTGAGAAAAAACACCTTTTAAATGACATCTTCAATTTACTTTATTTGAAACTCTGATCTGAAAATATTTGTCAACAAGACTTGTTAGAAGTGAGAAGTACCGACCAAGTTTCCTTTCATAACTTAATTTCTTAAATGTCCCAATCACTGGATCTCCCAAAAAGTATTACATCTTTTTGTTTTTGGTGCAAAATACAAGTCCTTCTTTATATAAAAATGAAAATTGCAAGTCACACTTCAATAATAACAGCTCTTAAGTTTACTTGTTGTTCTTCTCTGTCTATCAGCTATCAACAAAATTGTTTTATACTTCGGACAGTGCATAACTATTTGTGGACCATAGTTCCAACGTACCTCTGTAATCGCATATAGTTACTTCTGTCTCTTGTACAAATGTTTCTCCTTTGTAAGACGTACTCTACTCTGTTGTCACTACTGCTTTAAGTTCAGTGGAGACGACTGACTGAGGAATCGAGATGGCGGTGTTGGAACATGTTGCTGAACGCTTGCTACGGTCAAGCTTTGTAGATTTAGGTACTGGTACACTGGGATCATCTATGTATCTCTTAGACTTCCTAATGTGGTATCCTTCCTTTATGAATATGAGGGTAAAAGACGATTTGTAGTCGCATTCAAAACTGTGATTGGCTTGTGTTATTTCTCACCTTTGCCATGAACACAACTCAAGTGAGTTTCGAGTCTTTTTTTCCTCAACAACGTTCGGCCACAAATCGTGCATTTGTAATACGATCGATTCTTGTCGATTACTTCTACATAGAGTGAACTCACATCATTATTTATATCACCAAGGTATCCATCATCTAGAAGCAAAGAACCGGTCGGAGAAGTCAAAACGAAGTTGTGCGCTTCTCTTAACACTGCAATCGGCAAGCCAGCGGATTCACTTTGCTAGCCAATGACAAGTCCCTAAAAGATCCACGTGATCATGCCCGTGATCAGAAACAAAGAAGACTCCATTTGGCGCTCATCTTTGAATGTACTTTTCATCGGTTGATCGTTTTTCTCAACTGTTTTGCTTAATATAACATTTCTAAAGATAGCTTTTATTGTGGTTCAATGGGAAAACGAGAACAGCGTGAGTGTTGTAAAAGAAAAGAAAGTCGTTGGCGCCGTGGAGTTAAAAGAAGGGACAACAGTTGACATCTTGACTAGTACAAACAAGGGTCGAGTGGCCATCTGTAAAGCTACGATTTTGAAAGTTTGTGGTGAGTAAAAAATTGCGATATTCGTTGCGTAATCAAAATATTATAAAGAATAGATGTAGCGGGTTGAATTAAGCTTACATAACGCTCGGCGCAATTGAAACTAGAATAATTCTGAGAATCGAATCGGTCACTTAGTAAAATCTATGAGAGAGATGTACTAACTCCAATATAAAAGTCACTCAATATAACAGAGATTTCTCAATTTGAGAATCCAATGAATGCCCTTTTCCTCATAGCCATCTTAAAGGCCTGGTCTGAGCTTTAAATATATATATTTAAATATCTTATTTTTTTTCAAATTCAGATGTCATGGAACCCAGATACAAAATGGTCAAGCTTCTTGTAGACAACCTCATTCAAGGCCAACTCATTGTGAGCCCAGAAAAAAAATACAAGCAGCAGCTAAGTTTGCAGTTTAGGATAACTTCATTCTAATTTATTGTTACAGTTACTACAAGATTTTACTAAAACGATAAATTTTATTTGTCTGTGATTAACCCCTTCACTCCTAAGAGTGCTTGGTTTTCAAATATAATTTCAGATATTGTATTTTATGGAAAAGAATCAACAGATTTTATTCACAATTTGTGTCAAACCAAATTTAATGATTGATTAGGACTATTTTATATGAATAGCTGTAATTGAGGATTAATCCGTATGAAGTTTTCAAGAAAAGAAAAATCAAATTCCATCCTAATATTACCACACATTGATGTTAATAATTAATCAAAAATATTTTACATGTAAGCCTTAATTAAGCTTCTAAATAAATTTCATTGAATACTTGAATTTTAGCTGGGTTTTTTTAATTTAAAGTATTTATTTTAAATCATTAGCCTCAAATTTTTGCTTAAAATTGCCAATAATTCTTAAACATTCCTAAAAATTCCCAAAAATTCCCAGAAATTCCAAGGAATTTTTTAGATTTACAGCTTTTCAGGGAAAGTCATTGGTTCTCTGAGTTGGAATTCCTAGGAATTCCAAGTCCTGTTGGCTATAAACTTGGAATTTCTGGGAATTTCTAGGAATTTCTAGGTTTTTAGAACCAGAGTTGTTATGTTTGGGAATTCCTAGGAATTCCTAGGAATTCCCAGTCCGAATTTACTGGAAAATAGGAAAATCCTAGGAATTCCTAGGAATTCCAAAAGCCATTTCGCAAGGGTACTTCCAGAACCAGGATGGGGCTAAAAGTGATGTGATGATAACAAACTGTAAGAAAATACATTATCTGTGAAATGTTTAATAAATAAACATAATTTGATGTGTTATAGATGTAAATACCATCATACAATGAGTCCCACCCACCTTTCCTTCAGATCTTCCATCAAACTATCATTTATCCTTCTTTTCTTTAATAGGCCCCCAAGACATGCAAATTTGGTGATTAATTATTACATTTTAAACCATAATGTTATTTGACTTCAAGAAATAGAAAAGTCAAACACATGCAACCAGGGAGCATATCAAGCAACTTGATTTATCATATCATTTACGGCTACAAGGTATTAAAAGTAATCTTTTTACTCTTACTTCCACAGATCTGACTTCACCAATCCAATCACATCCAGTATCTTTATTCAAGCATGGTGTAGTAATTTGCAGTATTTCTCTTCTCGTGTGATTGTCAGGAAAATACTGTCCATAGAAACCAAAAAAATGTGAACTTGCATAATATTCTCAATTTTCCAGCTGAACCAACCAAGTAGTACATTAACAAATGAAGTTGCAAGAGCAAACATAATCTCCCTTAAAAGAATAAGATGGCACTTATAATTTAAGTATCCAGACATTTTAGAATACAAGAAATTATGTATTCATTGTGATCCCTGTGAGGACAATTTTTTAATTTAGGTTACATTATCAACATTATGAACTCACTTCTGTAGATACACACAATGTATGTTAGTTCCTATGTTACCTCTTAATATGTAATTACATTACCAACATACATACATCTTTTGTTTCTATGATCCGACTTTGATTTCTTTAATTAGTAAAGGACTGTTAACTGTACTGAACCCATAAGAATCCTGTCAGAAATACATCTATTTCCACCCGAGTTACTTCAGATGAGGACCATTACATGAATTAGTATGTATCATTTAATTTAACATGGTTAGAAATAAATGTGTGACCAAAAATTGTTTTTACAACAAACTGGAAGTCATTTTTTTTAATGTCACTAAGGCACATTGGTTACACATCAATAAATGTAAAAATGCATTTTGAAATCAGATGAGGAAAATAAAAGAGCATGAAAAAAATTGAGGGGAACAGATCTGGAACTTAAGTTTCAATCACTATTAATAATCTCTGCAACTTATAGCGAGCAAGAAAATTCAGGCCATTGTATTTCCTTCGAGAAGTATCCAGGCTTATTTAAAATCTCCCCTAAAAGGAGGGGGCTAATAAAGGAAGAAGGTGCTTAATCAAAGGGTTGCTTATTAAGTTAGCACAGCAATTTGACACAAAATAAAGAAAAGATAATGCTTATTGAGGAATTCTGCATGCACATGGAGAAAAAAATAACTAGAGTGGAAATTGACTCCACTATGGTTGAAGCTCAAAAAGTTGTAAATAAAGTGGCAATTAATTAGAAACAGGTTTTCCTTGTATCCCTGCTACTTAAAAGAATTGAGGGAGGAGTGGGGTACTTATTGAAGAGGGAAATTTGTTTGGTAGTATGGCCAAGGGGAATTTTGCACTTATTTGGGGGAGGGTACCAATTAGAGCACAGGTACTTGTTCAAGGATACATGATATTTTAATTTCTTGAGATAAACCTTGCCTGAGATATTTTAGGACTTTTGCTATGACAGACCAACTACTAACTCCTTCACTTTGTTGCAGAGACCAGTTCAACTTAACCACCAAATAATTCTTACAAATCACAAGTCTTACAGCACACAAATTTTTTAAACTTTTACAAATATGACTACAAAATTTCAATAGATAACTTAGGAGGACCTAAAATCCCATGCATATAATTAAATTTATAATGCAGTCCACAAATTTTATTACACAGAATTCTCCCTCTTACTTGTACACTTAATTTTAAGGGAGTTTGTCTCTTTCATTATATTTCAAATATCAGAACTGGTAATCAGAAATGCTTCTTCCCACTAAAGGCTATAGTGATTATGCACATCATCATTTCCACAACATGCCTGCCTAAAACTTGTATCTTAAAATTTTACCTATTGTCTCACTTCATTCAATCCATTAAAAATAAAATTCCATATCTCTTAAGTCACTTGATAATGAATTTAGATGTCCATCAACATTTGTATGATAGTTATTTTTCCTAACTGAAGATGAAATTGTATGTACTCTTATTAACTAGGAAAAATGCATTAATATATAAGTTTAAAATAATGCTTAAGTAAAAAAGAATTACAAAACATTTACCCCTCCATTTCCAATTTGACTGCTACAATTCTGGTCTAAACATTTGACTTCCTTTAACACCCTAAAGAAAAGGCCAGGAGTAAATCTGTTAGAACATATAATCAACTAACAACAACAACTTAAATCAAAATTATGTTTATATATACACAGTTGCAAATGGTTTGAACACTAATTGGAATAAAGAAAAATATAAACTGCAAAGCCAATGGCTACCAATAGTAGTTTAAATTTAGGGCCTGGGACACTGAGTTTGTTGCATGGCCAGACTGAGGTACCCGAGAGACCCTCTAGAAAGTAACAAATTACGGTCAACTCGCCGACGGACCAACTCCCCGACGCCAACTCGCCAATGTATAAAATCGAGTAGAGACGTCGGCGAGTTGGTCATCAATCCAATACAACTTATTAGAAGTTAAACATACAGAATATTAAACGATATTTAGTAAAAAAAACACTGGTGAACATTGGTGAACATCAAACAGAAGCTTAAACCTTGGTGAACATTGGTGAACATCACCAATGACTATAACAGCTTAAGACGCGAACGAGTTATTGTGCGACAACAACACCGTAAAGACTCATCATGTCAATCGCTCAGATTTTTTAACTAAAACTTGGCTACACACAATAACTCATTCGCGTTTGAAGCAGTGAGAGTCATTGGTGATGTTTACTTCCCTTTATTCGCCTTGAGATCCTTATAAACTTTGTTGCAAATAAAAATAATCGCTTTTTACTAAAGATCTCATCTAGAAAGCCAAGTTTTCTTAAAAAATCTGAGCGATTGACATGATGAGTCTTTACGGTGTTGTTGTCGCACAATAACTCGTTCACGTGTTAAGCTGTTATAGTCATTGGTGATGTTCACCAATGATCACCGATCTTTAAGCTTCTGTTTGATGTTCACCAGTGTTTTTAACTAAATATCGTTTAATTTTCTGTATGTTTAACTTCTAATAAGTTGTATTGGATTGACGACCAACTCGCCGACGTCTCTACTCGATTTTATACGTCGGCGAGTTGGTCCGTTGGCGAGTTGACTGGTTACCGATGAAAGTAACTTCCTTTGCACTGTGTGAACTTCATTACTTTTATTCTTTCTTTAACAACTTTAAGTTGACAAATTAATTTTTAAAAAATTAATTATTAACAGTAATACAGTATTCATTATTCACAAAAATTAATGTTTGCATTTTATTAATGTATCACACAATAAATAACATATATATTACTTTGACACCTAAAAGCAAGTCATGTGATCAAGTTACTTAAGGTTTGATGCACTTTTAGAATTTGGTTCAGTTAAAAAGTGATGATGTCATTCTGCATTGTGGATTAATTAAATTCCTGAAAGCAGTAGTAATGTCTTCAAAATCATAGCCACATATAAGGTTTAATTAAACATTCATCACTTGTTGCAAAACAGCAATGCAGAGGTATGTATTTGGTGCGATCCCTGCCCATAATTTCATTTCAAGTATTACATAACTGCTTTGAAGAAAATCTTATGACACTAACCAAGCTTTTGAAATCTATTTGGCTTATATTGATAAATACACACTTACCGTTCATGTTCTAACATCTTCAGCAAGCAGTTTTCACAATAAAGGTGGCCACAAAGTGTTTGTACAGCATCTCTCAATAAATGACCACATGACTTACAATTAAACTTATTATCAATATTTGCAGAAAATGGAATTCTGTATCCAGACATCTTTAAATATTAAATAACTCTGTCTGTTAACCTGAAATAAAAAGGGAAGGGACGTTTGCTCAAAGTTGCTATTACATTTATTCACCATCAGTAAAATTATTTGGAGCAACTTGATTGCGTGTGAATTTTGAGGCTTTGGTAAAATTATCACAGAGAAGTAATCAGAGCAGAAAGACCAGCTGTAACTAAAATGATAGTATCACAAGCACAAGACAAATTCTAGGGTTAACTAAGACTTAAAACCTTCATCTAATATCAAAACATATTGCACACTATCAACTTCCAGTACAATTACTGGAGGATGGTCAAGAGTGTTTAAACAAAGTCATTTAATATTACCAAAAACATCAAGATTGCAAATGTTGATTCAATAAATTTGTACTCTTTCTTTCACATTAATAACGCCAGATACGGTAAAAATAAATATGATCGCCCGGAGATAACTAACTGCTCAAAGGTTTGCAATTACGTGAACTGAAAGATTAAGATTCTAGCAGGATCTTACTAAATTGCAAGATCCTCATGTTGTATAAAAATATCGAATCACTTCGTTATTTTATTTTCCTAGCGAGATTTAGTTCTTTATCGATTCCTGGTGCATAAAATATCCATAAAGTACCTTTCATTACAAGATAAAACTAAACTTACTTATCTACTGGTACTTTCCAGTTTAAGCAGTATTACTTAAGTAAGTTTAATCATACCAAGAAACTGTCACATCGATCAAAGAATAAAACTTTTGAAAGTAATGTATAACTAAGAAATATAATTCAAGTGATTTACATCATCGTTTTTAGGGTTTTCGCAAGTCCATTCTGTTGTCATGGCCTTCTAATCTACAACCCGCTAATTGCTGGTAAGATTTCTCCTCGATGTTTATCTCGTTAAACAATTACAAAACTGACGGCTTATCAAGCACGGAACCGATTTCACATCAATATCAACTGCATATATACATGGAAACACAAACTTCAGATTAGGTCACGAATGATCAAAGCACTGAACTGTAACTATAAAGGACGCAACGCCATTTTGGATACAAAGAAATGCTTCGATAAGCATCATTTATTTCGCCTTCCCTGAAACAACGACAACGTTTTCAAGTACCTAACTAACGTACAGAAAGACTCCAGGAGGTAATAGAATCTCTTGAAATAAAAAATACATTTATAATGGTTAAGGAAAGCTGAAGCATCAAGTATATGATCCTGTTTAGATTTGAAAACCAAAAGCACACTATGCAAAGCCAAAATGGCCGCCACGCCTTTTGTTCCCGTTGTTATGTATCGCCACAAAACTCAGCTTTCGTTTTTGTTTTGTTTTGTTTCTCACTTTCTTTTAGAAACTCTCAGTGGTGCTGGGGTCTGAAAATGTCATTACGGACGCTAAAATCGACGCATATTTCTGTCTCTAATAAAAGACTTGTCAATAAAAAATAACGACAGTTCTTATTTCTCGTCTTTGAGAGCACACAAAAAAAAATTGCATTAGATACAGTTTCGTTTTCGATCAAGAGTTAAGGATGAACACTTAATACCCTTAAAGAATGGTTTCAAAAGGCATCGTTGGGAAATCAAGCTCATGAAAGAAATTACGTACCTGGTTAGATGCGAATTACAGTATAAACCTCTACAAAATTTTGTTATCTTTGAATATTATGGTGTAGCGCTTCTTGTTTCCCGTAGTGCCTTGCGGCGAATAGATAATTAGGGGATTCCCCTAAGAGACTTTCAAAGGGAAAAAAATTCATATCTGCGTGTTCTGAAGCTTTTAAGACAAAATGGAACATGTGCTGACGATCCAAAATTAAAAAACAACGATTATAAATTCTGAAAAATCATCGGGTTGCCTAAATTTGATAATTTCTAGAATGTCTTAGTAGGATGTGATATGCATTTACAGTAAAAAGCATCCACTCAACTTACGAAGGGCGGGGAGAGGAGGCCTACAACAAAACGAGTGAGAATTTTAAAGTTTTTTTTTTTTTTTGTCCCGAGGAAATATGTTCGATTGGAAAATCTAAAGTCCTTTCTCGTTGCAATAAACTTCGATGAATATGACTAGGTTGAGCATCGTGAATACAGTTGCGGGAGGGTCGAACAGATCAATAATTTGCCAAATTAAACAGGACTTGCGACAGATAATTGACCAGTAGCAAAACTTGGTATCACCGAGTTCAGTGATTATTCCATCACACAATCACCATGGTAGTCTATCATAATTATTTATGGGAAATTTAAAAGACTTCTTTCAGAAACAATCTGGCATTTTTTAATAAGGGACGCATGTGGACACAACAACGCATGAGCAGATCAGCAATGTACGGTTATAAAGTATTAAGCAACAGTATACCGTAGTTCACTAGCAGATATTTGGAGGTATTAATTGTAAAGGGCTCCCGACCGATGGGAAGAAAAGAAACTTTCATCACTTACTATTAACATTTAACGTCACTGGAAACGATTGGAGTAGAAAGGACAATGGCTTGCGCCAGCAGTATTATGTCAGATTCAGCCATTCCGATGGATAATTTAACTGACTGTTTACATCAACTCAAAATATATACAAATTTTTCAGCTTACAGAGCAGCGGTTGTAATTCTTAGGGTTTCTCCTCAAAACCGAGGCAAGCTTCCTGCACGCATTGATGGCAAGCTTCTTCCTCTCGCGCATGACGCGAATTAAAATACGGATGTTCTGCTAGCCTTTTGCCGGCGTTTAGTTGGTAAAATGGAGCAGCAGCGGATTGAGAAATGGAGAGAGGTTTGTGTTGGGTCGCGTAAATCCCAAACTTAGTGCCCTTCAATACATCGACAGTGGTTTAGCGTTCTCTGTGCTCTTATCGACAACGATATATTGTCATCACAATGGTCAGCAGCCGCCAAATTCGCCAATCAGATTGCGACATTACTGTTGACTGAGGTAAAATTTCTTTTCGACTGGACCCAAACCTCCCTCTCGCACTCCGTTGAGTGAACAAACCAATTTAATGTTCCATACGCATATTCAGTTGTTCTGTTCTGCCGGCATTAAATAAGAGCGAGCCACTGTTCTGCAAGCTATTAAAATCCGACGAGGTTATGTTGGAAGAACGATGATCGCCAGAAAGAAGCTTTTTTTTTCAACCCATCCTGGAGTTAATCGACTAATGATATTGAATCAAAGTAATCTTACAAACAAAAAGTAAGGATCGTGTCTTACAATCTATTATTACAGGATTACCCCTTCACCATTTAGAGGTGAGAACCCCGGGATGAAAGGTTCATCAAATATTACATTTTCATATTTTATTGGCCCTCTCTGCAAGAAAGTTTACACCATGTTTAAATAAAACAGTAAAGTAACAAAATATAGTTTAACTGTGGAAGAAAAATCAAGCGATAGCGTATAACTAACGTGAAGTAATTTCAAGTACAATTAGCTAGTTTCACTTGGTGTGTTACATTAATCTTTGCAATAACTGAATTCAATTTTTAACTGCTCTGATTAGACAAATCTATCAGTTCGGGTATTTTCGCGACATTATTTGAGTCTACTTGCGTGCATAGATAGTAACTGGTCCCTTCGAGAAATAAAAAAAACAAAGATACGCTCTGAGAGAAGGTGACCCCATTCGGTTTTATGTTGTGGAATGTTATAACTTCACGTTCGACTAGGTGGAAACCCTCGACAACCCACGCATACACTGCCCCCGAAATGTGCGCTGTTAGCCGCTTTATTCCAGATGACACCTTGACTCGGTCCCTTGAACTCGATTCACTCACCAAAACAAAACTGAAAACAAACTGTTTTTTGTCTCAAATGCTTCGATCACGAAAGAAAAAAAATCTTCAAGTCGAAGAGATCTTCCCTGTAGCTAAATCTTACAATGATTTCCCACAACACATAAGGAGAGTGGGGTTAGTGAATGACTTTCCATAGTTTTTCCCTTAGTTTAACGAACTTACGTCTGTGATCCAGCAGACAATTTAACACTGGCAGTTCTTCCCAGGTCTTTAATTGTTTTTGCTTTGAGCGAAAAAAGAAATCACAAAGAGACCCCCACTTAACAAACAAAAAGCGTTTCCAGTGTCCACCGCGAGGAGGTCAGCACAAAAGACACCAAAAAAGACATTGCAAATTCTCTGATTGACCATCTCAAGCAACCATTTTCGAAAAATAACGAAAATTTTCCTCGTGACTGAGACCGCCATAATAGTCAGCTCTCGTAGCGAAGCTGAAGTTTTAGATAGTCTTAAGGGAGAATCGAATGCACTATAATCGTTAACGGAGACGCCTGCAGACGTGACTTCACACTCCTTATATGCTTCAAAACCAACTTCCAAGAATGGTAAAACTTTCTTTAAAAAAATATTGAAGAGATCATCTCGATGGCGCCGCAGTCCAGCTGAAGTCTGAATTCTCGACGCATCGCGGAAAAGGTATTCCACAACATTAAAACAAAAGAGAACATTGCCTACACTGTATGCTTCCGTTTCTTCATAATCAAAATTTGGTTTACCGAAGCTAAACACTCATTTTATTTTCGTTGATTCAAAACTGATCATTCTTCATCGCCATCGGAAACGGATTGGGCGCATAACGCAACTCACACAACATAAACCAAAACTGTTACTGTCTAAGCGTAAGGTTACTAATTAAGCATTACATCACGTGTACAACAAACTCACTAGTGTGTAGATGCTGAGCACTAAATAGGAGTTGCGCAAAAATTGTTATGGTTTTAACCAATCTTAACCGCAAAACTGCAAACTGCAAAAATCAAAATCAGCCAAACGTAGGAAAAATAATTAAATCGTCAACTTTAGCTAAAGTCACTCCGAATTACGTTTACTTCTTACCACTATACCTCATTCGCTAAAGCAAACAGCTACCGAATTACCCGTTTTAGAAAAACATTGCACCTACATCGATCGCATAGCAATATCATAAATTATCAAATCCAGAAAAAATCATATGACATATAATTTAGTTGGAGACAAAACAATACTATTTACTATAGCTCTGCATAACGCTTCATGCCGAACATCGAACTTACACCGTAATCGATCGTGGGTGAGGGTAAAGGTATAACATTAAGACGACTTGACGGAGAGCATGCTGATAGCTTCAACTGCCATAATTGTAATAAAGAGAAACAGACTTCCCTTTACATCACATTGAGATCAGAACATCAAATCAAAATTAAAACTGTCCTGCCAAACGAAGAAAATGCTCGTCATTTCAGGTACAAAACAAACGATAACAACTGCCATGTATCACTTATGCAGCATGTACAAGCCATGTCAGAGCAATGGTAATGTTAAATTAAAGAAGAAGGTAATTTCAAAACAAATGACAAACCGCAACTCAAAGTTCCCCTTCACAGATCAGAAATATCCACAATTATTTTCAGGAACATGGCGTCATCCCTGATATATGCGTGATTATTCAGCTCAGCAAGCGAGCAGAACATTGGACACCCACTGGCGATGTTTGTTTCTCTTCTTGGCCTCTGGAAAGATGAGCTGTTCGGATCGGGTCTGAAGGCGTCAATCACGTGTTCCACGTTATCCTGGTCCAGCAACATGAAGGTGACTTTCTGTCTGAATGGCCAACGGAGCAGCGCGTCATACTGACCGCGCATGACCACAAAGAAGATCGAGATGTGCGTTCCTTTTCCCATTCCGTCCCCGTTCAGGTAAATGCGAGCGCACATTTTGTAGCCATAGCGACTGGTGTAGAAACAAGGGCTATAGAAAGAGACTTGCTGGCCTGTCACTGCGTCATTTCGTTTGCGAGCATAATCAGGAATCTTCCACAACAGCTGGCCATCGTAGCTTGAGAACTCTTGCTGTTTTACATACTCCTCCAAATCAGCCAGGGTTACGTTCCTGAGTGCCAGTGTGTGCTCTATAGATTCAATCCTTCTGTCGTGCCTTCTGGTACTCTCCTGGGTGGTGTCAAGTTGCCTTTTCATATTACCCACGTCACGTCTAACTTCCTCCATTGTGCGATTGTTCTCTACCAGAAGAACTTCGTGGTCAGCGGTTCGGTTTTCAATGTTGGTAATCCTTCGTGTAACTTCTGGGTTTTGTGTACCACCGTTCGACTCGCCAGGTATTTGGGCAGTTGTAGCGGAACCCGACAGATTTCCTGAAGCCACTTTCCTCTCCAAGGCGGTAATTCTCTCACTGTGCTCTCGGCATTTTTCGCGTAAATTCCTCGTTTCACCCGCCTGAGTTTGAACTTGAGCGAGAAGATCTGCAATTACACTGTCGTAATTTGAGAGGATGTGTGGGTTTCTAGACACAATTCTGGGGTCACCCACTAAAAGTGCTTCCATCTCTTTGCTCATTCGTATAGCATAATGTAAAAGCAGAGTAGTGTGGAATGTATTATGTTTCTCCAGGTGCTCTTTCCTCTGCTTTTGGGTGAGGGCCTGTGGAAGAGAAGTGCGCCATTAAGAAAGATTTCAATGTACACTCAACAGGCCAATACGATTTAGGAATTGGTACACGTACATCAGCAGTCACATGATTAATCAAACCCACACAAAAGAAGAGTCCCACAAACTTATCCAAGTCTCTTTGCTATCAAATCGATCTTTTACGGACCGAACGAAAGCATACATGTGTATCTTTGGTTTTTTTTAAGATTAAAAGAGTTCCCAGCTTCTCGGCGTTGCCTGTTTCCTTAACTTCCCTTGCGGTTCCCCTAATGCTTGCGATACGATAAGCAGCAAATATCAAAACTATTTAGAGGTACAGTCGAACCTGTATTAAGCGGCACCGTATTACCCGGTTACCCTGTATTAAGTGGTCGGTTGTCAAAGTCCCGAAATTCTTTCCCACTGTAATTTCCACCTCTTTTAGGTGGTCACCTCTATTAAGCGGTCGTGGTAACACTGTACCGAGTGCCAACGGCGTTTTCCTATTGTCTTCTTCTCGTCACCACTGAAAGGTCACTTAAGGGGGAGCCACTCAAATAAAACTAAGAATAAGCTTTAAAGTATATCTTATCCATCTTCATCTCCCGAAATTTTTGAGCAAGTTTTTTCATATGAAGTGGTCAATCATGGCATAAAACCGTTTTTTACCGCACCCTATTCCGTGGACCCTGTATAGGCGGTCAACCTGTATTCAGCGGGCACCCGCCATTCCCAGTGGGTGGCAGCTTAACACAGATTCCACTGTTAGTTGTATGTACTGCGATAACAAAATCGAACAGAATGCCTCCTTTTCAACACACGCTGGACCTGGACGGGGCCCCGAAGTGAAACACGATCAAAACAGTGTGGCTGGGACTTAATTGAGTTTCCTAGACATGATGTGCTTCGACGCGAATACACGTATCTGTATTCCCCCATTCGTCGAGTTCTGACTGTATTGGTTTGTTGAGGAGCTATACCATATCAACATAATTTTCCTAAAAGGCTGTCAATAAATACCTCAGTCGCAGAGCAGCCAATCTGTGAAAATGGGCACGGTCCCTGTACACTATCACAGTCTCCCATTATTGGATCTTGATGTTGTAAAAGCTGACGTACAAAACGATATGATACAATGTTATGCTTTAAAGAGAGAAAAGATACCAACTTTACACGACGAAAGCTGTGATATCTCGAGGATACACTGTTAAAATGAAGTTTCACTCCGTTTATAAAAATTAAGAAACAAACTGAATTATCTTCAGAGAAACACGACTAAAAAGTGTTTTCTTTTCTTTGGAGGTGTACCAATCTTCTCAATACTGTTTATATTCTGTCTTATTGACAGGGTCACCATATCTATATGTTCTCTTAGGTGTGGGGTGGCACAAAAACTAAATGTTTTTTTCTTCGCTAGAACACAACACAACTCTAGTTGGGTATCATACCCAGACAACTTTACCTGGAATTTACATTCAAGGAGAATCGTTTTAAATTATTCAATTTCAAGCTTTTCTCCAATTCCTACCATCAAAAGCTATTAGACACTGGCTTCAACAATTATATTGCCATAACATTCATGTCCAATTTTAAACATGCAACTAAACGACTTGAAAGAAAAATCTGGTGCTTTAGAATTATTACAATGGTGACATGTTTCTATGACCAGACCATACACACAACGGCACATACCAACAACATTCCAAATTGTACTATGCACTCTACTGACCAACTTTCACTAGAAGATTTCAATACTGGCTCCATAATTTATACGAAGTGTTTCAATTCAAATTTTTTCAAACCATTTTTCCCTGTAACATGTAGTGTTTCATATTCCTTTGTTTCCAACCCAAAACCATCGATAAAGCATGGTCTGATTGGAAAATTCAAAACAAGAGAAACATTTCAATCAAATCATATCTTTATAGTTTACCTTTGTTCTAGGAATTCTATCTTTGTTGCATTTTTGACAAACAACTGGATATGCTGGGCAATCTGTCTCATGATGATGCTGTAAAACCACACAATTTGAAAGGTGGAGTTAACTTTGGCAAATACAGTGTCATAGAAAACATACACATAACCTCTATTAACATCCCTGATAGCTACCTATACTTTAAATTTTGAAGCCTTGCAGAATGCCAGGTTAAGTACAATGAACATCAACTATAAACCATTTGTCAGTTTACTATGTACAGTAGATGCAACTGACAAAAAACAAACTTTGTGCACTTGTTAACTGTCTCAGCAGTCTAAATTATCAATGAAAATATTTATGCTTTTTCTGCATTAGCCAAAGACATCTTTCACACAAAAAATTAGTTTAATTGAACAGATGTTCTGCAAATGGTTCCACAGACTAAGAGGATAATATCACTGAAACTAGAAATTTCAAAGTAAAAGCGAGTGCCGGCAAGGGGAAAAGGGTCAGGGTTACATACAAATTCAAATTATCTCAAGAATTGCAAAATGCTTTGTATTTGAAATAACATACCTTCATCTTATTAAGTTTGATTTGCTTCTTGCAGAATCCACAGGTTTCCAGTCTGCATTTGCATTCCTTTTCCAAGTGTTGGGTAAGATGTGATTTTTTCACTTGTGCTCCACACTCAGGATGTACACAGGGAATTTTAAGGAACTCACAGTTACTCAAGTGGTTCTGTTTTGGACACAATATTGATTAGCTTACCAATACAGTCTCTCCTTCAAGCAGGAGGCCTTCAAATTGGCTGTATTTGGAAACACAAACACAATATATGCAGTTTTTCACAAGCAGGTTGTACAACAAGAAAGGACCATAATACAATAAGTCTTTCAGCAGAACTTTTAAAGCCTGTTTTACCAGGTTTCTGTGACCAAAATCACGTCTCAGTGTTCTTCAACAGCAAATTGGAGAGTAACATAACAATATAACTGAACATCTATTTTCATAAGTTGCTAGCCACACTCTCTGGATTAAAAATGATCAAAATGACTGCCCACTACAACCAACCCTCAATCAAAGGTTTTTGACCTCTTATAAGACCTTCTTGACATTCATCACCTTGAAAAAGTTTCCCTTGAAAAAGCTTAATACAACACTCCGAGCAGGAAGAATTCCTGGAACTCATAGTAAACCTTGCCCTCAACATGTAGCTCTTCCACTTCACTGATTGTTAGAGCACTACTAATAATTGTAAATTAGCTCATATCAGTGTGATAATGGGTTGCTGTTAGGGTGATAGTGTTATTTTCTTTCTCTAAATTCAAAATGATCACTGAAGCTACATGTACTTCTAACATTGCAGCCAAAGCATGATCTGGAAATAGAGTATGAGTTTTATGACATAGCCCCTTTATGCACACTGTCTACAGTGGTGTATCATCTCAGGGTCTTGTCACAGGAACTGTTGTATTAAGCCATAGTATTTTGATGGCATGATTCAAAATTAATATCATTTATTAGGACCAAATATTCTTTGAGTTGGAATTTTTGGAATGTAGGTTAGTGCATGACAATTAACCCAATTAAACATCTACTATACCTCTAGGTGTCTGACTTCTCCTTTCCAATTGCATCCTTCATCCTCAAAAGTACAATTAACAACAAAGGCTTGTACTTCACGTCTCATGAAGTTATCAGGAAAAACCTTTAGAGATATTGAGAGGAAATGTTTAAGGATAAGTGAAAGTAAAATCCTAAAGCAAGTTGAAATAAACTAATTAAAAGACACATCAAGCAATTTACAGTAATGTTTTTCAAGTACAGTGATCAAACTCTCCTCTACCTAATGTCATTGAATTGCAGTGGGGGCACTCTCATTTGTTCAGTTCTCAAAAAATGAGGAAGGGTTAAAGTTCTTTGTGTAGTTGAGATATACAAGAATAAAAAAAGATGTTTCCATGATGTCACTAGCATTAGAAAAAGAAAAGAATTCAAGTCCCTTTGATAAATTGTTCCCCAAACCTACAAATTCTGGGCTCTGATGTTCTATTTCACTGAGCTAGGTAGTCACACCTTAATCACAGAGTAACTGCAACATAGTGGCAGTACATTGAAGCGCTGTATCTGAAGGTCTGAGGTACCATTCATTATAAGGACATAGAAATTTTCCTTTATCCCATGCTCATAGCAACACAAAAGTGATCTCTCTTTATTTTATGACCAAGCTCAAAATTTAACAACTTTTTCATTCAATATATAGGCTGGAGTAATTATTATTGGCAGTTTTTCCTGCCAATATGATAAGGAAACTGTCATTAGTTTGCATTTGTGACATCAAAATTTGGTTTTGCTACAATATTGAAGTCCTACCTCATTTGGGAGAAACTCTTTCTGGTCCTGTAGACAGGTCATTCTTGTAGATCCATCTCTAAATGGCATTAAGTCACAACTTTAATGCATTTTATCAAGATGGATATATATTTGTATCAAATAATATCTGCTACTGGTAGTTGCAATTAAAATAGAACCAAATTGTATCTTGTCAAACTGTCATAAGCCTTGTTCATGAAATTTATGGCACTGACAAATACAGTTATAGCACAGGGTAATCCAAAATAAACAGGATTTGTCCATGGCTTGCAAACAAATTATTTACAGAAGCCTATAATTGAGGAAACAATTTTAGTTCAACCCCGAACAGCATTATGCATACAGTTCTTTGAGGTAAAATTTCCGCACAGCCCCATACTACATTATGCATTCAGTTCTTGAATAGAGAAAACAATGACAAAAACAATACATTGCCATTGGGAAAACAGATTTGTTTCACAATAGTGTGGGGCTGTGTGGAAATTTTATCTTCTTTGATACAAGAAATCAAGCAAGACAATATATAAACTTTGGGACTATGGCTTTCTCTAGAACAGTATGGTGTTATGCAAACATGTTTCCCAAATCATTTTCCTCAAAAAGTAACAGACAACACTAAGTATGGGCAGACCAATTTTTGAAGGCATTATTTGAAGGCCACAAGATGTGCTGTATAGCAAATAGAAGGAAAAAAATTGCATGGCATAATGATTTAAATGTATGACTGAATGAAGCTACAGTGTCAAACCACGGTAGTAATGTACACTGTTGTAACATATAGCATCAAACGAGTGTGGTACCAAAAACCGAAAACTGTTCTTGGCAACAACATTGATAAGCACAATTTGAAGTATAATTCCCAAATGTTCGAACTTACTGAAATAAGCTGGCCAAACAAGAACTACAGTAGAAATGACCACAAGAAGTTTGCATAGCATCCCGTAAAAGATAACCACATGAATTACAAGTATACTTGGAGCCGAGCCGTTGTTTCTCAGCATTGGAAAGCATGTAGCCTGGCATCTTCTGGTCGTTACTGAGTTTCTGGACGCCTGGACCCCTACAAAGAGAACAAGAAGGTTTTTTATGGAATAAATACTGTGAAAAATGACACTCTGTAGCATTCGTACCTTCAAAATGAAGTCTAAGAGAAAAAGGAATATCACATAGCGAAGTCGTGATAAAAAATGCAATTAAAGCAGAAATTTGCTCTTCAGCGGTTTTTCGTCCTAAAACCTCGACCCCGTGTAATTCCCCAAGCCTTTCTTCTGACCCAATGCTTGATTCTGTTTGCCTTGTTCTCTTTAATATCGCCTTCCGCGTTTTTTTCCTCTTTTGGCACGCGTGCTTTTTCTGAATTATCCTGTCTCTCCTATTTCTCCATGTTTTCTTGCGTTTTCTCCCATCGTTCTCTTTTTGAAAAGTTGTTGTTGTGTCAGGGAAAAAAATATTTTCCTAAGTTACCTCCGTCAAATTATATCGTGAAAAATCCAGCGAAGATGTTACCCTCCAAACCCCCAAAAAAAACATATACACACGCCAGAAGAATTTCACTCCCACTCTCTCCCCAACAACTTTCTTTTTATACCATTCATGGTCCTAAAAGCAACGCTTTACATTTTAGCCGGAAAGAAATAAATATGAGTGTAGCTCCCATTTCGTGCCTGTATTTTGACGTCAACATCCGGGACATCAGTCATGTACTTTGTCGAAAAAGCACTAGTCGACGTGTTCATACTGGCATATTTTGCTAACCAAAATTGTTGAGTTATGGTCACTTTAAACTCGAAACAATCAATTAGTTCCACTGTATTTCGTGTGTATTGTAATATCAGTCGCTGAAGGTGTAATTTTTTTGTTCGTAGAGAACCTGCCTTACTGCCTAACTGGATGTTTACTCGGCTTGATTGCTGGAGCATTTGTGGATTTGTATTAAAATACCTGTAAATAAATGGTTGAGTTTTCGCTCTCGAGTCTTACACCTATGTGGTTCTGCGAACCGCTTAATAATAAGTCAATAATAGATTATGGCGTCGAAGAAAAAAAAATGAACGCTATCCAGCACGTCACCCAGGTGTGCCGCATGAGGGTTCAGTTAAAGGATTTAAAATAAAAATAGACCAGTTGTCAATGAATGCATGTGGCTGCTGATATAGCGCAATTTTAAAGCATTGAAAAGAACTAGAGGTTGTATAATGACACTAGATCGTAGCGTTGCAGAATATTTGTCTCACATGCAAAACAGAAAGTCTGCCTCCTATAGGAGATAGTGGCCACAAAGACTGATTATAGAAGATACCTCAGTCGTGCATATTAGTAAATAAAAGCATGCTGTTCCTGACAAATAGATAAAAACTCCAGCTACATGTACGTTACGATTCAAAATTTCTCTCTCACTCAACGGAAAATTTGTATTTTTACATTTTAAGAAGTTCAAAACTGCGTCTTAATTTTACAACAAAAATGGAAATTCTTCAATCGCTCTGACGAAGGGCTAACGCTCGAAACGTCAGCTTTTTTACCCTTTACGGTGGCTAATTTACGTTTTCAACCCAGTTGTTAACACTAAATTGCCTGCTATACTCTCCCACCGACGCAGCACTACAGTTTCTTTAGAAACCTACCCCTCTTATCGATTATGGTTCGAAAATTTCGATTTTCCTATTGTTAGGTATAATTTCTATGCTTTTTGTTCTTTTCTAATTCTTTGATACCATGAAGGAAAATTGCTGAGTAAGGAATTATACCACGTCTTGTTATAAAAACAGCGGGAGACCGAATTATTCTTTGTAACTGATAAGTTGCCGTGACATATTTTATGTTTTACATAGATTTTTACTCATGTATGGTAAAAACTCACCACCTTTCGCAATATTAATTTCGTTTCGTCTTACCTGAATATGTCTACGTGAGGAAATTTCATGACGTACTTTTATAAATAGTCCTGTTTCCGGAAGAACCGGTAACGGCAAAAAATGAGGTTAACACAGTCTAAGACTGTACTATTTTACGCCACTGCGTGAAAAAAAACCATTTTATTATATGTGCGTGGGTATAATTATTATAGTAAATTCATATATTGTAAAATTATATTGAAGGCGTAAAATTTTCAGTGTATACATAGTACCGAATGGAGGAAATTACGCCGTTAGTCAACGGCATAAAATCTTACAGTGTAAATATTACCGACTGGATGAAATTACGCCGTTAGTTGACGGCGTAAAATCTTACACAATATATATATATATATATATATATATATATATATATATATATGCAGTTATATATATATATATATATGTATATATATATATAACTAACTGCAGACAGTACTGTTTCGGCCTTCTGGGCCTCATCAGTGCAGTGCTGATGCTAGGATGGAGGTAAGGCTATATAGCCACCCCAATATATATATATATATATATATATATATATATAGACTGAGTTAAATTACGCCGTTGGTTAACGCCGTAAAATCTTACAGAATTTACACACAGCGACTGAGCCAAATTAGGGTTGTGATTTCTGGCGTAAAATCTTTAAGTATCTAAATAAACCAACTGAATAAAATTATGCCGTTAGTTACCGGCATAAAATCTTTCAGTATGTATATGTGCAGACTGAGCTAGATTGCGCCGTTAGTTAATGGCGTACAATCTTACAGTATTTATACACAGCGACTGAGCCAAATTACGGTTGTAATTTCCGGCGTAAAATCTTACAGTATGTGTACTTTATGTTTCATTAATACTCAGAAGGCTTTATCCACCGCAGCATTCGCGCTTCTAAGAATCCTTCGATGACCTAAGAAATTTATTACAGCCTAATTTGTTTCGTCTTGCTTTTTGTGTGTGAATGTGTGTGTGTGTGTGTGTGTGTGTGTGTGTGTGTGTGTTTGCGTATCTGTGTTAGGCCGTTAACTAAAGGCGTCATTTCCTTTAATCGGTGATGTAAATACTATAAGATTTTGCGCCGTTAACTACTGGCGTAATTTTATCCAGTAGGGGATATGCTTACTGTAAGATTTTACGCCGTTAACTAGCGCAAACTGTAGGATTTTAACGCCCATGCGTTAACTAACGGCGTAATTCTATTCAATCTTTATAATATACATACTCGGTTAAGAATATATGAAAGTCATATATTTGAACTGCGGATAAAGACATGAATGAAAGTGATCCTCGCAGTGATGTGCACTACTTAGGCAGTAGTGAAAATAAGGCCTGAAAAAAATTTCAGGCCTGTGCGGGATTTGAACCCATGACCTCTGCGATACCGGTGCAGCGCTCTACCAACTGAGCTAACAAGCCAACTGGGAGCTGGTCGTGATAGTGGTTCTAAATAAACCCGTGAAGTGATGAATATGCGGTTAAGAATATATGAAAGTCATATATTTGAACTGCGGATAAAGACATGAATGAAAGTGATCCTCGCAGTGATGTGCGTTATTTTCACTACTGCCTAAGTAGTGCACATCACTGCGAGGATCACTTTCATTCATGTCTTTATCCGCAGTTCAAATATATGACTTTCATATATTCTTAACCGCATATTCATCACTTCACGGGTTTATTTAGAACCACTATCACGACCAGCTCCCAGTTGGCTTGTTAGCTCAGTTGGTAGAGCGCTGCACCGGTATCGCAGAGGTCATGGGTTCAAATCCCGCACAGGCCTGAAATTTTTTTCAGGCCTTATTTTCACTACTGCCTAAGTAGTGCACATCACTGCGAGGATCACTTTCATTCATGTCTTTATCCGCAGTTCAAATATATGACTTTCATATATTCTTAACCGCATATTCATCACTTCACGGGTTTATTTAGAACCACTATCACGACCAGCTCCCAGTTGGCTTGTTAGCTCAGTTGGTAGAGCGCTGCACCGGTATCGCAGAGGTCATGGGTTCAAATCCCGCACAGGCCTGAAATTTTTTTCAGGCCTTATTTTCACTACTGCCTAAGTAGTGCACATCACTGCGAGGATCACTTTCATTCAAATATACATACTGTAAGATTTCAAGCCAATAACTATCGGCGTAATTTCTCCTAGTCGGTTAATATACGCCATTAACTATCGGCGTAATTTCTCCCAGTCGGTTAATACACGCCATTAACTATCGGCGTAATTTCTCCCAGTCGCCGGAATAATACACGCTGTTAACTAACGGCGTAAATTGGCTCCGTCGGTTAATATACATGCTGTAAGATTTTTCCTTCGAGTTGGTATCATACATACTATAAGATTTTACCCAGTTAACTAACGGCGTAATTTCCTCCAGTCGGTAAATGTATATACTGTAAATTTTACGCCGTTAATATGATTTTATAATATATTAATTTATTATAATTAAAATATACCTGGGTAGATAGTGGCATAAAATAGTACAGTCTATAGACTGTGTTAGTCTCATATTACGCCGTTATCTAATTACCGAAATTAACAACACTCATTTTTCAGCTAGCAGGGTCATTCCTAGGTAAATGATTAGTTTTCGATAGATATGGGTTGGCTAAATAGATGTATAATAAAAATATCGTCTCATAAGAAAACACAAATGGTTTTGCGAGAGAGCTCACAAACTCACTATAACTACACACAATAATAATTCATACCAAAATCACGAATACAAGATTTCATCGTGAGTTATCCTTAGCCTTGCTTTGTTCTTCGCCATTATAGTCATCGATTTGAGTCGTTAGAGCTGCTCTCAGCCGTTGTCCGTTAAAAAGGAAACGGTTATCGTAAACAAATTCAAATTTGAAATTGAACAAATTCCATTGGACAAAACTGAACGATACCGAAACAACTACACTTCTACAGTTTGTGACCTTCAGTTCGTTTATTTTTAGTCATCATTTATATCAATTAGTTGTAAAAAGTTCTAATGCTTCTGGTAAATCTCTAATTAGTTTAATAAAGCTTAAAGTGCTTCTAAATTTGAAATCAAATATTCGTAAATCAAGCACTGTTTGGTGTTCTTTCTCTCAGCTATAAAGTTCTAAGGCTATCGGCCAGAAGATAATGTGCAGAGGACGCTCAAAATATTGTGTTTACTGTAATATTTGACTCTCATGTTTCCACAAAGTGAAATCGAAGAGGGAAAAAGGATCGAGGTCTTAAAAGAAAAAACTTATAGCTCCACTGGATCAAGGCGCTAATCGAGCGAAAAGATTTCATCAGCACGAGGATTTTATAGTGAAGTTATAAGTTCACAGCGAAATATAATTTATGTTATTGAATACATAGCAAGCTACCTAAAGAAAAACAAGAAGGATTGATTACACTAATAAGAATGAGTTCATCAGGCCTAGATTTTGTTTTCCGAGGGTGTCTATGCGGAAATAACTGAGTAATACCCAAAAATTACAAGACACTCAGTAAAAAATATTAATGTTTTTCGTTCAGTTATTGTTATTACCCGTTTAAGTTTTACAAGCCTAAAGTGAAAACTTTCAGCCATCTGACTAGTTCATGTAATCTTTTAAAGGACCCTAAAGGTCTCCCCAATTTGTTATTTGTGCACATATGAAGGCGAAAACCATCAGCATTATTAAGGTGCAACAACAAACTTTAGTATTAAGCTGAACACCCATGAAAGCTCAACTTTAAGGATGTTTCCCTGCTTTTTGGAAATAGGTGGCCGTTACCTCGATCTGCACCAGTTACATTTTGTTGCATTCCCGCTTTCAAAAGGTTCATTGATAGATTTTAAGCCCAAGGAAACATGAAAAGGCAAGCAGGTTCTGGCACGTTTTATCATGCGCACAATGCACAAGCTAACGAGGCCGAATCTCTCAAAGTGTCGATTCTTATAGTATTTATTTTAGCGTAGTAGGATAAACGGTATCACGGATGCCTTATCAGAAAATAGCATACAGTTTAGTTATTTAATGTTCATATTTCCTCTCCAGACATTTGGGAACTTTTAGTATTTGTACGAAATTGTATACGTTGTTTGAATATTATTCAAGTCATTTCAGCTTTCGCTTTAAGCATCAAACTTAAAGGTGTCTTAGACCAAATCAGATTAAAATGTTCTTATTAAATGTATGAGAATAAAAAAAGACATTAATCAAGTTTAATACAATGATTCAAGGAGGCTGAAATGGTTGATTTTCCCGTGAACTGAAACCTTTTCACGAGTAAATAATACGTTTGTATTAATCGCAGCGCTTAACCTATTTACAAGTCCGCGGCTCAATTGCGTGAACTATGTGCACACTAAAACTTCGAGTATGTCACTCAGGTTTTGTTCCAACTAGTTAAAATAACAGTTTTCCAATCCGATCCGAATTGTTCCTATTCGTAAGGAAACTTGATAAAGCAAAGAATTTAAGGTTCCTGATTTCATCATACCAAAACACTAACATCATGTTGCGAAATAAGCTAGCCGGCGCTCATCTGTCGAGAGGGCAAAGGCGCAGCATAAAATACTTTATTCCTACCTTTTGGTTTAGTGATCTGCTCCATCCTTGTTAAGCAAAGAACCCGCGTATTTCAGTTCTGCTCAAAAATATCTTTCTGCTGGCAAGAATTTTCAGGTTCAGGTTTTGTTCAAGCCTATTAGTCCGTCGAGTCGAGCACATTTTCTTGTCTGCTCTCGCGAGAACAAAACAACATAAAGAACTTCGGCCCATCTAGCTGATATGATCGAATCCTCTTTCCTTTTTCCTGCATTTCTTGTCTTGACTTTACTTGAAGATGCTGAACCTTGAACAGAGTAAGTCAATCTTCCGTGGCGAGGTTTCAACAGGCCATCAGTATACATGTAGATAGCTCGAGCTCGAATGTGAGAACAGAAGCTCCTTTCACCTTGAGTATTGCAAAATTTCCACTTAGGGCCCTCCTCTTCAACAATTTTCGAAATCGCGGTAACAAAAGCTTAGTAACGAAGACAAATCGACGGTAAAACAATGCTGGAATTATCATATTGGTAAAGCAATTCTTAGGTCAAGCGCTCAAGGAAAGTGAAGTTTCATGATCGGATGGTTATAAATAAACTCTGGTAGAATAACCTTCCGGGCTGATAACATATGCAAAACAAATCGAAGCCTCTAAATCCATGAAAAAAATCTAAAGTTATCATGAAAATAAATTCTTGGTGATTTGATCTCTACCGTCGGCGATGTACGACTTTGTCATTATCGATTGACAAAATAAGTTTAAAATGGCGACTTGGGCAAAGCGCCAGACACGGCAAGGTGTAGCGTGCGTTTATGTGACATCCTGAAACCACACAGACAAACAATTCTCGGAAACAGGAATAAATTAACAGTCGCTTTTTCGACCCAAATGACTGCACACCGGCGCTCTTGGTAATTTCAAGCTTGAGTGTGCTTTAATGCTCCAGACGCAACAGAGATACGCTTATCAAATAAAATATAATTATAAATATTTTGAATCCTGTTAAGATTATATGTCACAGAGGAAGTCTATGGTTGGTTTTCAGTGTCACGCCATTCAAAATAGATCAAAATAAAAAATAAAAACCGTTCAATCGATTTAGTCTAGAATCTGGAAATAGAAAGAAGCTAGATATGTAAAGACTCTCGCCAAGATTCATGTCACAGCAATTTTTCTTACGGAAGATATGAGGAGAAACGTTTTTCCCAAATTTATAGAGATTTGTATGGAGCCGCCATGCTGGTGCCCACCTAGATGGGCACCAACATGGCGGCCGGAAACCAGCAGAAACATCTGTCACTGAGTTTTGCTACAAAAGCGTGAATTTATCTCTCTAAGAACTCATAAACGTAACAATAATACTTTATTCTAATACAAGAACTGTTCAGATAGCTGAATTTCCCTAAATAAGTCACCTTTTAAACCAACATAACAGCTCTCTCGCTCGTCATGTAAAGGCCACGTCACGCAAAAGCTTAGAAATTCAAGAGTAGTCTATCACTAAACCAAGAACCCATTTGGAGTGAAAATTTGTCTGAATATTAGTTTTTAGCTGCTCTAATACATCATGAAAGTAAAATCTCAGGAGGATCAATAGTTCTGAAGTCTGAAATTTAGTGACGTCACGTGAAAACCAGCAATTCTGATACGTTGATAATAGTACCTGCTGTTGATATATTTAGGATATAAATACAAGAATTATGCAAGCTTGTAGAAATATATACTTGTTTACTGCAGCTTGTTTGATCCATTTATTGTAACAGAGCACTGGATTCCAACGTGAACGCTTAAGCTGAGCTGGACTGTGTTTGAAAAAAATATATTATTTCAAGTTTGATCCATAAATTTGTCTACAGCGATGCTTATTAAAGCAGATTTTTGTTACTGTTAGTTCGAAAAGAGCTCCGGACGAATTTAGTCCCTAATTAATTTTAAGCATAAATATTGAAACGAAAATTGCGGAGGATTCGCTTCTGTAAATATTATACAACTTGGAATTATACCTGTACATGTGTTGCTAGTGAAGGAGAACTTTGCATATAGGTATGCTGTGCACATACTAGTTTTAGATTTTTGCTGGTGCTTTAAGTGATATGGAGGAAGATTTCAGAAATTACCCCTGCACCAAAGTCAGTTCACCAATCGCAAGCTTTCCAGTTACAGCAGGCGTATGCCGACTCAAAGGGTGGATACTTCGGGGAGGAACATATGAGAACAAACATCAATTATGTTAACTGATGAACGATTTATTGTGTGTTCATCATAAAAAATTAAATTATCATTGGAATGCAAATTTATTCCCTGGCTAACAGCAGCGTTGGAAGTACCTGGCAGAATTTAATGCTCTCGCTGTTCACCACTCAAGTACGTCAGCAAAAGTTTCTCGTTTTATAAATTTTTTTGGTTCTGTTTTTCTCTAAGTAGGAAATTACAATCATTATGTTGTTAGAGAAGAAGGGAATAATTAAGCCATAACATGAAAAAATACAGACGGAAATAAACTTTAACCTATCTGCTCCACATTGCATTTGATGCTTAGTTTTTTACTAGGTCCGAGAGAATACATAATCGATTTTGAAGTTTGCTGGTATAAATGTATTAGCGCTTATACAACATCGTTTAATTGGTTTTACATGAGAGAGCTTTTTTTAAAATTGGAGAGAAAGACAACAACCCAAATAATATTCCTTTAACCGACGGATAAAGATTAGAATAATGTGTCATCAAATCACTGACTGACTCCTCGCAAAAGTGCTTTTGAGAATTGATAATTGATACAGGTATGCTCGATAGAGTCTTCATTTCTGCAATACAAACAGTCACTATCTTGTTTAATACCAAAGCGACATAATTCTTTCCTCGTGTAGCTATAATTCTATGTAAGAATTTGAACTGGAATTCTTTTAGTTTATTCTCTCTACAGATCCTGTTCGCCAACTTGAAGAAGTGTTCCAATTCAGAGGGGTTTAAATTCATAGTGTTATTCCATCTATCTGAGCCAGTAAGAAATGATTGGTTGGTCTTTTCATTAGGTAATCACTATAAATCTTTTGCCCTTGCATTGCTTTTTGTAGATCAATGTCAACACCTACAAATTCGATCTTGATACAATTTCCTAAATAATTTTCTTTAGGAAGCAACTCGAAGTTATGTGCCCCAGTTAAAAATATTTCTACAGTCATATTTCGTTTGAAATTCTTGAAAGAGAGAGAGAGGCAGTCCATTTTTGTCAAGGAGCTCTTGAATATGAATTATTCCTTTGGAAAACCATTCCATTACAAAGAAAGGTTTCCCTCCTATTAAATATCTTTATTGTTAGAAAGGATAGTTTCCTGTCCCTGTGCATGATTATAAATAGATCTAATGTCAGCGAAGAACATTATAATATCCTTGTGAAGGACTGGTAATTCAGGATCTAAATATTTTGTGTCCTATCTACATCTGAGCAGAAAGTAAAATCCTCCAAGTTTTTTAGACTTCCAGATTTTTATTCACGAACGAAGACTCTCTCGAGTAACTTTACTCCAAAAATGACATTTGAGAGGGTGCTGGTCGCGTCTCGGTGAGGGCTTGACCATCACCAACTCATAGAGAAAACTCCTTGACGTTCCAGTAAAATATTATTAATCATAAAAGATTCAAATTACATGCGATCTATTCAACGCGATGGAGAGTATTACTGCTTTGCAAAGAGAAGTCTTTAACTTATGGGCTTGGTTAAGGCACAGTTCTCTATTGTAACTATAACATTTCAGACAAATTTAGGCCTGAGTACTTTAAATTCTAAAAATTTAATAATAGAGAGATGCAGACAGCTTAAGAGGCTGTCTCTCTTATTTCCACCCGGTCAATTTCGCGTCAAAAATAATTTTGCCTGAAATTCTGTCAACAGAAAGACTTTACCTAGGAAAGAACTAAATTAGATTTGGTTTGATTCGAAATAATTTTCTGACTGCATTAGGAGCCATAGTTATTTCCCAGTCCGTAAGGACCGTCGCAACGTCTCGAAAATTGAAAAATAGGCATATTTTGTAACATTGTAAAATATTTGATTCGCATAGTTAAGCCACAGAATTTATATCATATTGCTTAAAAACCTTTCTAGTTTTCCAAGAAAGTTAGAATTTGCCCCCTAAATACATTTTAAAAGGCGAATTTGAGCATGTTCTGACCACTAGAAATCGCCATCGGCCGATGGCCGTAGATAACCTTGATTTAGACGCTAAGTTATGGGATTTGGTACCTGGTTGACGACTCTATCTTACACAGCCGTTAAGTTTAGACCTTTATAGGCAAAAATAGGCAAAAACCCCTGAAAGTTTTCGATTTTTCAAAAGTTATGACCGTTTGAATCAGCACATGTACGAGCATTCGCAATTTTTTCACCTACACCAGAATCGAACCACTGAAGCAGATTTCGTCATAAATACAGCTTACCCGCTTTGCAGCCCGGCTTTATGACTCACTTCAGAATTTTTCTTATAACCAAATTGTTGAAATCCATGATGACCTCAACAAATAGCAAGGTATTGCCTTCGAAAAGTAGGCGGCATCCATCGCGATTCGTGGTATCAAAACAAATGTCAGAATTGGCCACATTTCGCGGTGAATCACCCATTTAACGTCCCTAAAGAGCTGAATTTTTTCCAAATCAGAATATAAACTCTCCATGTCTGGAAGCTGAGGGGGAAATTAAGGTTTTAGGCTACTGAAGTGAAGAAATAATCGCTTAAATTTAGATCACGACGATCCAGTTCCATGTTGTACTGTTTTCACAAAGGTCCGCACAAAAGAGAAGACCGCTGATAGCTTGTGCCGTACGTTGTGCCATATGGTTTTGTTTTGTATCTCAATTTACATCCCAATGTAATATTTGGAGAGAAAAATTTTGGATGAAAAGAATAAATGCTTTTACCTGGAGTTTGATATTATATAATTTAATAAATCAATTTCAAATATCCTGAGCTTGCTTCTCTCGGTTCCGTGTCGATTGTGTCCACAGATCAGCAACCTGTCAATAGCCGGAGAAATCGGCTACCGACGTGATAAAAACTTTGACACATGCTTCGTATGAACAGATGTTATAAGTGTTGCTTTTGGTAAATTTTTAATCGTTTTCATCAAAACATTTCACTTACTACTAGATATTATAATATTTTACACTATAACAACGCCGTCAGAACTTGATATCGGAACTAAAGGTAGTTTGTATCTGTAAAGCATATTCAACGCTTTCAGCCACCGTTTACATAAGTCTACTGAGAAACACATTGACAATCACTAATCACGTCCGACAGTTTGTCTATGAGGATCTGCTTTTTGTCTCTCAATTTTACAGGGATCTCAAAATCACTACAGATGGCTCTCAACAAAACCACATTGAATTTCTGAAGTGTGTTACTGTGGTAACGTTCACAGAGGTTATACGTGTCGTAGCAGATTGGATGTGAGACTTTAATCTCTTTGTTAACTTTGTCTACCAGATCTTGTCTCTCGGAATCTTCCTGGACGCATTGGACATCTTCCTCCTCATCCAGCGATATCCCGATCACACCCTGATCTTTTCGTCGCATTGCTGCTAGCCGGGAGAAAAAGCTCTGAACTTGGCTCTTTGTCAGCCACTGTCCTCTAGCGAACAAACGTGCATTTGATTCATTTTTCGCATTTCGCATGTCCAATGCAACTTGGGCGGGGTCTGCCTTTCGCCCAGTTCTTCCTCCAAGTGTAAACCGTGCCGTTGGGTATTCTTTTACCTTCTCTGAAAATCTAACGCTGCCCCTTGGTTTGCTTACGGCCCGGGAGAAGTGAGTGGTGTACTGGAATCTAACGAACACCTCGAACACTCGATAGCAGCGGTATCTACCGATGAGGACTTAAGGGCCCAGTCCCTTTTGATAGCATCATACTGGCTTAACCTGCTGACTGCATACTTTCCAACGTTCAGGTGCAGCTCTAGCTGCGAAAACGTTTCGAACACTTCAACACATCCAAGCACAGAGCATTCAAACAATGGCGTTGTACTCTCTGTTTCCTTGCTGCCCTTTGAACGACGCTTGACCACACGCTTTTCACGAGGATCATAAAACCCTTGAGATTCCATGGTTGAAGGGACGTTTGACCTTGGTGCTTGATACAAATTACGTCATATGGAATGTACTTTCCTTTACCGATGCATTGCTGCCCTCTTAAGGTTTTTTTTTTATCCTATACCCCGGGGTACTCTCCTAAATTTTGGATGGGGGATGTGTTGCAAAGGTTGTTGAACTCTGACTCTATTTAGGGATAAAAGGACGAAAATGGATGCATGCTCGTTTTTATATCAATAACACAAAAGGGCTTTGTGTAAATGTATAGATGTCAAAAACAGAAGGAAGCTTATCTTGCATCGGCGTAAACATTGGTGACAAATTACTCTCCAAGTTTATTTATCTCGTATCCGCTTTGCGTGTATGACAAAAAAATGCTTTTGTAAACATGTAGATGTTAGAGATAAGGTAGGGTAGTAAAACCTAATGTATTACGCAGTTTTCAATGGAGTTGCTGTGTTTCCCGATTATGTACATAATTGACTAACGTTACAATTTTGTGGTGTTGGAAACTTAGGTTGTAGATTTCAAGTTTGCTTCAGAGCAATGTTACAAGCCAAAGTATGATTTCACTAATCAAGTTGCACTAGCTGCCACATGGCCTCCTTGTGGTATCACGGTACGTATCTTGGGACGAAATCACAGCAGTTGTTTTGTTTTATACTCACTCGCGTGCGGGCTTCGGCCCAAATGTTAATCAAATTCGAAAATACTGAATTCTTACATTTACCGCACCTCAATATATGTTTAGATATTATCTTAATTTAAACCCTGCCCCACATTTCAGGAAAATACCTGGTTAGTGAGCTAGAATTTACATAAAAATCATACTTAAGGGAACCTGTTGGAACGAGTTCTACAAAGATAGTGTTAATTTCCCTTGACATGTCGAGATGAACTACATTTCTAGTATTTAGCTGCTTTTCCCGGCCGTTGTGCAGCGGGTATTGGCAAGTGCGACGTGGTCGCCAGTTTTTACCCATGTTTTCTCTATGCTTTTCGCAGGCGATTTCTAGTGATCAGAACATGCTCAAATTCGCCTTTTAAAATGTATTTAGGGGACAAATTCTAACTTTCTTGGCAAACTAGAAAGGTTTTTAAGCAATATGATATGTATTTAGGGGGCAAATTCTAACTTTCTTGGCAAACTAGAAAGGTTTTTAAGCAATATGATATAAATTCTGTGGCTTAACTATGCGAATCAAATATTTTACAATGTTACAAAATATGCCTATTTTTCAATTTTCGAGACGTTGCGACGGTCCCTACGGACTGAGAAATAATTATGGCCCTTAATGCAGTCAGAAAATTATTTCGAATCAAACCAAATCTAATTTAGTTCTTTCCTAGGTAAAGTCTTTCTGTTGACAGAGTTTCAGGCAAAATTATTTTTGACGCGAAATTGACCGGGTGGAAATAAGAGAGACAGCCTCTTAAATATTGATTACTGCGTTAGCCCTGTGCATCAATAAAACGACCGCTTATGGAATAAAGGAACTCTGCAGCATGATTTAGTCCCTAAAGCGCTCTTAATAATTTGTATGATGTGGTAAAACTTCAGGTCGGCTGGTTCCGGTATAAGAGTATCAACAGCTTCATCATTTTTCTCCAGCTGGGTTTCTTTTCAATCCTGCTTATCCGGCCCAGAAGAACACAAGATTGTTCGCGAACGATGCTAAGACATTTTACCTACAGACTGCAAAGATTTATAGGGAAGAGGAAAAATGAACAGTTGCTGATCTTGATCTTGTTCGCCGAAAAAGGTGTCACTAAAAATGCTTGTGATGGGAAATTCTGACTGAAACTCAAAACTATGTTTCCGGAGATCTCGGTTAGTCCATCATTGAACAAAAAACACAAAAAAATAAATCCAAGTTGCTAGACCAATGATAACTATTCTATACCCTACAACGAGATCATGATAAGTCTAAAATATAGGCTGCACACATATCTTCAATTAATAGGTAAAATCTATATGTCAAGTCTTTTAGATTTTATTTTTTCGGAAGCTGTTGACACATTTAAAAATACCACCCCATCTGGAAAAACAGCCACAGCCGGGAGTAGTTACATTTTGGTAAACTAACTACTGTCTTCGTTAGAGTTTTCGCCCGTTAAAGGCATAGATTCTTTTCTCGGCCATGCTTTAGATGTTTCAAATAGTTCAGAATTCCAAAGAACGAAACAATCGCATGATAACACGCTATCGATCCCGATGTTGTAAATAAACGTTTTGATCCGGATGTGCTTCCGATCTCATGTCTGATTTCAAGAAAATCTCCCTTTATGGGCAAGCTTCAGAGATAATTTCGTAATAAACAAGTGACGAAAATATGAAACATCTCATTAGTCAGTTCGCTGCGTTTTACTGCTGTTAAGTATGAGCGGTACCCTTAGTACTATCACGTGGAGAAGTTAATGACGTTTTACATAGTACTGGCAGTAAAATTTTTCTTGGACAAAGAATCGCATGACTGGATGCACTCACCTTGGTCAATCTTTGAAAAGAGCATCAACTCGAAGATCATCAGTTTTTCTTCATTTAACAACTTTTTGATGTAGCCTATACGTACACTCTCCCAGAACACAGATGCTGCATTGATAAACAACAAAATTAGCGTTAAAGATAAAGATGGGTTGAAGTACAGTCGAGTGACCTATATTAAGCGGTTAGCCACGGTTCATGGTGGGGTAAAACTTGTAAGTAGCGTAAACGAAGACTTCCGAAAGCTAAGACGTAAGACCCGAAAACGAAGATCCGAAATGAACGAAGACCCGACATGATATTTAACATGATCTTGTTGTGTTTTTTGCCGGAAATATCCAGCTCAAGTTTTAATCTGTCAAATAAAAATAAAGTGAAAAAAGTGAAAGTGAAAGTGAAAGTGAAAAATTTTTCACGCTCGTCTCCTCTCACTTGACTCGCGCTTGCCTGGCAATCAAAACAGATTTGGCACCTATGACATTATAATACTTTCTTTCCGACGATGACATCAACGTCAGGGTTTTTTTAACAATAAAAATCTTTTAGAAGTAACTGTTGTCGTAGAGACTTAGAATTGCGAGCCTTCCCAAGCAATGTGTCTTTATCACACAACCTATTGTGTAAGTGGCATCGAAAATAATGGATGTGAAAAAAACGATAAGAATTCCAGACCTTTCACATTGTTGAAACACTCCTTCGTTGGTGAAGAAAAAATTAGAAATTCAGGAAGAGTAATCAGTTCTATACAATTTAACGATAGGTAACTCCGCAGTCAGTCGGTTTCTAATTTTTTTTAAAACAGCTCTTATCTCGAACTTACAGAGTGGCCCATATTGCAAGTAAACAAGTATTATAAGTATATGCGGTAAAAACTAGTCGTTCTGCATGGCAAAACATAGTAAATAAATACAATTTTGTTTACCTTTCAGGTTCCTTTTTTCCTTCGTCTTTATTAAAGTTCTTGACAAATTTAGTTCTGAAAATTCAATCTTCGCCATATATGTACTTTTTTCTCTAGAGCTCTGTTTTTAGTGATGCTAAGAGCAACCAAAAATACACACCTAACAGCTAAAATTAGCTAAATTTTCTCGAAAATTCTTATATAGCTAGTTAACATTCTTAATTGTAATAATTTTAAAAGGTTTGGGCGCAGAAAGAACCCAATAACAAGACACTATCCTTCCATCGCACGAAAAGCATGTGAGCACTTTTCTCTGTGAGAAGACAAACTTTACAAAGTTTGTAAACTTTGATAATTTATATTATTCATTTCTAGAACGTGGCTATTACGCAAAATGATTTAACGAAAACTACGTCACCCAATTGTGTCACCAAAAACCCCTCCAGCGCATCAAAACAAGATATTCAGAAAAAAAAAGACTGGTATTGGAAGTCGACATTTTCACACGCTGTAGAGGGCTCCCAGTTCAAAACCAATCTCTGTTCGGAGCACTTATAATAAGGGCTTGAGTGAAGTTGTGCATCACACTCAAGACCTTGTCAGACAGCTCATATCTGTTTCAAATGGATAAAGGAAAAGAAACTGTGGTGCTGCGTCGGTGGGAGAGTATAACAGGGTAATTTAATATTATCAATTGGGTTGATAACGTAAATTGGCCACCGCGAGGAGTTTAAAAGCTGACGTTTCAAGCGTTAGCCCCTCGTCAGAGCGACTAGAGGAATTGTGGGTTGTGAGCGGTTTTTAAATGCAGAAAATAGAGCTACGCTATTGGTGAGGATATGGTAACGAGAAAACAAGATTAAATTAGTTGAATGAAAAGCGCTCGTTGATACCGTGGGGATAAAGGATGCCGATTTGAAAGATTAATTTTTGTTCTAGAGTTTTCCAGCTTTCCGAACTGCCTAGATCTAGGGAAAGGCCGGAAATTGCCATATGCAGTTTAGAATGATTAGGAGATTAAAGTGTCTGGCGACTGGTTTGAATGTGTCCTTGTCGTTTCTTTCTACCTCGCGAAGGTTTTCTCGAAATCGTTCACCTAGTCGTCTCCCTGTTTCACCGATGTTTAATTTTTTGAAATAAGTGCAAGTTATGCAGTAGATGACATTGGCAGAGGTGCACGTGAAGTGTTTAGTGATCTTAATGGATCTCTTGGGTCTCGGCATTTTCTCATTTTATTTCTAGAATAATTCCCGGCATTAATTTATAATTTTATTTAGCACAAGCTACTCCAAGAAAATCATTGCTTTAAAAAAAATTGCATTGAAGCATTACATAGACGACAAGTCGTCAATAGTATACTCTTAATAATATTAAGAAAGTAAGAAAATACTAAAAATTACAATGATTTCTAACAATATCCGCTTAATTAATGTAATGAAATGCGAACAAGTATACTGCAATTTTCCAAATCAATGAATTGACACAATATCATTGAATAAAACTTCATTGCTTTCACTTCGACTTTTACTTTTCCTTAGATATAGGTATTCGCATGAGGCCGAATAAAAATTAATCCTTTAACCCCCGAAAGTGATTAGTAACTATTTTCTCCTACCAGTATCATCCCTAAAACAAACATTGAGATCATGAGAATAAAGGAAATGATCACCAACTAAACAAGCGCTTGATTGTTAAAAAAATTCTCCTTGTCAGTTCCTTAGGAATTGTAAAGAGAACAGTATGGAGATAATGCACATTGATGTTAGGGTGTAAAGGGTTAAGGATTAATATCACGCTTGTTTCTTAAGTTGTAGAAATTTCTCGAGTAGATGATACTAATCCTTAATTTTTACGAGGAAACAAGCGATTACTTGTTTATGATATTAAGGGCAAAACTCTCTTTCATTTATAACACAGAGGGCAAAATTACTACATATTTATTGGCTGAGACAGAGGACATTTTTCATCAATTTTGGTAATTGCCCCGGGCAATTATCAAAATTTAGAAAACATTAAAAAAGGCTGAATTTTGCTGACAAAATTTCTAATTTCATTGATGGCGAATGTTTTTTAGCAAGGTTGCTCTCATTGCTTTGGCTTTGTTGTTCAAAGACAGAATTTCATTCAGCCAAGAGAATATAAACAATTTACATTATCTTGAATCTGCTGATTCCTGCGTTTTACAGTTCATTGACGTTAAATGAACACTGGAAGCTAATAAGCATTTAGTAATGTTGCCCTCTATCTTGTAAGGTGGTAAATACTTATATCTATCTATGATCATCTACATTCCTTACTCATATGGACACTACCAACAACTAGATCCTTCAATGATTGATTATCGATTATAAGCTTAGAAATTTTAAATCAAGAGAATAAGATAACTGATATAAAAGTTAAGCAAGCTATTTTTCTATATCCATAGGATAAAAAGATAACTACAAATTGTAGATTATGATTATCAAACCAGAACACAACACCATATTTAGAAATAGTATTACATGGATTTAGATTTATCAACCATCCATGACTAAGGAAGGGATAATGACATAATAATATGCTTATTCCCCTTACTCCCGAATGTTTTCTTCCATTCAGGCTTTTCGCGGTTCTGCGCATCTTACGCATACCAGCGGCCATTTTCTTTTTTTTTTTTTTTTGAATGATAGTAAGATCGAACCAGGACCGAGAAAATTTAACCATTCAACTCCTAAGATCCAATTATTTATTCTCCCAACTAACTGCTATACATTTCCTTGTAAATTCGTTTGGAAAATTCAATTTTGAATCAAGGTAATCTCTAGCGGATAAGCTCGTCCTTTCTCGTAGCCTGTTTATTAGATAGCATATTGGAATTTCAATGAGAAAACGCATTTTCTTTCACTTCAAACACGTCTGATGTTAATCAAACTTTAAAAAAACCTACGTCCTAGTTTTGGATTTTCTCCTCAATTTTTCGCTTTTGTTTAGAGAAGGTTTGTTTTTTTCGTAGATCTATACACTTGTTGCCTGAGCGGGATGGCAGGACGCGAAATTATTTTGCCTGATTTCATGACTGAGTCCGTCCCAACTAGGCTTCTAGTCATATAACAGCCCCCTTTTTTTCCGGCCCTGCTCACACAATAGCGAACGGCCTTCATACGGGAATTCTTGTCTAAAGTTTTAAAATTAGCTTCGTATGCTTCAAGAGCGACTCAAACATTTAGCATAGCAGTCCTCACGCGTCTGTTTTATGCAATCATGTTTCCGGCGGCCAAAATAAATTTGCACCCATTTGAATGCTAATTCCACGCGCTTACCAGACGCCTATCAACAATCTTGACGTAGTACTGTGCTTAACACTTCTGTGAGTTCCCGGCAGGGGAGGAAACAAAAAAAATAACCGCTCAAACTCATACAACTCACATAAGAAAGAAAGAAGAAACTACTTGCTTCTAAAGCAATAACAGTTTGCTCATACAATACCGTACGAGTTTTATATATCAACCCCACAAACATCATTCTTAAGCTTATATCTTTTTCCTGAGGTATACCAAGGGGGGACATATAAGTACGTAATGCTAACCTCTTTCTTTTTTTGCGGAATTCTTCCGCAATTCATCTTTTGAGTAAGTCTATTCCGCACAATATATTCATATATATCAACATGGCTGTTTTAAGGAATTAACCTTTAGCAAGTCTCCAGCCAGCTTTAGTAATAGAGAGAGAAATGTGCGAAGAAAAAGTCTGAGCACCAAAAGGGAAGGGGTGGGGGAGGGGACCAAACCGGTCCGACTACCAATCAGATTATTTACAAGTGTGCTACGAAGAGCTCCCTAAAATTTTTAAATTATATAATTATGAGCATAATTAATAAATAAGACGCTAAAGTGTATACTCATAAAATGTTAAAATATGATAAAATATTTGTCAATCAGACAATGCTACAAAACAAAATTGTTGATTTCTTCTATCAATGGCTGCTAAAAAATATTCGCAATATGATGATAAAACTAAAGCTTATATGTACATCAGCAGAACATAAAAAAATTCTATTTTTCCCTCCCCACTTTTATCTACAACCTAATCGTTAAATATGCTCATGATTAAGTGGAGTTAGTCCTTCACTCTCACTGATATTACACTCGCCAACTTCTCCAATTAGGTTAACTTATTGAGAAAAAATATCAGTCAAAAACCACTTAAGTAAACCAAGTACAGTATACGAGAAGAACGATTGTACTTATTCAAAATATTTCTCTCCAATAAAGTGTTTGCCAATAACACTGTGTGGCCTGCATTCCACAATTGTTTTGTCCATAGAGTAACTTAGCTGCTAAACACAGGGTGTAGAATTAATTCCTAAAAATAAATGTCTTTTTTTTTCATTTTTTTCCCTACATAATTGTAAAAAAAACCTTATTCCCCCTTTCTTTATTATTTTGCTCCATTATTCATCTTCGCAATAGATGAAAAATGTTTCTTTTGACCCTCTCTATACACTGTAATTGGCTTTAAAAAAAAACCTTGGGGGGGGGGGGATCTGCTCACTGAAAACATGAAACTCCATCATGCGTCATCATGTCATGTAGTAAAAGGGGTATATTGAGAATGTATTGGCTATTACTTGCGTGAATTGATCACGAACTTCTAATAATAGGACTCGCACTGCTGTCAGCCTGTCCTAGGTCGTCATATCTTGTTTAGTCAAACGCTGAAACGGAATTGCCTGCTCATTTAATTTACCACAGGTTAGCTAATTGGCGTTATCAATGCCAGGATACTTTTAAGTTCTTATGAAACCCATAAAACTCTTGGGAAAAGAGGGGCAACAGGGAGTTTATAACCTTGCCCAAGGGTAAAACGCATTTCCAGGTAAACGCACCCGACTTAATGCCTTGGTATCGAATACGTATTTAATGCGCCTCCACCGACAGCGACCAGCCCTGGCTTTAACGCTATCACTTACCATCACGTGATCTTCACTTGCAGCACGACGCTATCATCTGTTCATGATCGTTGATCGACATCAACTTGAGACCGTCTGGTTTCTGCAAGGTAGCTCTGTAGAATGCCTGGACAAAAATCAGAATATGTACTACATGAAGGAGTGCATCTGTTTTCTTCGTTTTACCAGAAGTGATCCCTCTACCCTAAATGGCAAGCGAAATGTACGAGTTCGAGGCATTATGAGCGAGTGAAATCGAAGAAAGAAGGTGAGCCGAAACCCCTGTAAATTTATCCTTAAATTTAGGGGACATTCATATCTACAAATCAGAAGTATCTACAATTATTTTTAGGAACATTGTGTCGTCCCGAACATATGCGTGATTATTCAGCTCAGCAAGCGAGCAGAACATTGGACACCCACTGGCGATGTTTGTTTCTCTTCTTGGCCTCTGAAAGGATGAGCTGTTCGGATCAGGTCTGAAGGCGTCAATCACGTGTTCCACGTTATCCTGGTCCAGTAACATGAAGGTGACCTTCTGTCTGAATGGCCAACGGAGAAGTGCATCATACTGACCGCGCATGACCACAAAGAAGATCGAGATGTGCGTTCCTCTACCCATTCCATCCCCGTTCAGGTAAATGCGGGCGCACATTTTGTAGCCATAGCGGCTAGTGAAGAAACACGGGCTGTAGAAGGAGACTTGCTGTCCCGTCACTGCGTCGTTTCGTTTGCGAGCATAATCAGAAATCCTCCACAAAAGCTGGCCATCGTAGCTTGAGAACTCTTGCTGTTTTACGTATTCCTCCAAATCAGCCAGTGTTACATTTCTGAGTGCCAGTGTGTGCTCTATAGATTCAATCCTTCGGTCATGCCTTCTGGTGCTCTCCTGGGTGGTGTCAAGTTGCCTTCTAATGTTACCCACGTCACGTCTAACTTCCTCCATAGTGCGATTGTTCTCGACTAGAAGAACCTCGTGGTCAGCGGTCCTGTTCTCAATATTTGTAACTCTCCTTGTATACTCATCACTTGATAAACTGGCGTCATTTGGAACTCGCTGTTCCGACGATGCTGCCCCAGAGACAGTACCTGATGCCAACTTTCGCTCCAAAGTAGTTATGCGGCCACTATTTTCTTGTAGTTTACCTTGAAGGCTTCTGAGGTCGTCAGCTCTGATTTGTAGTTGATTCTGTAGATCTTGGATTAGACTGTCGTGGTTTGTCAAAAGTTGAGGGTTTCTGGACGCAATCCGCGGGTCACGGGTAAGAGTGGCCTCCAATTCTTTGTTCATCTTAATTGCAAACTGAAGCAGCAGAACAGTGTGTTGAGCATTTGCCTTCTCCAAATGCTGTTTCTTTTCCTTTTGGTTTAGAACCTGTCAGATCGCAGAAGATACAATGCATCACTATGAGATACTACCGAACAGTTGACTGCGACAACAAATAAGTTAATATCCTGAGAGTCAGCAGCCTGACTCATTTTTCATAGCAATAAATTTAATTTCGAAATCCCTATTGTGAATGCGTGATGAATTGCTTAGTGAACTGTGTCTTGTCTCATTCAAATGTTCGTACGTTGCAAACAAAACTTTTCATTCCCGACTGGTGTCGAACTTACAACTCTCCGCCACACCAGCTCTGTCCCCTGAGGTAATGAGCGATATAGTTTCAGGCTTTATAAAAGGCTGCAGAGTTTATCTCTTTTTCCTCTGCGTACGCCAAATGCATTGCGTTTATCGAGTAATGCGCTGATCAATTCGAAGCTTTAACATCCCCCACCGGACAACCGACGGGCATTTGATCATCGTCCGTACCGGGAGGTGGGGAACTTTAACCTTGCTGGGTGGGGTCAGGAATTTGAACCGGAAGTGTCGAGTCTATCCAACGTTATACACGTGTTCTAATGGAGGTAAAGAGTCTGCTTCCGTAGGCAAATGGATGAAAAAGACATGTTTCACACTGTACAATGACGCTTACAAGCTCATAACGCAACAGCAGCACCAAAAACTAATCCGTGACTTTGCTTAATTCTAAAACATTTGTCGATCTCACAAAGAATCGCTCAATATTGGGTGGCGCATTTGAGCGCAATTTTGGACTAGGTGGAGGAGGGGGGATTGAAAACGATTTAATCTTCAAAAGTTCAAATACCCGGGAGTTTGCCCGGGGGAGATGTTGAAGCTTCGAATTGATCGACACATAAAGTAAACACAACTGCTGCTCGTACCTGGTAAATGCTTTCGTTTATATCTGATTGCTTAGGGCCTTATTGAGGACCTTTTTTTATAGAGGTGTGTTGTGAAAATTTTACGTTAATATTAGTTAAGTACTAATAGAATAACTAACAATAGTTTAAGTCACAAAATTCGAGTGTGTACTTACATCCGTTTTCGGGCAGCCAATCTGAGAGAAGGGGCATGGTCCCTGTGCGGCTTCACAGTCGCCCAGGAGAGGATTCTGGTGATCTTTCAACTTCAAACAGAAGAATAAAAAAATTTAATCATAACTGTTCAAGCGTACCAAAGCCCAAGTTAGTCACAGAACTACCATTTTTTTGCAACGGTTAATGCAAAGCAGGCCTCTATTTATCCCCATTTACTGTACGTTAGATCTCGAATTTAAAATAATTCAACTTTCTGTAATATTTATGACCTAAAAAAAATGCTAAGCCTTTCTTCTTCCTCCCCATGTCCAGATCATAGAACCAGTCGATCAGTATTGAATGAGGATGACTAAAGTCTTCTTGAGCACATTTAAGCCAACCCCCTCCCCTCCGTATCTCTGCTGCTCTGTACGTGCGAAAGGTAAGATTGTTTACATGTATCACACAGCTTTTTCAATTATTCGCTTCATTCAAGATTTAAAGCTGGCTGTGCTCCTAATTTTTTTTGTGGCATGTTGCAGATGGTAACACCATGAAAGCAGACTAATAAACATAGTCTCATTAAATGCTGGTGCATAAATCAGTTGCCACAGAGCCCCATTATGAACAGAATTCTATGAACCGAATTCCGAGAGGTCGCTCACTGCTTAACCCTTTAACTCCCAAGAGTGATCAAGACGGAATTTCTCTTTACATTATCAATACAGTATCAAGCATACAAGTGTCGAGAATAAAGAAGAAAACTCAATTAGGGAACTACAAGTTGATCTGCAACCAAATTCTCCAACTGACATCATAAGTAATTTATGGCAGGCAGCAGGGAGAATTGTTAATGACATCTCGGTGAGATCTGGGGAGTGGAAGAGTTAGCAAGCTATCAGAAAACCCACATTCCCCTAATGATGCCCCAAAATCTCTTAAAATAGTAAATAAAAATGGAAAATAGGGTCTGAGGCACAAGAGTTAAAGCAATTGACAACCAATAACAATATTTAAAATTGTTTTCAATTATTTCTTATTGGCCAAATTGTTGGTATCTGGAATCCTTTAATCATACAAAAGGTTTAATTGCCTTTGTGTTTGTTTTTAAATGCTGTATAGGAATTACCTTAGGATTATTACAAAACATTTTTTATCAGAAGGTACGTGTTCTTACTTTGCCTCGAAGAATTCCATCTTTATTGCATTTTTCACACGTAACTGGATATGCAGGACACTCTGTATCCTGGTGTTGCTGTAGAAAAAAATATAAGTTTTAACAAACTACCATATCGATGACGGAGAAAGCAATTTTTAAACCTATGTGACGTAGGTTTGAGGTGCTCAGGTCCTTAAAAAATTGCCTCATTGGCATTTTTATTTGGCTGAGCAATGTGTGGTTCTAAGTTATTTTTGATAAACTAATTAAGAATGATCATTATTTCATCCGTCTCCTTTAGGAGGAGCTCAACCTGCTTATGCAACAGTGGACCTCTCTGGAGTGCGGTGTCCCCTTAATTTTTGTTACAATGTAAAGAATTAAGCCCTAGTCTTATCAAGAGGGGCTCGACATATCGGACTTCAGTGGATCACTTGAAAAACGCCGATGTACTACGGATACAACTTTTTAAGAACTGATCCAAAAAAATGCTGAATAAAAGTGCAAATACTTACAACTGTAAGTATTCGACTCGATCAACTCGATCAAGTTGGAGCTTCAACATCCCTCTCCGGGCAAACCCTGGGGCATTTGGAATTTTGAAAATTAAATCGTTCAAATTCCCGCCCAATATTGTACGATTCTTTGTGTGAATTTAGAAAAGTCACGTATTAGTTTTTGGTACTGCTTTTGAGGTTTTCGTCAATAAGCATCATTTTACGATATAAAAATTGTCCTCGAGGCCATTCACTCACGGAAGCAGACTCTACCTTAAAAATCCTCCATTAAAACACGTGTATTTCGCTAGAAATATTTGTTACTTTCGGTTCGAATGCCTTACCCTACCCAGGTAAAGTTCAAATTCCTCAAACCCTCCTCCTGGTACGGGCGACAACCAAATGCCCGTGAGTTGCCCGGGGACGAGATGTTGAAGTTTCAAATCGATCGGCGCAAAATAGTCCGATAAAAAGTATTTTTGGGGTCCAAAGAAAACTCCTGAGTAAAACGATTGGCATAGTAAGCAATGAACCGTTAAAATCTTACTCTCTCTACTAAATACCCAGTTTGGAAGGTAGGGGGCTCTTAAGCAATTTTGACGAAGGTACCCTGAGGGATTGTAACATAAGAAGATTAACCTATAAATCTAATTGGAAGTGGTACCCAAGTATTAATAGGCCCTAAGGCTTTCTTGTTTTGAGTCACAATAAGCCAAAATGGACAACTGTGGCAATCATACTTCGAACCGTTAATTATTGAAATAGAACTACAGGATGAGTTCAAGTTCCCTCTAAAGTCAGTCAGTCAGAGAATCACCTTGAGACCACTTAGATTCTACAAATCATCAATGAATAGTTTAAATGAAGATACATAACACCAAGTGCCATGTAAAAGGTGCCTGCAAAAGTATCGGTACCCCTTGATAAGTGGAGGTTTATATATTCAACGGGATGGTTAATAAATCGCCGATCACGAGGAAAGCTAGGCAGAGAGCAGAGAGTGAGTTTGGTTCTATAATGTTCGAAATGATTTACCTTAATCCTGAACAAGACTATCTGTCTTTGACAAAATGTACACTTCTCCAGTCGGAACATGCATTCGTTTTCCAAATGTGAAGTGAGATCAGATTTTTTTACTAGCATGCCACACTCAGGATGTACACAGGGTATCTTCAGGAACTCGCATGAGTTCATATGGCTCTGTAAGTCAACAATAAGAACAATACCGAAGAAAAATGTTGTCTAATAAAGTAATAAATGTGACTCTCTACGGGATTTCAGGGAATAAGGTGAACGCGCGCTCACGGTACTCTAGCACGCTCAGAACAACAGAACGAGCTTTTGACACGTTAGCCGCATGTAGGTTACTTGCCTCATCAACTTCGCAGCTATTATCTTGCTTCGCAGGGTAGAAACAAAGGAACGTGTTAAGCTCTTGCTCGCGACTTTGCACGATATAACACGGTGACCGTGTCAATTTTTAACACGCTTCTTAAAGTTGGAGCTGCTTTCGATTTGTACAAAAATTACGTCCTAAGCTTTAAGGCTTTTTAGCTCACCAATACGCCCAGCCGATATACGATACTCAGTATCCAGTGCAACCAATTCGCCAAACATAAAGGATTATCTCGACTTGTTGTCCATCATTTAAAACTTTTTGATTTTTCCTTTATTTTCGAATTTCTCATTTTCTTAAAACAGCTTGCAAAACACGGACCGAACGAGCAAAGTCCTCTACTCTTGAGATCGTGCATGAACTTTTGAAGGCAGCGAGCCTTGTACAAGTTTTCAAAATAATAAGAGCGAACCTGTATGATGCAAAGCAAATGGCTACTTCGTTGAGGGTGAACTGTGTTCTCACCGTGTTTGTCTGTTCTGCTCGTCTCCTAGGCGTTATTTATTTATGTAGCTAAATTTGTAAACCGACAAGTACGACAGTCCGTGTGGTGCAGTGGTAGCGTCATCCAGAGGAGAAACTTAAAGGTTGCTCGGTTTGCAAACTAAGAAACTTGTTAATACCTTCGACAATTTTAATTTTATTATCCTCTCGTTGCAGTTACGTTACACAAGGTATAGATCGCAGTGCTAAAGACTAGGGGCTCGTAAGATGCCAAGAACAGCGTACAGTAATTAATACGCGGCTTCGCTTGGAAAGCTTCTTTTTGCGCCGGCTAACAAGCGGTTATTTTTTTTAAAAATGCCGGTTTGCAAGAGTGACGAGCTGCAACCGCGTAGGGGACATGGAGCCGGAAATCTGTTGCTAAAGGATTCACAAAGATTCGGTACTGGGCTTATTAACTGCGTCAAGCGATAAGGATTTATATTTTACGAGGTAAGAGTTAAGTTTAAAAAAAGTAATTCATGTGTTCAAACTGAGCTCCTCTGGACCTTGTGAAACACGTTGTGCTCACTGAGAAAGAGCCGTAATTTTCCATGAAAATTTCGTTTTTTATAGCAACTTTCGGATAGGACAGAAGATCTTCGTTTTCGCTCATATTCTGTACAAACACCATTCTCACAATAGTTTATTAGGAATCTGACAAACACAACTTACAAAGTAAGCTGGGTTGTACAAGATAAGCTTGCGTGTTAAGGAACAAAGGAACTAAGTGTGTTAGAAAAAAAATCTAGCGTGTTATGGAAACAAAGCTCTTCCGTGTTAGCTAGATATGAACAATGGCTACAACACGCCTTCCAAAATCAATTGTTTTTACGCGCATATCTGCACGGTAAGCGTGTCATGCCATTAGCGTGCGAGCGTGTTATAACGTGCCGTGTGCGTGCGTTCACCTTAGTCCCTGGAACCCCGTGGAGGGTCGCAAATAAAGATTGAAAGAGCACTAGAGGAAAGTAGACCGCTCACGACAAGATACACCCATATTATGCGAGTCCTCTGGAAATTTTTCCGTCAGCTTCAGAAGAGTAAAGTAACACTAACTAGCTCAGGCCAAAAAGAAAAAAGGTTCGAGCTTTTGTTTGGTCATTATCACAAGCATTGAGCCTTATGCTATTTAATAAGTATAGATATCGTAACGTTGCTGAAATTGGCAATTCCTCCATTTCAATTAACAGCAATGTTGTGATACAATAATCCATTCAGGCGATAAAGAAAGATGGGGAGGGAGGCTGTACATGGCATCCAGTCAATGCTACTCGGCGAAGGGATAAAAATATGTGGATGGCTCTCTAAGATTTAAGACCCCTTAAAAAAAACATACCTTGTGACAGCTAGTATGAAGAATAATAGCATTGTCTTCTCAGGCGAGGCAGACACACGTACAACTACGCGATCTTTAAACGATTCGCAAGGAAATTTAAAATTAAAATTCTAAACTGAATGTGTCTCTACCAGTGAATCAAGGTTTCAGCCACTGAGATGTCAAGTGTGACTTGTTCTTATTACAATGGATGTTAGCTGACGGTGGAAACGTGAAGGGGATGAATGCAAAAGTTTCAACGATGCGTACGAATGGCTGCAAACGTGCTTCATGTAATCATCAAATAAATGCGAAAATATGTACACGCCATGCTTGAAGAATCACAACTGTCTATCCAAGGATACCAAAAAATTACATACCTCTAAATATCTCACTTCTCCCTTCCAAACACACCCATCCTCCATGAAAGTGCAGTGAACGACGAGAGCAAGTATTTCACGACGCATAAATTTGTCTGGAAAAACCTGTAAAACATATATACCATAAATGTGCTGTAAAGGAATCCAGAGGTAATAGAACACCCGTCTAGCGAAGACGTAACAGTGGTAAAGTCCATTACAAGAGCTTTCCACTCGGACTTTGAGAAAATCCTTGGTGCCATCGGAGCGGGCGAAAACCAAGTATAACAAGATTATGATTACTTAATCAACATACCTCGTTCTGATGAAGACTCGTTTGGTCCTTTAAGCAAACCATCACAAGTGTTTGCTGATCCCTAGTGAAAAGATTGTTCGTAATGTTAATTTTCTTGGATTACTGAAGTAAGCCTTCCTTGTCATTTTATATACAATGTTAGGAAAAGTTAAGAAAATTTTCATGATACACCTTTGCAATTGGATTAAACACCTGGATACAGAAGAGGTAGAAGAGGCATTCTGCAGGAGTACAGTTCAAACAGAAGATTCTTGTAGAAAGAGGGAGGGGTGGAGGAGAGAGATGGGCTCAATCATGGTGGCTATCATCAAACTCCACTGGGACATGGCTAACAGTCAGCATGCAAATATCGTTTACCAATTTCATTAGCAAAAGTGGTTAGGAATGTCAACTGTGATGTTGGTGCATGTGACGGTGATCTCTCTTGTAATGAGGAGAAGTTATTTCCTTAGTAGATTCTTAACTAAGTTTTTATCTTAATTTTGGTAATCAGTCGTTTTCTCCCTGTAAAAACTTGTTAACTGGCTCCGATGGAAAATTTTATTATAGATCATGGAGGGACATGGGGCAAAACCCCCTAGATGGAGGCCGATAAGTCTGAGTAAGGGAGTCCTGATGAAAGAATGACACATGACATTAATGCAAAAGTTGAAAAACAGTGAGTTTTGTTGAGATGTACACCTGGATTACCAAATAAATGGTATGATTGACAATTTTAGGACAAGGATAGAAAATTGCAGATACGTTTTTGGCGTTACAATTTGATGAAACGCCCGAAAATAGCTATTATCGGCGAAATTTCTTCCACCCATCTGCCGATAAGCAAACTTTACCTCTTTACCATTACATGCGTATAACTTTATGGAATCTAGAAAACCCAGTGAAAACTGTTAGGGAGAGGGAGGTCAAGGGAATCGGGTTGATTCCCTGCAGGAGTGCGCTGGCACTACCATTACGCTGAGTCATCGTATCTATCACCAAACTATTGGAACACAAGGCTTAAAGCCAGAATCTAGTCGATGTTCCCTGGTTTCACTCCAGGGGAGTGCAGTGGTTTGAATACTGCTTCATCAGAGACTTTTCTCTCTTTTTTCAGGGACTGCAGTTTACACTTGATCGTCAATTGAAGGGGGGGGGGGGGATTACCGCAACTGAATTGTGGAAGGATGGAGGTAACTGCCACTATGCAGTTGGCGACCTTCGGTTTTATTGCAGGCTTATGGGGTTAGAGTCCATGTTTGAATTCGTTTTTACTGCTATGAAGGAAAAATGCGACTCTTGTTTATGCTTGGAAAGACATCCTCTTCATTACAGGGCTCGGTCATAGTGGACATAACAAAACTCCATGGATTAATCATCGGGAATGGAGTGGGATTTAGACTCAGAGGGAGGTCCGACAGCCAGTATACAACTAGAATTCCCTGATTTCACTGACGGAAAAATGATAGAGGGGGTAATTGAGGGGGGAAGTTGAGGAGGGGACCCTGGATCCAGAGACAGATATATCAGCCAGTAAGCAACATGGATCCCCTTGATATATTGGCAGAGAGCAGGGACGGCGTGAAACCTACAGTGTAAGTGCATTTTTGTTAGTAATATATCCTGTAATGAGGAGAATAGTTGTTATTTCCTCAGAGTTTAAAAAAATTGCTTGAGGCATCAGGAGCTCTTTCCTTTTAAGAATTAGCTGGTTGCGTCTTGGAGAAAAGTAGAAGTTTTTCTTGTATGGGAAGGGGATTAAATCTGGAAAGTGACTTAAAGAGTGAATTGAGCTGCGAGTGACACTACGTAAGGCTTTTCAAGCAATATTTACAGCTTTAATCATAAGACTTCAATTTGTTCCACTCGCATATAGCCTTCATTATCTTCAGGAAGCTGATGCATACAGAAATTATATTGCCAGGTAAGATTTTGTTTTACTAGTGAGTAGTATCATCAAATTAACAAAACTTTAGGGGCAATATTAGCCAAGGTATTCTGTTCATCACAACGGAGCAGAATAAAATATACAGAACAAATTTAGCAAGGAAACAGTCCTCTATCCAACTGTTTCATAGACAGTTATGTGACCATGTACAGTAGCACTATCTCTCAGAGAGTGAAGGTTTGGCGCACAATCAGCCAAAGAGAAAGCTCCATCAGAAAACAACGAACAAAACAAAGACAGTGCTTTAATTTGTCGCTATGACCGTAATCTTAGAAAAATAATACCTGAGCAAGAGATTATAAACTGTACATGATCTCTTGTACCTGAAATATTGCTTTTTTTTCCAGAATAACACATTACCCTTTTTTCGTTTTCAAAGCGAACGCCCCTGTTAGACACGGGAAAATCGTATGTCCATTGGTTAATCATTTTGTACAGGGATTCTCCGCCCCGAATTCCTAATCCTCATCCTTCCATACACCCTTCTTTTCAAAAAGCTCTCCCTTTCACACCCTTGAAGTATTCATTTTTTTGGTAAGGAAGTGCTTGCTGACACCTAATGGCAGTTTTCCTTACCTTATTCTATACTTATGTTCGTGTAATTGCTGCCTCCTAAAGTAAAATAATTCACTCTCTCTGGCGCAGCATCCCAGAAATTTTTTTACCATGAATTTCTCTTCTAGGCTTTAGACAGGGGTTGTTGCCAAATGTTTATCAAAGTGGACTTAGATCGCATTTCGCTTGAGTGTCGAAATACCGAAACCGAAGTGATCAAAACTGCACATTAGAACAAAGGTCAGTATCACAAAGAGCCACTGGATTTTTTTTAAATCCAAACAACCCTTTCTGAGGGCGGGGAAACACGAGTAACCATGGATATGTGGCCATGGCACTGACGTGTTTATATTTTTTGGTCAATCACAGAGCTTAGTGAAGCAGAATCAAGACAATCTCGTTTTACTTGCGACACTCAATTGAATATGGCTCTAACGAAAAAACTTACTGAATAAGACTTGGTAAGCAAGATTGGCAATAGAAATGTCCACAGCTCGTCTGCATGGCCTCTCTCAGCAATAACATACAAGCGCTGCAGAAGTACTTAGCCTCGATAACGTTCTTGTCTAGACTTGCCAGAGGATATCCAGGCATTCTCTACTTTTTTTGTTCTCTTCCCGTCTGTTTCTCTGAATGGATGAACTAACACCAAGGTCGAAAGGTCATAAATTCTGCCAACAGGCATAAATCCTCTTCGCTTGACAGAAAGTCTCGAATCACTTTGACCACGGTTAGCTACGAAAGTTAAACAAACATATGTTCTGCATCAAAAAACAGGTGGCTTAACTCCCTTGGTAGAGTTATCCTGCAACAACTAGGGGTATTGCTACACCCTAACCTCCCACCCCCCTTTAGATCGCGGATCCCTGAGATCGATTTCGTCGGGTTTCGCCAACGGTTTCTCCCAGGTGGAGAGGGGTACCGCGACGGTTATGATCTTGCTTTAAAACACAAATATGATTAAGCCTACCCATCAAGCTTTAATGCCTCTTGCGGTTTAAGGACAATCAGAGTTTGATCAGGAATTTTCCCTTCTGAAGAGGAAGGACCTCGCATTTTGTAAGTAATTGCTTTGTAACCGAGCCTAACAATCTTTCTGTCGATCACAAGCTACATAATTTACTGAACACCTAACACTTTTCTATGTTTCAGTCGAAAAAAGTCTGAAACCGTACCCCTTTGAAGACGAGGGAGACGACATTCCTGAATCCGAAAAAACTGCGCAGGGCCGACTTCCACTTTTGGCGCTCGATTAAGTCTCTCTTTGGTGCGTGCCTAACAAATAAACGTGCGCTGCAGCTTTGCAATAAATAGCATCCGATTTCTTTTACGTGATTCATCACCTAGAGGATACCTCAGCTACAAATCACTTTTCAAAAAAAAACGCACTGATAACTCAAGTATATTGATTTCAAAAATGTATTGTTATTTCTTTAATCGACTTAATTTAAGTATAAGATAAGAATTACCAAATCCTGTTTTAAACCAAGCCCTGATTAAAACTGGTTAACATAAGTAACGTGCTTGCATTGTTGTTTTGATCTTGAAGACAAAGCCAATCAGCTGTTACTAACACATTTAAGTTATATCTGCATTCAAAGTAAGGTCAGTGAGGGTAACACTCGACAGAAACGAAGTTTGTATGCAGACAATATTTTCCCAAGGTTCGATATTTCTTCAAAAGGTTATTTAGTACAAAACGTTACCTTGCGGAAACGAAAGCAAAGATGAGATGTAGGTAAAGAAAAAAGGAAAACAGGCATCGACAGGCTGCTTATATGACATGAATAAACTAGCGTTTATATTAAAGAGGTTCACTAGTTGAAAAATATTGGTTTTCTCTTGACAGTAAGTAGTGAATGCATGAAAGAGAAATATACGCAAAACGAAAGTATGAAAAATTACAGAGCAGTCAAATAAGAATGGAGTGTTGTTTTAGCAACAGTCTAAAGTCGTTATCTACTTTACAAGCATTATAAGAAGTACGCCTAGATTCCAAAGTTTTACGAATAGGCAAGTCTTTTTCTTTCTCAATTACTTTGGCATTTTTGATTTGTTTGAAATATCTGTAGACCGAGCGTGCACTCAGGTATGAGAGCCTTTTTGTCACTTATTTTTGCATTCCGGATTAAAAAAAGAAAAGAAACGCGCTGAGTGGCTACTTTTTTTAAGAAAATGAATCTCAACTAAAGAAAGCCTTTGACGTGAACTGTGAATTTTGATTCCGGTTTTAGCTTCTATTTTTAATGGTGACAAGACTTATTATGCTAACGAACACTAGCGAACACACACCATATCTCTGAGCCGGATTTCGTTGGTGGAAATTAGAGAAAATAACTTATAAATCATAGCAAGCTACCAATCATTATGAAAGCCAGGATAATTTCTTTTTCCTATTCAAAATTTACATTCCACAAGATCTATTAACTTGGTAAATCATCTCGTCGCAATATTATGAAAAGAAGGAATGAAAAATTTTCAAGCGCTTTTATTATAAGGCGAATTAGAAAATGCAAATCATTCGAATCCTTATTAAGATAACTATCCTTCGAAATAATCAATACTTTGCATATGAAACAAGATAGTCCTCACAAAAATCAGTTTTCCGAGAGGAATCAGCTCAGATGAATGTTTTCTTCAACATGTCTAACGCACTTCGAAATCTATAAATAGTTGACCCTATCAACAGATCATATTTATATTTATAGTTAAGTTCGGATATAACGTGCGTTGTCATTGATTGAAAGAGCGTGCTCTTTCAGAGTACAAAGCATAGAGCTGAGCTAAAGCTGTCACGCCGTCACACCATCTGCCAAATTGTACCATGTCCGACCATTTCCCGAACTTCTCTCTAGATTTTTTTTCGTTAATTAAAAGTGACACATGCTAACACTCGTATAATATATATTGAAGTTTCGTGTGCAAAATCAAAACAGAAAATAAGAATGATGAAAAATATAGCCCAACTGGCATAACAGTTAAAATTCATATTAATTATGATGGTATCAGAGCGACTGTGATCATGCTGAGGTCCATCGCGGCTAGCTCATCATGGCAAACTCCGGTCATCGCAGTGAAACAAGCCTCAGAAATTACATCGGCCGCCCTTCGAGTGAACAACTGAGAACTTGTTCTGATATCCTTCCCGATTCGTTGAATGAAAGGTCACATCAGTCAAAGCAGCCGAGTTTTACGGCGCTGTTATCCCGAGCAATCTTCGTGTTCCGATGAATTCGGCTGTCGTTCATTCATAAAACACACCTTAGTAATTTTGTTTTTTAATTGTCATGGGTGTTTTTATGAGCCATAATTCGGTCGGATTTTACTAAAAATTTAACCGTCAGATTCTGTTCTACCATAAAACAAATACAGAAGCCTTGACTGTGCTTTGTTCTGTTGTAAAGCACTTAGGAAATGGCTAAAGCACGAAAGAAGTGGGGAGAAACACTAAAAGTAGTCAAGTAGCTGAACCTTACTGAGAAACGTGAGGCAAAATTGAAGGATACTTCTGTGGTAAAGTGCAACTCTCTTCAATCTCTCTAGCAGAAAAATATTTTATGTTGACGTAATTGAACCTTCTGTTTGTAGAAAAGAAATCAGAACGAAATACTTCTTTCTGACTCTTTTATCCAAATAAACTTTTTAAAAAAAATGAGGTTTATGTTTGAATGGCCGCGCGATAATTATCACAAAAAGCGTTTGTTTATGGTTCATCTAGTACGCCAAAGTGCTTTTCGATGTCAATTGTTTGCATTAAAAAAGGGCTTTTAACGTAATGCAATTCTATTGATCTGAACCCAAAATTTTAATTTAATTTTATATCACTATTTTTCGTGTTTTGACTGTTTTAAAAACATGAAAATAGTAATATAAAAATTATCCTTTAAAAGAGATTAAAAAACGTTTATTTTCTGGAGGGAAATTCCCGCATTTCGCGGGTCAGTGATGAATCTGCATATACTAGCATGAATTATGTAGTGGAAAAAATGCCGTATCACGTACGTCACAGTTTTCCATAATCTGACTGGCTTTCAGCAAGTGCCACGTACATTCATTAAACATTCATTGACGGAAAACAACGTGGTAAAAGGACAAAGAACCACGTTCATGAAAAGGGTCGAGAGGCCGGTCATAGGAATACATAGGAAGCTGTTTTGCAGCAGGCAAGTGAGATTGAATTCTGTTGCGCCGAATTTTTTTATACGTGTCAGTTCAGTAGATTTCGAAACTTCCTCCTTCGAATCCACTAGAAAACAACAACCAAGGAACAAGTCACATGTAAACCACGAGTTAACGTTGCGAAATCGTGGAAGCGGTTATCTTTTCCTTGGCCACGTTGAGTGGTTGAGACAGCAATCATATCTTGATTTTGAAATTTGAGTGTTCGCTGGCAACGCATTAAACTAAAAGTTACCACACTTTCCTTAAATTAGTTAAAGATTTCGTTCGGCTTTGTTTTGGATTTATTTTACATATGTATTAAATCCACTTTGGGGTTTATACACGCTCGAATTTACTGAAGCGGACGACAAAATAATGTCTGTATTTTTGCAATATAAAGAACGGACGATGCCGATATTGCTTGTGAACGAAAATTGATACATACAGCTAATTTATCACGATAGGTCAGTTAAACTCGAAAATAAAGGAAAGCACAAAATGACAACAGTCTGCTTAAATAAATGCCCGGAGCAAAACACACTACTACTCTGGCAGATTGCAGAAAATCCCAAATTTATTTTATAGGATGATCGAAGTTTCCTCACTAATAAATTGATATTCGTAAGGCGGTGAACGAAAAAAACGATGAATTGGATAATTTTAATTCGTAAACATTGGGAAACACCTAGATTCGGCGGGTGTATTTGAAATTAAGCAGATACGTAGTCTCTGTGCTTTCGAATCATTTATCGATAAAGTAAAATGAAAATAAGAAATATAATCGGAAGGAGGTCGAGGTTTTCCTTTTGTGAAAGCCGGCCAAAATTCAACGTAACTTTCATGATTGAGCGAGACGAAATAAACGCAACTCAGCTCTCAAGCAAGCAAATTAAATGAAGAAACGCTTACGTAGGCGAAATCTTTTCACCTTAGTTTTTCGTTTCTCTGTTCACATCTGTCGGTGTTACTCGATTCCTATGGTCGCCACCAAGGAAATCTTACGGTTTAAACCTACAAAAAAGCGAAAAAGTTAATTTGCAAGAAGAAATACGGCTTCTCTCATTTGATAACAACACTCATAAATGAAACAACAGTTGATGTCTTATATTATCCACGCAGTTTCTGCTTTTGTAGGTATATGCAGTATGCCTCGATAAATTGTCTTGGAAACCCAGTTTTATGGCTGAAGAAAACCTTCGTAACAAGAAACTCACATATCCATTGTGGAAATTTCAAGCGAACTTTGTTTCCCATCTTTTAATATGAGATTTATCCATACGGTAAAACATTTCATTTTGCTCTCTGCGCGTGCGCCATTCGTTTATTGAGTTTTTTTAAATTTTTAATTTTTATTGAGAGGAAGGTGTTATGAGTGAGCTAGCCTGCAGTACAGGAGTCTTATTAGGGCGAGCTAACGTTATAAGCTTGTGATTTTTTATCCGACCGGTTATGATTGATTTGGAGTTAGAATGGACGGTGTGTGTAGGGGACAGGGGAACAGTGTAATTCCGATTCGTTTTGTTTCCCACTCTGTTTGTGTTAGACAACGAATGCACTCTCAGGGCGTTGGTAGCACTTAGCGTTAGCCACAAGAACACCTATCCGTTGTTTCAAGTAGATTAATCATTTGATCGTCTCCATCGCTGTTTGCTTCCAAATTTTGAGCTCGTCTTGGATTGAAATACAGTTTAAGAGCCGCCGTGACCACGATCGAAAGGTAAACACTCGAAACATGTGGGGGTAACGAAAAGTTGGACGTAAGCTAATTAGCTATTCAAAACGGCGGCGCGCGTCGACTACTTTAAAGTGGATTTTCACTAGCATCGGAGCAACTTTGGAAGCTACAACAACGGTGGCTGACTCAGCTTAGTGTAAAATATTTATTGGTGGTCACAAAGAATATGTGATTTTTCGAGTGACCTTGTCCTCGGTCAGTAACAAATAATCAAGGCTTAGTGACCACCACGAACATAAAAATATTTAATTAGTAACTGACCTATATTAGATATAACTTAAAACTACATTATTCACTTACCTCGAATAGCTATGTCAAGTTTAAATTCCTGTACGTATATTCAGTATTTCTTGCGGCGAACAGAACATCTATCACTATTCTGAAAGAAAAAATATCCTTTCATTTTCCACCGAACTTTCTAAACGTCAGCGCTAAGCTGAAAGGTGAATACTCTCTTCCAATCATAAAGCTTACTTGTATAATTATGAATCTGGCGTGTGAATAACTTTACAACAGTTTAATTTTGATTTTGTATAGAACTTCATAACATGCAGGTAAAAGTGTATTGGCAATAGCAATATTTTGTAGCTTCTTCTACCTCCAGACCTTTTTGAAATCTCCGAGTAAACATATAAATATTGATTAAATAAACTGCTGCTTGTCTGCCTAAATCTAATCACAACAGGTCAACCCTTTAACCCCTAAGAGCGACAATATCACCCCTGAATCGTGCAATAAGGTCATGAGAATAAAAGAAATTATCAGAAGCTAAAGTTGTTGATTATTACACAAATTCTCCTTGTCAGCACCTTAAGGAATGTTTGAAGAACAGTATGGAGAGAATACTTTTACTGATGTTAAGGTGTAAAGGGTTAAGAAATTACTTCATCTTTTTGCATTGCAAAATTCATGAATAAGCTTGGCCACAAAAGATGAGATCCAGACGAAGGAACAGAAAAAAAAAGCAGTGCACACCCAGATAGATAGATTCTCGAACCACCTGTATATACAATGAGGGTCTCCATTTGTTTTCGATAGTGCTTAGGAATCAATTTAACCGATGCCAGAGAGAAAATTTTTACAAAAAATCAGTTTTGCTTCCGGCTTAGCTTGCAATCTTTACATACTCTTCTAATTTTTGGCCATCTAAAGTAACTCGGGTGCGGTTAAGACGACATGTTCTCAATTTAAAAGAAGAGCGAAGAGTTTTGACTGCTTTCAGTGTTTTTCCAGATTTATCGCATCTATTTTTCATTAGGTGATACGCTTGACAGCACTTAATGAAATACCAGCAGCGTGATTGTCATTGGTAGATGATGGCTTTTTCGTGGATTTCGATCCTACTCTTCTAAAAAGGAAATATCCTTTATAAGTTTTTCAGCAGAATGGTTTCAAAATCCATGCGCGAACCACGTTTTGTCTGCGCACACACGATTGGGACGCCATTTTGAGTGTTGGTTTCACGTGAAGTGCGTATGATCTACAACGTGGAAGCCCAGATAGAAGACGACTTGCTAAGTGGCATCCTGAATTGGTAGGGATATGATTTGATCTCTCGACAGTCAATTCTTCATTGATTTCGCATTTGCTTTACTTCAAGTAAGCGCGTGATGTACTGCTGACACGTAGATGTCAATTGAAAACAGCACGCTATTTTGAATGAACTAACTAGCCTGCTATAAACTCTAAAAGGATGATTTTTCGAGATGATCGATCAGATTTTTGTTTAAAAAATGTGAACAACTTATGATCGATCGCGTTTGATGCTAAGTTTGTGGGACCTGCTGGAAATGTCTACGAACTCATGGCTACTATTTCAGTCAACAAGAGTTCTTGCTAAAACGCTTCAGCAGCCGTAAGGTTTCTAGTATTCAAAAAACTATGATATAGGCTGATTTAAGAATTCTTAAACAGAATGAACCGGCGACTTCGGTCAGGGGGTCTTTGGTAAGCGAAATTCCTTTTAGATCACGGGAACTCCAGCAGAAAATGTAGACATACATTCAGCTGTACATCGCTTCTTAAGCGATCCATCCGTACCTATTATTCGTCGCATAAGAAACGTTCAGTTTTGAGCCGATTACTAACGCTGATTCGTTCTGATTAATCACAACAATTAGGGTATGTAGGTGTTTAATCGCTTAATGTAGCACGATGATATATAATGCTCGAGCACACCATTTCAATCTCCTGCTACCTTGAGGTAGCTGTAGTACCGTTTTGCAAAGCAAAGAAAAAATCTGCAATGAGAAACGTTCAGTTTTGAGCCGATTATTAACGCTGATTCGTTCTCATTAATCACAACAAAGAGGGTATATAAGTGCTTTATCGCCTAATGTAGCACGATAATATATAATGCTCAAGCACACCATTTCAATCTCCTGTTGCCTCGAGGTAGCTATAATACCGTTTTGCAAAGCCAAGAAAAATTCTGCAAGCTTTAACACACTTAAAAGAAAGTGAAAATTTTTTGTTGAGTAATTTCTTGGCGATTTATGACTACTATTTCTACATATCGAGATCATTACACGGAGACAATTTCACTATAACCCTTGCGCATGAAGAAAAGTTCATCGCTAGATTTTACCACATACTTCACGATTGTTCAAACAAAAGCTTGCGCTACCCTTGTATCAATATTATCCACACCCACTTCCGATAAAAAAGCGGCAAAAAATGGATGATTTCTCACCAAAACTGTTTTTTGGACATCGAAACAACCTTTCGCCAAACATTTCTCTTTAGCGAGTTGCAAAGTTTGCCCCGTGGCGATCCCAGAAATCTTTGCGCAAACACACGGATCCGATTACTACTGGCAACTCATTCATTTTAGAGTCGTTGTGAGGCACCAGTGTATGTCAAGTATGCATGCGCGTTAACACGTGATATTTTGCTTTCGTGCCAGAAGCCTCCTTCTACGGCTTACCCCCACGGAGCATTCGACTAAGATGATTGATTACATGCCTAGACGAAACATTTCAACTGCATGGAGGTTGGTCAAATCTGGGACTTCAGGCTTGCTGGCATTTTTCATACCCTGGTAAGGAAATATTTCGGTTTTTTGACATTCTTATTTCTGCATCGTTGACGTTATGCGCATTAACTGGCAAACACCTAACCACTGAGAAGGCGATACCCGCTGAAAATATTTATTGGTTAGACTCCTGTGGCTCATCTCACTATTGTCATTAAGAAGATGGTGTATAGAAGCTGGTGGAGGTAGAACGTCGTATCATTTTAAAACTGTGCGATATATAGAGATCGTTTTTATGGAAAGTGCACACGAACGATTATTATTGGCGAGTTGTGATGCATAAAAAAAAAAAAATCAAGTGAGCGCAGCGAACGAACTAGTTTTTGTATGCATCGCAACGAGTGAATAAAAATCATTCAAGCACTTTCCATGATATGATGTTTTTGTTTCATACATACAGAGATTTTTCCTCATTGACCGACACATTTCAAAACTTGGAAGCCATTTTTTTTGCCCTCCACCGCGAAGTACTATTGTTTGTGTCTCTGATTGGACGAACGATGTATTTTCACAGTCGTTTGCTCAGTATGGAAGAAATGAGTGTTATTTCGAGGTGTCGGTGTTCTTTGAATAATGACTCAGGAATATATTAGGCATAATAAATAACCATGATAAGAGTAATTCATCAGCTGCTTGCGACCCCGCTTTGATAGAATTATGCTGCGAACGGGGCTCTTTTGAAATCTAGTCCTTCTCAAAACGGTGGCATCGGAAGCTACTATGCAAAAGTTACCATGATTGAGACGTTTATGCGGGTGACCGGAAATAACAGACAATGTAAGTCGAAGGCGGTGGCGTTTGGTTAAAAGAACACCTGAGGTGATCTGGTTAATCCATTTTATTTTTTTTAAGCGTACAGCTTCTCTCATTGTTTGAAATGCGTTTCGTGAGAGACGATCTGCCCAACACACTTGCTTTCCTTTTTGTATCATCCATCGTATTTATCAGTGTGTCTGACATCTTCCCATTCAAGTCGAGATTTATTGTGTTAAGATTTAATCCAATCAAACGAGAGTTACAATTATGCCGTGGTTATCGAAGAATAGATCAGCAGCACACTGTTCTCTTTCACAAGGAACGTTCAGTGCCAATGATTTAAAATGAAAAGCTACCATCGAGGCAACAAGGTTCTGTGGTAGACTTCTGGTCACGCAAAGATGTGATTACTTTCTCCTTTATCATCTGTCACGATGCGGCTTATGAGAAGTTTCTGTGCTGCCTAAATACTTTTTTCATGAATAAATTTGTTCACCTTTATTACTCCAGCACTATTACACGCATCAGCGAAAAAGTCAAGCTTGCTATGTTTACACACCCAGTTATTTTTAAATAAAATTATTTAGTTCACGATACATGTCACGATGCCGTGATATTTTGATGAGCCCTTGGCTTCAATCCAGGGTTATAAGTAGATGTTGGACAGTTCGAAAGAAGTAAAAGACGTCACTCAGATCACGCGATCAGAGAGTGTAAATATGAAACGATCAAATATCATTCCTACAACTCCCAATTCGCCAAAAAATGCTATTGTAAAATCGATGTAAAGACAACTTTCGGCTTAAACCAGTTGTGAATTATTGAAGCAATCAATACTACGGTGCGACTGAAAACAGAATGAGAAAGTTAAATTTATGACAGTTGTTCATTAATGGTGCTTCGGTAAGCACATTCCGTCGCATTAAAAACAGAGAAGAGAATCATTGAAGCAATTACTACTGATCGACTGAAAACAGGACGAGTAAGAGCAATTTAAGACAGTCTTTCATGACTGTGCTTCGGTAAGCACATTCCGTCGCATCAACCAGTTGTGAATCATTGAAGCAATCACTACTGTTCGACTAAAAACAGGACGAGTAAGAGAAATTTAAGACAGTTGTTCATGAAGGTGCTTCGGTAAGCACATTCCGTCGTGTCGACCTTTGAATGACGATTACTGAACGTTTCTTCCCATCGTCGTGTTTATTTGCAACTTGATCATTTTAATGTTTACGAGATTTGCTGATGGTTAAAATCCTTTCTATAAAATCACGCACGATCTAAACTCGCCAAGACACAAACTGAATGCATGAAATACTCTTCTACGCAAACAATTTCAAATGTTGGCTTCCATTGCAAATCAAAACAAAGGATTCTTTTCTTTCACCCCACACCTCAACAGTTTTTAAATACCCAGAACAAAACTTTACTATGAGCTTGCATCTGCATTATGAACGGCTATTTCATTGAAACACCTTCTGCAAATGCTAACATGAAATAAATACTTTTTCCAACTCCGAAGAAAAATCGGTGATTGTAATTAATACAAACCTCTCAGTGACACATAAATGCGATGGAATGTTTGTAGCAACGTAGCTCGACTGTCCTCGGCAGCATGAACCGGGTGTCCGTTTGTCATGTCAAAGGCATTGTTTCAGACTGACAACGTCAATCAAAGATCAACCTGCTCAGTGTTCTCCTACGAAATGAATTTAATGCACTTTCCCGGGACGATGGTTTACGACACTGAATGCTAATTTGATATTCTCTTTCTTTGAGTGAATTGTTCCATGATTGACAGCACCGTATTATTAGTAGTATTGAATGTCCACTGTCTACAACCATTGGGATTCCAGCAGAAAACATGCTTGCATGGGTCACTGTTTTGATGAGTAAGGTAAATTTGCTCGTTTTTTAGTACCATAGCCTTATTTGTGTTCATCTATTTATCCAACTCCTCCTTAGCTAAATTCACTTATGTACAAAAAACGTCGTGTAAGATGTGCGTTAGAAACAGAAGGTATTCCAGAGTCAGAGTACGTAGTTTATAACTTTCGATAAAAACAAACGGCAGCATTTTCTCTTCGTTTTAAAAATAGATCGTGTAGAATGAGTCATTCTTTGGCAAAATTTTTTCCTATTTAACGTTAGTTTATGATTCAAAAATCAGAGTTTTGTTGCAGAGGTTTGTTTGTTGCACAGGTTTGTACGAGCTACCCTAATAAGTGTTAGATTAAGATTAGTTTGCTCTCACAAGAAAAGATTATTTGATCATTTTAATTCCTGCTGTATACGGATAAACTCTTCTTGATCATTGAAACTGAACACTAGTGGACTTAATTAACAGACTAAAATATAAAGAGACGAATACTTTATCTGGGCTGGCACAAAGCAGAGTTCAACAACATTTTATCAAATTGTTTTACCCCCCCCCCCCCCCCCCCCGAATCTGCTGAATCTGCTGTTTATTGCTAAGCACGTGCGAGGCCTCAAATTAATTGATGAGATGTAGTATATGGTATGATTCATTGGCTCATAACTTACGAATGTTTGCTATTTCAGTAATCAATAGTATTTGAAGTTAACAGCGGTTTCGAACTTCTTAGGTTTGTTAAACATTGTTATTGCTGATGAAGTCCAAATACGTTCTCTTCGGTAATGTCATTATCATTATCGTTTCGATTGTTTCATATTTTTTCATGCTTTTTTTCTTTCGTTTTATTTAATTTCATGTTATTTTGATGGAGTATCTTTTCTGGTGATGACACAAATTTAAATTTAAGTTATGCATGTAGTGTTAAAAATCTCAACTTTTTCAGCCATTCATCACATAGCATGGCCATTGATGGCACCGGTTTACCCGTTTATAGTCACAAAAACAGCAAATCGCATGTGTACTGCCCTTCAATGATTTGGGTGGGGGATTCCCTGAGAAGCACATTAAACTTACCAAACCATGCCATGAGATGAGTTCCATTCTGCAAATGTCTACTCGTTTGGGAAGTTCATGGTTTACAACAAAGGAAAAAGGTAGACACGATTTTATTTTCAGTATGTGAGAGATAAATTGTTTACTACAACTGTAATTATCTGTCATTTTATTTTATTGTTCCCACGTGTGACACAGCTGTTCATACAATTGCAAACACGTGGTCGATTGAGATGATTTTTTCACGATATTGGAATACAAAGGCGGTATGGATCTTTTCTTTTTTAATTATTTATGTAAAAACAAATGAAGATTTTTTTAGTTACTATTTGAGTAAACCAGAAGTCTATTAATGGGCTCCTGACTAAACCCAGTCGTTTTGACCGGAAGAAAATGAAATTTACGGGTTCGAATGGAATATTTTTGAGGGTGATATACGCGTGCTTATTCTAAAGGGTGATCGTATATTTGAGAACGGCACTAGTGTTATCAAAACATCTTATCAGGTGTTTTCGTGTGTAGTATCGCTGAGTACTTTTCCGAGTTGTGTCGTTTTTTTGACAAGCCCGCAGCCGGGTTGAGTCAAAATTCAAACAAAGAGTAAAAATACTGCACGCAAAATGTTTACGATAAGTTATTTACTATTAAACTGTCTTTGCTTTCTTCGTAGTGTTCATGTTCTTATTTTGCTAGATGAACTGACCAATCTAATGAATGTCTAGTACGTTAGCATTGGGAAGAGAAACAATTTCTATATCACTTGCCATGACAAAATTTCAAAATCGCGGTTGAACGTGGGAAGCAGGTCAACAGAGCCACAATCCGCAAATGTTTACATTGCGAAAGTGTCGTCTACTTATTTTCCTTTGAAACAAGTCACGCAAGTATAGCCGACCTGCCAAATGGGCTTGAGGTTAGCCATCGAGGATCGAGAAATGGTTAACACCATACATTGCTGTTGGGTTGAGTGTAAAACTGACTCGAGGTATTCTGAGAATTGGCCGAAATCTCTAAGAAAAAATTCAGGAATCCAGAGTACAATTAAAATTTAGTTCTTATTAGCTATAACAGAGTGGTGTAGTAGTCATTAACGCTTTCAAGGTAAGTTAATGTTAAACCGGTTTACATGGTTTGAAATCAGCAAGTTCTAGCAGGGAGGTTTCTAAGGAAATAAGTCGTAAAGCGACTTTTAGTTCAGTCGTGAAGATTCCGCATTGAAAATCTTCAAGTCTTTTACAGGTATTATTCTCCTACCTCTAGGAGACACCTATGCTCCTCGAGGTAGTGCGAAAAGATTAGGGATGGAATCCAAAACTAAAAAAAAGAGAAATCGCTGCTTTGTATTCAGGTCCGGTATGATTGCTTTTTTGAAAATTTCCAACGGAGATGCATTTCAATCGATTAAAATTTGAACTTTAATATGAATTTAACTTTATTCAAACCTACCTTCAGGGGGTTGTACTCATGCGATTAACGGATATGTGACCTTTCTTTGCGAGTGAGTGACACCTGTCGCCTCTTCTAGTGACTGATTCCAAAGATAGATAAAGCCGATATTTCTTCACCTATAAAATCTTTCGGAAACGGCATTTATACTTTTAAAAGGCCATCTCATGACCAAAAATATAAATTTTGCAAGAAATATAGATGTATATCGTTCGGTGTGGTATTTTGGCAGCCTCTCTCATCCCTCACTTTGGGCAGAGCAATTACTATCACGGCTAGGACAGAGCAGAAATAATCACGATGTATATAAACATACTTCTACTTCATTAAATAAGCCAAATTTTTCAGCGACTTATTTACATTATAGGTTAATAGTTTGATGAAGCGCTCGATGTTGCCACCAAGGCTCGTTTCCCGGTATCACGTGAAAATAAAAGGACAATTTCAAATCACATGATTTGAAATTGTCCTTTTATTTTCACGTGACTTTTACCAAATATTTTATTTTCACAAGACTTTTACCAAATATTTTATTTCCGACCCTTTGTCGGCACATTTTAGAATTTTAGTAATTGTCTGACATGACGCAGTTTTTAGTAAAAGATAAGGTAAAGACTGAATTGTTGTCACATAGAGCGGTATGATTGGTATAACCACAAGAGGATGTGGTGAAAAAGATGTTCTTTCGTCTTGTCACGAGCGTGGGACAAAGGAAAAATTCCAAGTCCCCATGAGGAATCGAACTTCAGATCTTCGGACTCCGCGCTCTAGTGCTCTACCACTGAGCCACAGAGACTCCAAGGTAAGTGAGGTCTATTACGAAGTTCATATAACACGCGTTCTAATGTCGATAGCGTCATGATTGTAAATGGATTAAGAAAGATGGTAAGTGTGAGCCACAGAGACTCCACGTTGAGCGAGGTCTATTGCAAAGTTCATATGACACGCGTCCTGCATACTGCTAGGATTAGCAATGTCGATAGCGTCACGTTTGTAAATGGAATAAGAAAAGACGGTGAAACAATGTTGAGAACAGAGAGTGCCGCAGTGGGAATTTTATAGATATTTGAGAGGAAAAAGACGAGTGGTTTCGCGCACTGCTGACCGCGGAACCCGCGGAAACCAAAATATTTTGTAAAAAACACAAATAGAATAAATAAACGTGAAGAAAGTTCTGGCAATGTTCTAAATTTCTTTTTCAGGTGTAAAGAAAATTACGCCTAGGAGAAATATGTTATAGTCTTCGTTAATGTCCAATCACCAGCCTAAGCTTACACACTCCACAAATATGCAAATATGTTAACGTTGCGCAGAGGGCGAAATATAGGGATTTGTATGGGAATAAGTGGTCGCACTCTCAACCTAAAACATCTGGCTCCGGTTGTTCAAAGGTAGGATAACGCAATCCACTGGATAAATCGCTATCCAGTGGATAGCGCAGTACGTTTTCTTAACAGTTATCCGCTGGATAGAGATTTATCCGTTGGATAGCGTTATCCGCTCTTGAACAACAGGGCCCTGAACGATATTAGTTTTGATTATGAACAAAATTATCCCGCTTAAGTAGTTTTCAATTGAAACTTGTGAATTTCGTGGGCTGATTCAGGGCGGTGTAGCTCGGTTTTATTTCATCTGCTTTTCCCCCTTTATAGTCCATACCTAGGATACGTCAGTAGTGAGTAATGCCAACGGAACGAATCCAACCGAAGCAAAACGCGGTGAATTCGCCCCGGACACCCCAGTCACCCTGAAATCCCACATGCATCACGGACAATAATGGTACTTCAAGCTCGCGTTCCTCATACGAGAGTCACGTGTAATGAAGGGGAATTAAAAGCCACCAATTCCACCGTAAAGGTTCGCAGAGAGCCTTTCGCATGAAGCCTATGTCGGGATTATCTGAAGGTGTTTCACTTTAATTGCTATTTAGCAGACCCGAGAGGAACAAAACGAAAGGAGATAATATTTTTTCTCGCTTATGTCAAGTTTGCGCGAGGCTTCCTTGAGGGTGTTTCCGTTGTCAAGGAGGATGGAAATTTAACCGACTATCGAGGTGGACTTTCCATAGTTTTCTTTCGCTTTCTATGCAGACACATCCTGAGCTCACGTTTCGAGAAGGCATAGAATAATAATCTTACTGTTAATTGACGTGTCACGCGTTACGTGAGTCTTAACGAAGCCTTTGAGGATTTTAGCCAAGCGATTAGAACGCCTAACTATGCGTAATATAATATGGTTAAATGTAATTTTCAAGAAAAGTATTGTATAATAACATTATATTAGTGGCCACCTCCTTTCTACTCAGCCTTTATCCTGAACATGCTTATAACTATTAAGTACACGTGGTCGTTTGATGAACCTCTTGGAAAATCGCCAATTCACATCGTGGTACCTAGTTCGTCTAAAGTTTACAAATTTCCTATCATGTCGGCGCTGACTAAGTTTTGAAACTTTACCAATGAATCTTTAGGGTCTCGCTATTGCGAAATAGAAATGAAAGGAGACGTCCGTACTTGGTGCAGACATTAAACACATGGATCACGAAATTTTGAATCAAATTTTGCGAACAAGAAAATTTGCTTCAACTTAAATTTTAAAATAATAGTCTGTGAGGGTGTACAAATACCAAAGAGGGAAGAGGAAAACGTAAAAGAACTAGAATAGAAAAGGATAAAGAAGATCAAGAGGGATTGCAAACTATGAACTTCGCAAATCTACGATGAATATTTGGAGAAGCATAGTAACTGGGAAGATGAATATATGTTCATCAAGAGCGCTGGTTATCAACCATTCGCCGTTATTGAATGACCACCCTTATTTCAAATAATAGTTCCTTTAAAATTAAGCAAACCTTCTAACGGAGCCATAAAATATCATAACCATTACTTCTAAGAAATGACCGGAAGACGATCTCGAAAATCCCTTTAATTGAAGATTGTATCAAAATTAGTTTTATGGGCATAATCTATTTTGACTGACCACTTTCGTCGAGAAGAATCGCAAAGTATAAGCCTTACCTCTAATTGAAAGTCAAGGATGACTATGGAAGGACGAGCACCGACTAAGCAAGCACGTTGCTTTAGAGAGAGGATTATATCCGGAACTGACTTCTATTAAGAACGTACCTTTCCAAGTGCACGTGATCGCTACATTGTGTCATTGTACAGAATTAGAAATATTGAAGTAACGACATCCTCGTACCGCTGGAATTTGCATGAAGGAAACCTTCAGCTACTCCTGTCGTTGAAGTTACTTAATCTAGACCAGAAAACTCTACATACAATGTACGAGGCTGAGAATTCAATGATTTTGAATCTTATTTCAACCAAGAGAAAATTCGGGAACCAACTTGACTATTTGACACTCTTTATCATAATATACTATTAGATAACCTTGGGTGTTGTATACTGCGGTAGAGTAATCGTATTAGAATAGTTCTGTAAATAACTTGACAGAGATAAGGAAACTGACCAATAAATGACCTGAGACAGGTTTAAGAGTCCTTGGAAGAGAGACCAGAATGCCATCGTATATTTTGTCCGGCAAACATCGAATGGAAGAGCATACATGGGACAAACTTTGAGCCAACCAATTTCATCGGTTACTATTACGCTTAAGTCACTTTAGCCTACTTTCTCGACTGACCTTAGGTCTAAGGTTTCCTTAGTTGAAAAGATTGATGTATGTCGTCCATATGCAGTATATATTGAATTTAAAATCGAACCAAAACGACACCAAGGAGAACACCAAGTTACAAATCAAAAGTTAAGAAAATTTCCAGTCAAGATGGTTTGACGGTGTGCCATCGGCGAAATAGAACTTCAATTATTTAAGTCATTTCCACAAATTATTAGCTTCAGGTTCAGTTTTTCCCAAAGAAATACCACAGTCAACAATGAAAGGGAGGGTGATAAATCGAGAAGCAAAGGACCGACGGAGTCAAGTCAAACAACAACATCGTGAAGAAGAATCACTGGGAAAATAATGGACATTGTTCAGTTGGATATGTTTAAAAGTTTGGATATGTTTGTCGCTCACTTTCACGCAAAAGTGGCGGTGACTTCACAGAAAAGGCTCCTAGAGCTCTGTCAAACCGCATGTCGCCACTTAATGTTACAGTGGTTATTTGTGATAAGCACCAGACTGAATGACACGGGTACTCCTCGTAACTCCCCTTTCAACAAAATTTTTAGATACAGCTTTCAGCTCAGAAAGCGGTCTGACCTCACTTGGTTATACAGAAGATGGGAGGACTTCTTAGGTAAAGGGTTTTCCTTTCCAAGACAGCGAATATTGAAAGAGATTCTCAAATCAAGGAAACATAAAAAGTGGTCTTCATACTTCAGCAGTTGCACTAGCTTTCGTAATAAGATCGGACAAAACTAAAATATTTGCCTAAGTTTTAACTATTTAAAGCAACGATAAAGGATAAAAGACCGTTCTGAGCATTTAAATCGTTGGAAACACCTTTAGGTGTAAGGTCAACATTACATGGGCAGTTTTTTCACATTTGATGTAACCTAAACTCGGAGAGTTGTTCATGGAAACACTGAAATTAATTCAGAAATTGCGTGTTTTCCGCCTCCAGCAACATTAAGGACCTTAAGCAAACCACGACGGCGACGGCAACGCGGAGGCGGCCAAACAAAAGATCAAGTGGGAAGAACACCAACTCAGCACGTACATTTTAGAGCTTAGCACATTTCTTAGTCGCCCTCTATAAAACAGCGTGCAATCTCCAAAACTTGATTTTCGCTGACTGAGAACGGAAACCACGACGGCAACTCGAATTATTTAAGTTTCCATTTGGAACTCAACGCTGTTCAAGTTATGCTTAAGCTGAGTTGTGGCACCTTTAGAGACGGTAAACACATCTAGCTGTTAGCGAAATTTTGACAAAAATTACAAATTCCATTTTAAATCGACGTCTTCCTCGGCGTTGCCGAGGAGATCAACGCGATCCTAACTTCTGTTTCGTGTCAAATCTAAATACAGTTTTTGGGGGAAATAAATTCAAACTTAGATGACAGAGTTATTTGTTAGGTTTCGCAGGTTAAAAGGTGATAGAGGATCTTGAATGGGTATAACTCGCATAAATAAAGTAGTGACTGGTATTATATTTAAGAAATTTCGGCGAAATGCCATTTTGAGAAGTAAACCTAAGAAGTGGTTGTCCTTATTGACTGTTAGTTTCTGATACTCATACCTTATTTTTGTACAGTGTAAGTGAAACGCTTCTTTCATGCCACATCAAACATGAAATTAAAGTAAGTTTTCGACTCTCTTATTATCAAAGCGGAATTTTTGTTCATCGCTCTGTTCAGTATAGAAATAACTTTTGCTTAAACTATTGCGATTCAAGTTATGGAAAGTAAAATCCCAACAGGTTCCATAGGCGTTGATAAGTGGATGGATGTGCCTCTAACTCTATTGGGAATTAGTGTCTAGGCATTGAACTACACGTTTATTCAATATTACGGTCAATTTTATGGAAGTTGAAATAACACGTTCGAATGAGGTATGTTTTTCAACTTTGCCTTAAAGTTTAGGTAAGTAAAGGAGTTTTACCGCAGTGGGAAAATCATGTAGCTAATCTTCAATCTTTATTCTTTCAATGCAACTGTATATATAATAAAACTCTACTACATGAACAATTATCCATTTACCTTCCCTACCGAACAAGGACCATTAAAACATTTTTCTCACCTTATCATCACTTTCCTACAGGAGAGTCAGACAGAGAGAGAACCTTCCCTTATTTCTTTCTACGTTAAGATGCTCTGTCTTATCACATAAGTTTTCCACGTGGCTCTCATTGATTCAATGATTCGTGTACACGTAGGCGAGACATGACGGAATTCATGTATGACACCGACTTCCTAAACTTCCTACTTCTTCCGCTATCACGAACAAAGATTGTACCATCGGCTCTGAGTGAAATATTTCGAATCGCCGGCGTTTTTACTTTTGCTTTATCTTTTTCAGCTTTCGTTAAATCAATCAATTAACAGTGGGTGCGTGCCTTGAAAGAAAAAACTGTAGCAACTCAATATCCTTTTCGTCAGCGCGCTTTCCTCCATAGCATCCCGCCATCACAACATGTTTACGGTGCTAAATCGCTTCACTGCTCCAGTTCTTTAAGAAAACAACCATCAATTTTCTTTTTCAGATGAAGATGTGGTCTTTCGGGCGTCTTAAGAGTGCGAGTTGAATAACGCAAATAACAGGAACATTAAACAGCTGACTACCCTTGCCATAAAAGCGTGGTCTTCACCAGCCGCTACGAGTGAACTCCACAACGTTTAGTGGCTCTCCTCTCACTAATTCACCAAATGGCGTTACCGAAGTTTCTTGAACCGTTTTGATATTTGTCACTCGTGAATGGTGAAGCCTCAAGCGTTGAGATTATCGTGTATTTAAGAGAAAAGATGTCAGCCATAAATTATTCTGTTGCGAAGAACCGTCGCGCTTGGTTGAAAGCTATCTCCTCAAAATGTAAATAACACAATATGCAAATATGTTGTTACGCGAAATGATTGGTCAGCTTCTGCAACGTTTTGATCATACGCTCTTTATTATCGTTTTGCTCTGTTAGTTAATAATTATTACGTAATAAGTTTGTTATCTACAATCTATTCCCATTTAAGGACATGTGAAAGAGATTCGAATTAGATCATCGCTACTAGTTTATCGCTATTAGTTTGTTCTTAGATGAAGTATTAAAGATGACTTCGCATTCTATGTGCGTTCGAATTGTCCACTCAGCCGCTTAGGTAACCTTTTGAGGTTACACAAGCAATCAGTTGTCTTGGGTTGCACCCTGTATACTGAGAGTTTCCCGTTTCGTCGTTGACATAAAAGAAAATGACGTTTTCATCTCCACGCATTTAGCAATTAACCTAAACAGAACCCGAATATCTACTCATTCCTTTTAAGTCTAAGAAAATGGAAAAGAGTCATATTCGAATCGTCGACTTCACTTTCCCTTTGGAAAACAAAATTATCAACTAAACGCCTCCATGGAAGCCAAAAATAAACAAATCAAACACGGAAGTAGATTGTTCGAACAACAGCGAGAGTAACGAATTACGTCAGCTGAAAAGCTAAACAATATTGGACATTTCATCATAATAGAGAGAATCTCAGGAAATACCTGTCAGCTAGTGGTATTTTCACAGCAGTCTATTTTGTTCAACTATCTAAAAATATCCCGTCCGGGCAAAATGCTGGTGTCTGTGAATTACAAACGATTGCTTGGTAAGTAGACTTTGCTGAGTTAAACGTCTCTAAACTCCTAGCGCTTCTTAAAACTAATTTTGCTTAAATTATGAGACCTACGTCTCTTGAGGCAGTTGCAAAGGAGGCCGAGTTTATTGTTTCTGTGGATTTAATTGGTCAGAAGCATCGTGTTCCTGTATTTCTCCGAAATTCTAAGAGAATATCGAGAGTGTTGGTTGGCGGCGCCGGGACAAAGTTCAGACTGCCATGTTCAGTGGAGCTGGAGGAAGGGGAAGAAAGTTTCGAAAAATTTTTGCACAGCCGCAAGAGAAAAAGGAAAAAAATTGTGAGAAAGAAACACGTACCTCGAAGCGGAAATGCAGTCGTAAAACTGCCATTGAAAGACGCCGTCAAAACAAGATTTTTGAAAGCAATCCTTGGTCCTCATTCAATATTTGAGCGGTCATGGTCCGTATTCTATATTTGAGTGCTCACAGGCCAAAGGCTAAGTGGAAATTTTCTAAGTCCAAACGTCAAAAGTTTGATCATAAGTTACTATTCGTGGTAGGCGCATGTATAGTTTGATTTCTCATGCCCCTGAAGCCTTTTCACAATATGATATTGAGCTATCAAAAAATGACTCAAGGTAGTTTTCTCTTTAAATACATTTAAGACCACTTCTTGAGTATGCACTGGAAAAATCATTATTTTCATTCTCGATAAACAATAGTTAATTATTTACTTGCCGCCATGTGGCTCGATAAATAATTCATAGAACTATGCGAAATACTGTGAAAAACTTAGAGAAAAAAACAGTGTTTCTAAGCTCTTGGACATACTTACAGTGATGTTCCTTAGGTTAGAGGTCATTAAGATCTAGCATCCCAAGAGCCCATTTTCTTTAGACCTTATTTGGAATCAGTGGGAAAAAAAGCGACATCGCATTCAAAGGTAACCTTCTGGTAGCTAGTTACTATACCTGGGGGAGAAGCTGTCTGAGTATCGCATTATGAATACCAATAAAAGGATATTTCTACAATAAGTAAATGTGGAATGTAAGGTTAGGCCACGAAATTCCCAGTTATGTAGTAACATAACCTTAACAACATATGAAACGTGTCTACATGCTTTGATATAAAAAAAATTGCTTCATGCTTCAGCTGTGCGCATATCGAGTTATGGATGCACTTGGGAAGTTTAACGAGTACTCGGTAGAAGCTAGAGTTGCTCGCGGCTGCGCCTCGACTCGCCTAAACTCTAACGCCTCTCACAAGCTCTCCAAACTTTCCGCCTACATCTATAACTCGATATGCGCACGAAAAACATGGTAAAAAAATTTTAATACCCGATAGACTGTTGGGTTAAACTAGCTCGAGCACCATGCGCAAACGGGAGGTACAAGAAGTCTGTTCAGGAACTTTATTTCATTCTCCGAGTCTCTGTCTCTCTCTGTCTCCCTCTGTCTCTCTCTAATTCAGCCCTAAGTACACCCTATTAAATATCCTGACCATGGCAGAGTGAACACATTAGTTGAACGCTTACCCAAACAATTTTATGAGACATTTCTAACACTCGTTGTTCTGTTGACTCTTCCTTTATTCTCTTCTTTACTACAAAACTTACTATGCCGGGAACTAGCTCAAATCGCAATGAGAATGTTGGTCACTAGTTAATAAAGGTGACACTTACTAAGCTGTCAATCCTCATGCATCGTCATCAATTCTCACTAAGCTGGCGAATCACGTTGAGTTACGAGAAACAGTTCCTGCATGCTAAGTATGTACCTTCGAGATGTTTACGCTTTACAAAATCATTTCTACCTTAAATTTCTTAGTCTTACGGTCAAGGTCAGGTAAAACAAAAACAAGATTGACAATATAAAAATTATAATGAACTTACTAGCAGAATAAGAATCATACTTAGAAAAATATCTTAAGAGAAAATAGCCTTCGAAGACTGTTACATAACAACAGAATAAGCAGAAAATTCGGAGAAGAAGGGGCCTACCTAAGGTACCGCCTCTAAAAGAGCTAAGTGCTATTCGTTTAAGTTACTTGATTATAAATTCAGTGCGGAGAATGAAAAGTACTACTTGTTTACACCTTAAGTCACCTCTAAGAAAAAGAGGTGTCGAACGTGCTAAATTAAAATTGAAGAACTATTTCCTTGATCTGGAATTCGACATGGATTGAACCATAAAAATAAGAATATCAAAGAGTTTAAAAAATATGAGAAAGGTTGTTTCCAAGAAATTCTAGTACGGGATCGATTTTTATATGGTAAGGTCATTTTTCTTCGTAATTAAACATCTTTTCGTAACATAATGGAAATATACCAATATTTAGCCGTAAGTTACAGTTTACATCGAAACATGTCTCCATGTCAAATTCACGATCACAATAAGAAAAAGGTGACTGAAATTCTACCCGTAAGATAAGACCGCCAAAAGGATAAGAAGATCGCCAATAGGGAAAAGGAAATGATCAACTGACTTATTATAATTTTACTGAATGGTTTATGGTAATGTGCTATTTTCAGTCATTTCCCAACACCTATATAAGGAAACCCTTACAATTTTTTTAGATTAACTATATTTCTATTTTTATCGTTTAACAAAAGTGAATAAGAAAGCATGTGAAAATAACCAATCTCAAGAGTTAAAAGATAAACAAAACTTCCCCTTGAGGACTCTAAGCAATGTCAAGGACAAACCCAAACACGACAAGTGATGGCGATTATCGTACGAGAATTAAGTCCTGATACAACGGTCAAGGACACATCACTCAAAAGGTGAAAATAAAAGGGTGGTCTAGCAGCACATGACAAACAAAGGCTCACAAGACTCGTTCAAGCATTTCAAAATAATCAAACTCTTAAACACAGTGCAACATGCATTGTGCAAATTTCGTTTATGCACTGATGGTTCCTGGAGCCTTAAAAGCTGATTACAAGAGGTAAGTAAGCACTGATTTTACTGCTCTGATCTTTTCAGCTGTTTTCTGGAAGCATCGGTAGCCCTCTGGCTTTCAGAACTCTCCTCAAAACCCCTAAGCCACTCAACTGTTTCTTAACATGAATCTATTGCTAAACCCATCACTGCTGATCAAATTGCTTGGAACGTCTTGGCCAGTTTTATGTAAATATTTCATTTTTTCCTTTATAAGTATACTTTAAAGTTTTAGCTAAAACAAAGAATTATTATAATACTAGAAAAAGGACTTACACTGTGCTATGCAAAAAATTAAAACTGATTTTAAAAAACCACGAAATAAATGTAGCTTTGTAGCATCAGCTTATATGATGATAAAAGCAACTACCTCACAAGATGACTTAAAACATTACAGTTCAGCTGGTGTACTTGGAGCAGACATTGCGAATAAGGTATCAATTCGCACAATCAGATCATTTAAGCTATTTCGTACTTGGGTTTGACCATTTCGCCAGTAGATCAAGTGCTGTTGTAACACTCTGTTGAGGTAACTCTGAAGACGGACGGTATTTTGGTCCTGAATGCAGATAAAGGCATAATGGTTGTTAATTGTTTCGCCTACTTCTCGCATTCCCTTCTCCATCCTCTCTTTAAGGTGATCCATTTGTTGGGCCAGCACCCTCTTCATCGTCTCAATACGATTACTCGCTTTTTCAAACTGTGAACCTTGTTGGGCCACTTTATCCTGCATTGACTCACAACGGTTACCCATCTCTTGCAATTGCGAGGTGTAGTGGGTCATTTCCTTCTTCAGCTTCTCTGCACGATTATTCATATCTTGTAATTGCCAGTCGAGCTGGGCAATACTTCTCTCAATCTTCTCTACCCGTTTTTCCATTTCTTTGGACCTGGAATTTTGCTGGGCCATTTTCTTCTTCATCATCTCTCCACGATTATTCATATCTTGTAATTGCGAATCGTGCTGGGCAATATTTCTCTCAATCTTCTCTGCACGTTTGACGATTTCTTTGGACCGCAAATCTTGTTGGGCCATTTTACCCTTCATCATCTCTCCACGGTTATCGATCTCTTGCAGTTGCGAGTCGTGCTGGGAGATTTTCCCCTCAATCTTCTCTGCCCACTTTCCCATTTCTTTGGACTGCAAATCTTGTTGGGCCATTTTTTTCTTCATTATCGCACCACGATTATCCATGTCTTGCAATTGCGAGTCGTGCCGGGCAATACTTCTCTCTATCTTCTCTGCCCGTTTAACGATTTCTTTGGACTGCGAATCTTGTTTGGCCATTATATTCTTCATCATCTCCTCATGATTATCTATCTCTTGCAATTGTGAGTCGTGCTGGGCAATATTTCTCTCTATCTTCTCTGCCCGTTGAATGATTTCTTTGGACTGCACATCTTGTTGGGCCATTTTATTCTTCATCATCTCTCCACGATTATCTATCTCTTGCAATTGTGAGTCGTACTGGGAGATTTTCCTCTCAATCTTCTCCGCCCTCTTTTCCATTTCTTTGGACTGCAAATCTTGTTGGGCCATTTTCTTCTTCATCATCTCCCCACAATTTTCCATCTTCCTTGCACTATTTTCCATTTCTATCAATTGTAAATCGTGTTGGGACATCTTCCTCTTTGTAATCTCTCCTTGGTTTCCGATTTCCTCCAAGCGTATGTCATGCTGGGCCATCTTTTTATCCATTTCTTGTTTGCAATTATTCATTTCTTTCAGTAGCGAATCGTGTTGAGCCACTACCTTCTCCACATTTTTTGCGCGGCTACCCCATTCTTTCAAATGCAAATCGTGCTGGGCCAACTTCTCTTCCATCCTTTCTGTGCGATTATTTATTTCCTTCGATCGCGAGTCGAGTTGGGCCATTTCTTTGGTCATTTTCTCCAGGTCAGCTATTCTTCTTTCAAGCTTCTTAATATAGACGTTCCTGGCAAAAGATACGTCGGCGACCAGGGTATCGCTTGGTTTGGAGACTTTTGTATCATAAGGAGGGAGTTTAGTCTGGGCGTCCTTGTTTTTACCTGCACCTTTAGTTAACAGATACAAAATGGTGAAAAAAGCGTTCCATAACTTGCTGAAGACACTCTGAACGGCCACATGAAGTGCCATACGGATATGCAACGATTCGCTGGTAAGACCCTGTGAGAGCAAAAAAACCCCATATGTTACTTTTTCACAAACTCATACAGCTAGATTGACGAAACAAAATAAGACAATTCTCGTGCTTACTACCTACACAACTATCTCACTGTTTGGGAGTGAATCCCAAACAAGTCTTGACAATTACGTCCAAACTCTAATACTGAAGCTGCAAATATTTTGTTCAGTTCATTTTTTTTATTATTGTTTTGGTGCTGACGCAAGCGAAGGTATAAAATGTCCTAAACCCTTCGGAGAGTATGAAACAAAAAAGTGGCACAAAAATATCTTGAAAAACTTAGTGAAAAGAATCTTATGCAATGAGTCAAAGCTTCTTTTCTTAATGGATCTGTGCAGTCAAAAGTAACAGATCAATGTGTAAATAAAACAGACAGACAGCCTAATCATATCATTTGAAGAAGGGACATACGTACCAGGAAAACTTAAGAATGTCCCTTACACTGATAATAATTTTTACCTCATTAAATACAATTGATCCACTCTCAAGTTGATTACAATCCCTTTCATCATCCTCAAACTCCTAGGAGAAAGGAGTAACATTTTATTCGTAAGCATGTTTGCATACAAAAAATTATCTATAACAAAGTAAAATAACAAATTAAAATAACAAAGCATGGAGGTTTACAGTCTCTAACCGCGATTGAAACTTTTGGAGTTCAGAACAGTTAAAAATATGATTAAAGTTCATCGTACGTTGCATACCTCTTCGTTATTGAAACCAGGGGACGGAATGTCTTTTTCCTCATGGGAATGGGTTTCCTCTTCAGTCTATATTAATAAAAAAAGAACAGATTAATGTCTCACGAAAACAACACAATCCAAAATCGACAAATAAAAGCAGTTTGGTGGCGACCTTTAGTAGTAATATTCCGTTTCAAACCAACGTTACTTTTTAAAAAAACTTTCCCATATTCCCACAATAATGAAATAAGACATGTTTTGAGGAAGTGAACTATCGAAGGTAAATGACTGAAAACAAAACTGGAACAAGTACCTTAGTTTTGAGCCCAAAAAAAAAAGTTACAATGAACAATCCTATCTCCTTCAAGTCAGCCGAGCAACACTGTTTCTGGAAAATATTTTACCTCACTGCATAGTTCAGGTGAACCTTCGAGTTGAGTGCAGTCTGTATCATCCACCCAGGATTGGTCTGTCAGTCCATATCCCTCTTCCTTCTCTTTATGAGTACCAATTTTAAAGTCTTCGGAATGAGAGTTTTCTAGGTTCTTAAAGTGTATTGGTTTAGTGTAGTTTAGTGTAGGATCACTTGAAACGCCTTTTATTCATGTCCTTTCGTTATCTCTCTAACGAAGTAAAGTTAGTCCCGCGTGCAATTAAAGTTACTAATCAGTGTACATTGTAATAGATTTTCTGCGCGAATTTATGCGTAAGACGTAAATTATATATAAGCAGTCTCAAAACTGGGGTGAGAAAGTTAGATCCGTCGAGAACAATGAGTGAAGTTTGTGGAGCGGACCGCCTTTAATGCGCATCGTAGCTTTAAATTGTAATATTTGCGATTTTATTTTTCTCTATTGCTCAGCCTGTACTTTCACTTAACCTCGATTTTGTTTCTTCTCAAGTCAGCAATTATTATTTTAGTGTTCCAGATTTTAGTGCCCCCAATCATCATGCTAAAGTATTCATAACACCTAAAAAATTCTTAATTATCTTATCTCCACGGTTGGCAGAGTGCACAAAGGAATCTCATTCAAATTTCAGTCACAATTATCGTTTCGATGCGCCACTGAAAGATGTCACAGTATAAGATGCCAAATATACGTGACATCAACGCTTCTCGTGCGATTTTGTTAAGCATAGGTACTAATTGTCTTTTGTTGGTAGAGACGGCGGTGGTTCGCACCATTATAGAGCTGAATCACTCCTTAACGTCTCCAATCCCGATTATGGTTCATAATTTAAAATAGAGCCTTCTACAAAATAGCGATCGATATCAAAAAATTAAATCGTTCGGCAAAAAATGGTCTTGGACTCAGTTAATGTCAATGCACGTCCGAAGAAAACACATACGTTTGCATAAGGAGATAAAGCATAGCCCTGAGCTGTAAAGATGTCTGTCTTTCTCAGACGCCATTTTTTTGAAGGGTCAATGACGAGACATAATAGAAAACAGTTTAATTAATATAAAAATGGTAGCTTTTCTGCATAAATGGTGTACCTCTTCGCTTTCGTAGTTGGAATTTAGGATGTTGTTACTGTTCTCATTGGCTGGGTGTTCCCCTTCAGCCTTTTTAAGACAAGAAGGAATGAATGTTTCACCAAAAACTTCGAATACAAAATACACAAATAAAATTATTTTCCATACTGTTATTCAAGTCTTTCTTTCTTAAGGTCTCTCTCGTATAGAGCATTCACAGTCCTTCATCAATCCTCCCATTTTGAGCTTTGTGTTGCATTTCACTCCATTGCGACGCTATCTTCTGACCTTTTCCATTTTTGCAATAGCCTCCTAAGATTTTCCTCCTTGCGAGTTCGATGAAATACTTCGTGCAAAACCAATACCACATATAAAAGACTTATTTTCAGTACGATGACCAAAGAATTGCGGAGGAGAATTGCGGAGAGCCGAGTGGTTTCCCATTACATTTGATTGACAGTGAGATGAACCCTCAGTATATAGACCTTCGTTTAATCCCAAAAAATGAAAATAAAAATATAGTTTCTAAGGATCATTTACAGACATCTCTTATTTTAGAGGAGGGGTTACCTTACTGCAGATCTTTTTTTTCTCCAGAGGTTCTTCTGTCAATTTACATTGCTCATCACCCTCGTCACGTCTATCACATTGCATTTCCTTTGAATGAAACATCCTCAAGTCCTAAAAGTAGGGAATATCAGAAATTACAATTTCGGTCTAGTTCTCAAATCCATTCATCTAATTTAATCCCAACTCAGTTCTTAAAATCTAGATTTAAAAATTACGAGTGTACGGGTTGTCTAAAGAATAGTTAATAAGTCTGGTCAGTCAACCACGTAGGCTCTCAAAATAAACAAGTTATTGTTGATTCTTATTACAGCGAAATATTTTTGCCATATAATTAATCCTTATTGACCAAGCTAAGAGAATATAAACTCTTTAACTTTCATGCAGACCCAGACAAATCTGGCAAAGGAAGACAGTACAAAAAATGCACTTTCGAGCCCCAAATTTGTCTAAGGTATAGGTAAGTGGACTTCCTTTTCCTTGTAATTTGGTTCATAAATTGTTGACTTCAGCACTGATCACACAGGTATATCGTCAAAATCTGTTGCACTTAAGATTCAAAGATATAAAGAGAAGTATTAGTCAGTGTTCTCATTATTTTGACGTCCGTCAATTTGATGCCAAAAGTATATCAGTATAGGGGTTTGCAGCCAATGCTTCTTGACCTACGTCTCAAGCAAATAAAAGATGCTAATTTTAATATCAGTGAGCCCACAATATGCCATGAATATTGTTCAGAGGATTCTTTGGTGTAACAACTGTCACTTCACATCTCAATGTGAATGTCTGCTATAACAACAATGCACTAGCGCAGTTAAACAATTGCATTAAAGGCTTATTACATTTAGGACCAAATGTCATTACATTTAGGACTTGATTATATTTAGGTCAGTTATTTCAGTTACGCCTTCAACAAGGTTTGTGGGGTTGGCGAGGTTCGTGGGGTTAGTGAGGTTGGTGAGTTAGTGAGATTGGTAATACTGGTGAGGTTGGAGAAGTACTGGTGAAGAAGGTGGTGTTGGTGTGGTGTTTAATGAAGTTTGTGAGGTTTGTAACGTCAGTGATGTCGGTGAAGTAGGTGAAGATGTTGATGTCGGTGTGGTTTTGTTGGGTTTACATTGGTGAGGTCTGTGAGGGTCGGTTGCACAGTTTGTGGTCAGGTTGGTGAGTCTGGTGAGGTTAGTGAGGTGGGTAAGGTTGGTGACCGTAGTGAGGTTAATTGGGCTTCTGAGGTTGTGGTGAAGCTGGTGAGATAATGTCAGTATTAATATAGTTGGTGAGGTCGATAAGACTGATGAGGTCAGTTGGAAGGGTGACGTTAGATGATGCTTGTTGGTGGGGCTGGTGAGGTTAATTATGTAAATACAACTGAGATTACAGTGTGCTTAGGTTTGTGAGACTGGTGAGGTTGGTTGGGTCGCTAAAGTTGTGGTAAGGCTGGTGAGGTCGCTTGCATTAGTGAGGTTGGCAGGATTGGTGAGTCTGGTGAGGCTGATTGGAAGTCGTGGGAGCATATCATATTGCCTGAATGCTGAAATTGGGGTAAAAAACCATCAGCTCAACTAAAACCCACATCAATTTCACACTTAATTAGTCTAATAATCTCAAATGAAATTGTCAAGTTTGTCAAGGTTTAAGAGGGTAGTGAGATGATTTGGTAAGTTCAGTGGGAGATTGGAGAGGCTGGTGAGAGGTTGAATTGGAAAGTATTAAGGTTGCATGTTTAACCCTTTAACTCCCAAGATCTTATTAGTAATTCTCCTTACCGTCTGTCATACAATTCTTATGATGTAAATTTGGAGAATTTGGTATTGGATCAATTAATAATCCCCTAATTGATATTATACTTTATTCTCATCACTTCTAAGCTTGATATTGTATTGATATTGTAAGGAGAAATTCTCTCTTAATCACCCATGGGAAGTAAAGGGTTAAGTTTATTAGGCTGGTCAGGTTGACAATAGGGGTAAATTTGGCAAGGTTTGGTTGCTTGCTTCGAATCCGAGAGAGGGAATTAAATTGGGCAAACATACAGGTACATGCATGGGGTAAAGAAACAGATTTAACTAGAAATACATCTCATTGTCTTAAATTAGTCCACTACTTCCTTGTGAGTACATTATTAGAGCTAGCCATTTAATTTAGAAGATAGCTGACAGCTTACTTTCTCCTCTTTAAGGGTTTCTGTTCTTGCAAGGTATGAAGTCATATATAGACCTGAATGAGTGAAATCTCCTCTGTAAAATAACAAAATTAATTCATATTATGAACTTGAACAAACCTTTATTATCCTTTTGGTAAGGTTAGTGCTATTGAATAAAACTGATTATAATTTTCAAAATCAAAGTCAAAGTAACTTCTCTTAAGATCAACCTTATCAAAACTGCATTTCTCACCCAGACTAAGGTAATGTCACCTAGACAGTAACATCATTCCCCTTCCTCCCTCCCTTCACATTACAACATTTATTTATGCTTAACAATAAGTTAGGATCTTCTGTGGGCAGGATGATTCTTTCAAACAATTTCTTGAAGAATATAGGAGTATGCCCATATAAGTCTTGCCCTCCATATCATTAGAACGCAACACATGCTGAGACCACACCCTCTCATGGGTTGCCCTGGGTTTTCGTTTTAAACGTATCATTTTGCTTGATAGGTTAATTATCAGTTTCTTTAATGTTTCTAGAAACAAGAAACATTGAGGTTTATTACTCGGGCTTCCAGTGGAATGCCCGAGTTATAAATTGGGCTTGATTATTAATTTCTGTCTTGAGACGCAAAATGCAATCTAGCAAGTGAAGCACATGCGCTAAGTATACATTTTCAGTTGCGAAGTAAGAAAGCAACTATACGATGCTATCGATATTGTTCTTCCTTGCAAAGAGCTTTTGAATCACTGATATCTGAAGACTACAAAAACTTCATATTAACAGGTGGGTGCATTGCTGTTGCTATTTATTGTAAAGGTGACATGGGATTTAAAATACTCGATCCTCATGCAAGAGATTTATATGGTAGAGGACATCCCCAAGGCACTTGTGTGCTTCTAGAAGTATCACCATTGAATAGCTTGGCACAATACTTGAGTATACATAACAATGACATTGTGAAAACACAATGTGTGAAATTAAGGAGTTCAATCGAAGTTGTTCTGTAGCCATTTGCTCTTTCTGTTATTCTCAAATGAAATCATCCAGCTATTGGAATTCCAATACTTTATCTATTATTGTAAACTATGACAAAAGGCTGTGTGACCTTCTATCTGTAAAAGAAAAGTTTTCAACTAATGACTTGCCAAAAACAATAGATGTTTGTGGAAATGAAAAATTTGTGGATGTGGATGATGTTCCAACTCAGCTTGAATCATAAAAAATTAGAACAAATAATAATAGCACAGCAAATAGTATTTGAAAAATAATTGTTATGCCTGTAAAGGACAACAGAAGAAAATTAAAGGTGCCATGTGCAAAGTTCCAATTGAATGTGACCAAACATGTAACATATTTCCTCCTCCTCCTGAAAGATCTGGTATTATCCTAGCTTCTAAAATTAAAAAGAAAACTTCAATTCAGGGGACTAGAATTCATAATCACAGCATTAAATTGGTTAAAAGTCAATAACCCTTTATATAATGATATATACAGATTGATTGTACAAATATTGGTACAGCTCTAACAAGTACGACACAGAATCAGCTTACTGACATCACTACACCACCTAACTCTCATAACAAATAAATTAGAAAATGCATCTGAAAATGCAGATGATTGTATTAGTCCAAATTCTGAGATATCCCAGCCAAATTCAGAAGAAATTAATTCTGACACACCAGCAAATAGTAATACAGAAACACTGGGTCCTTTAAATGAGCACAGGTCACCTGTCAGTGAGACATATTTACAGTCTGTTATTCCAGATTATCCTGTTATTATGGAAGAAGATAATACAAATAATTCTAGTACAGGAAGAGAAGTTTATAATATTGCACCTGGTGAAAGTAAACTCCCAGTGTCTACTGACTGATAAGCAAAGTAAAGAACTTGTATTCCCAGTATTTTTTCTAAAGGGTAGATTTGGTTATACTGGTGACAGAGACAATAAATTGTCACTTAAGTAAAGTACTTTAATACAGGATTGTTACTCTACAGTGGATCAGGTTTGCTCCTAATCCAGAATATTTCTTTTCTGCACAGTTCATAATAATAAAAAAAAGTATCTGACAGTATTAATATTGCTCTAAAGAAAGTACATGGTCAGAGTATAACAGCATCTCAAGTAATGTCAAACACACAAATGCAACAAAATCCTAAATCTCTCAATACTTGTTTCTGAGACAAATTCCAAGTTCCCCTCCTTACTGGCAAAAATTCATGTATGAATTAATAGCTATGGTATAGCAGCTTGGTATACCTGAACATGGTTCATGACATTATCATGTGCTGACCTGAGGTGGCCTGAATTATTCCAAATTATAGCAAGAGCTATATCGCATAAATATGACAAATGAAGAAGTAGATGCTTTGTCATATAATGAAAGATGTACATAGACTTAATTCTCAATATTAATCCTGTTATAGTAGCAAAGCACTTCCAATACAGAGTAGAAACTTTTTTCACAACAGTATTTCTGACTGATGTGAATCCAAATGGTAAGATTGTATACTATATATGCAGTGCGTATTGAATTCCAAATGAGGGGTAGTCCTCATGTCCATAGTCCCATTTAGATGGTAGGCTGTCCTAAATTGTCACAAGATACCAAAGAAGCCTATCTGATCTTTATTGACAAGCATGTACAAGCATACCTACCAGACAAAGATAAGGATGCTGATTTTCTTTAAATGATGCAAAATATCAAACACATAGCCACAGTAAAACGTGCAGGAAGTATATAAAAATATTGCATGTAGATTTAACTTTGGCCAATTTTTCACAGAAAGAAACTATTGTACCTGAGAACCTTTACCAGGTGACATGGACGAAGAGATGAAGGAACAAATATTGATGAAAAGAAGACATACTTAGTCTGATAAAACAAAAAAATAGACCAGTCTCTAAATTCAAGCAAGGCAGATTATGATCCTTAACCTCACATGATATGTTTGAACAACTTGAAATTGTACTAGTGATGAATATAAAAGTGCTTTGCCTATATCTCCTGACTCTGACTATGAACTACATCTTCGAAGACCAATAGACAGCTGTTTCATCGACAACTACTTCATTGCTGGTTTAAAGGGATTAATGCTGCCAATGTAGACTTGCAACCTGTTTTTAATCACTAGAAGAACTAGATAAATATTTTCATCATCAAATTACTATCCTTGGAGAGAAGAAAGTGAACTTCTTGGAAATGAACAGACTTACATGTCTAAATTCTATGAGCCTGAAGTCCAGACTATAGTACAACATAATAGAAACACTAATTTGAACCACTGATGCTGAGGCAGTTGTAGAAGCACTTGAATTTTAAGAAGCAACAATCACGGTGTACTTCACTCATATGATGCAATTAATAACCAAGAAAATGATGATCTACAGTCACAAATACAAAATGATAGCAATGATTCAAAAGAATCATTTAATAACCAAATATCAGACCATCTGGCTCCCAGTACAGAACTACAACCTGCAGGTGAAATAACAACCTACAATCAACCGTTAGAAATATCTAATGATGACCTTTGAAAGCCAGTAAGATCACTGAACACTCAGCAATGCAAAGCATATGACAAGATTAAAAGCATGAACAGTTTAAAACCTGAACTCACTGCCCTTGCAAACTGAATTCCCAGTTTTCTGGGAATTCCTAGGAATTCTAAAAAATTCCCAATTATGCAAATGACCCTTGCAAACTGAATTCCCAGTTTTCTGGGAATTCTCAAAAATTCCTAACTATGCAAATTAACTCTGATTTAAAAAGCTTGGAATTACTGGGAATTTCTGGGAAAGGAAGACTCCAGTTTTGTGAGGACTTGGAATCCCTAGGAATTCCTAGGAATTCTCAGCTTTACAAACTACCTATAATTTAAGAAGTGTGGAACTCTTGGGAATTTCTTGGAATTGAATTTGAGGCAATTTTAATACCCTGAGGTCCACATAAATTCTAAGAAATTCTCCATACCTTGAATGTGAAGGTTTTAAGAAAAGGAGTAATTTCGGAGGCTTAAAACTTTGGCTCAATAAAAGGTTTGCTATACAAAACTTACCAAGAGATATACATACATGTAGATGTTTATAACTTAAAGATCATAAAATTTATTATTCAAACTAAGTTTTAGTAAATCTTTACATTAATATGGATTTTCTCATGAACCAGCTGTCAGTTATGTTAAATGGAAATTGCCAATTAATCCAATGTACTCATATCACAGATTTGCTTTTTAAACTCAAAGGACTCTCGGATTCCATGATCAAAAAAATTTTTTATCATGATGCAAATTAATGTCTCATGTTCACTGATGTGTCAAAATCATCAAACATTCATTAGCTGTCCCTTGGTACACAACTTCTACAATAATTAACAATAATTACATTGTTATCTTAACACTTAAAGAACTTTGTTAGTTATGAACATAAGTTACTTCCCTAACCTACATTACTGGTTGCCTTTGTTAGAAAACCTTGGAACAGTCAAGCCTAGTTGCCTCAAACCCTGTCAGAGACTTTTTGTTGACAATATTTTTAGTAGAAATTCCATGCCTTAGACAAACAAATTCAACACCTTATTAATCTTTCTTTTCTCATGATTGTTGTTGCTGTTTTTTTTTTCATTTTTTTGCTCTGTTTTCGTGAGAGTTCCAATACTTGTGGATCATCCACACACTTTGCAAACATTTGGCACGCAGACAAGACAGAGGTAGTCAATGTTCCCTTTGAGAAAAAACACCTTTTAAATGACGTCTTCAATTTACTTTATTTGAAACTCTGATCTGAAAATATTTGTCAACAAGACTTGTTAGAAGTGAGAAGTACCAACCAAGTTTCCTTTCATAACTTAATTTCTTAAACGTCCCAATCACTGGATCTCCCAAAAAATATTACATCTTTTTATTTTTGGTGCAAAATACAAGTCCTTCTTTATAAAAAAAAATGAAAAGTGCAAGTCACACTTCAATAATAACAGCTCTAAAAGTTTACTTTTTGTTCTTCTCTGTCTGTCAGCTATCAACAAAATTGTTTTATACTTCGGACAGTGCATAACTATTTGTGGACCAGAGTTCCAACGCATCTCTGTAATCGCATATAGTTACTTCTGTCTCTTGTACAAATGTTTCTCCTTTGTAAGACGCACTCTACTCTGTTGTCACTACTGCTTTAAGTTCAGTGGAAACGACTGACTGAGGAATCGAGATGTCGGTATTGGAACGTGTTGCTGAACGCTTGCTACGGTCAAGCTTTGTAGATTTAGTTACTGGTACACTGGGATCATCTATGTATCTCTTATACTTCCTAATGTGGTATCCTTCTTTCATAAATATGAGGGTAAAAGACGATTTGTAGTCGCATTCAAAACTGTGATTGGCTTGTGTTATTTCTCACCTTTGCCATGAACACAACTCAAGTGAGTTTTTTTTGTAATACGATCGATTCTTGTCGATTATTTCTACATAGAGTGAGCTCACATAATTATTTATATCACTAAGGTATCTATCGTCTAGAAGCAGAGAACCTGTCGGAGAAGTCAGAATAAAGTTATGCGCTTCTCTTAACACCGCAATCGGCAAGCCAGCGGATTCACTTTGCTAGCCAATGACAAGTCCTAAAAGATCCACGTGATGATGCCCGTGATCGGAAACAAAGAAGACTCCATTTGGCGCTCATCTTTGAATGTACTTTTCATCGGTTGATCGTTTTTCTCAACTGTTTTGCTTAATAGAACATTTCTAAAGATAGTTTTTATTGTGGTTCAATGGGAAAACGAGAACAGCGTGAGTGTTGTAAAAGAAAAGAAAGTCGTTGGCGCTGTGGAGTTAAAAGAATGGACAACAGTTGACATATTGACTGGTACAAACAAGGGTCGAGTGGCCATCTGTAAAGCTACGATTTTGAAAGTTTGTGGTAAGTAAAAATTGCGATATTCGTTACGTGATCAAAATCTTGTAAAAGAATAGATGAAGCGGGTTGAATTAAGCTTACATAACGCTTGGCGCAACTGAAACTAGAATAATTCTGAGAATCAAATCGCTCACTTGCATGCCGCAGTTTCTTAAGCTTATGCTTTACAATGAAATAAACCTATCAGTAAGGTTTCAAGATTACTCTAGTCACGTTTGGGAACATTAAAGGTTCATAATAGGAACTGTTATTAAACAATGTCAAACCTTATTACATAAAGAAGCCCTCCTTGGTAAACAAAATAATGCATTCAGCCCTTTTTTAGTAAAATCTACGAGAGAGATGTACTAACTCCAATTAAAATGTCACTCAATATAACAGAGATTTCTCAATTTGAGAATCCAATGAATGCCCTTTTCCTCAAAGCCATCTTAAAGGCCTGGTCTGAGCTTTAAATATATATATATATATATTTAAATATGTATATTTTTTTTCAAATTCAGATGTCATGGAATCTAGATACAAAATGGTCAAGCTTCTTGTAGACAACCTCATTCAAGGCCAACTCATTGTGAGCCCAGGAAAAAAAATACAAATAGCAGCTAAGTTTACAGTTTAGGATAACTTCAATTTAATTTATTGTTACAGTTACAACAAGATTTTAATCAAAAAATCAATTTTATTTGTCTGTAATTAACCCCTTCACTCCCAAGAGTGCTTGGTTTTCAAATATAATTTAAGATATTGTATTTTATGGAAAAGAATTAACAGATTCTATTCACAATTTGTGTCAAACCAAATTTAATGATTGATTAGGACTATTTTATATGAATAGCTGTAATTGAGGATTAATCTGTATGAAGTTTTCAAGAAAGGAAAAATAAATCAAACTCTATCCTAATATTACCACACATCGATGTTAATAATTAATAACAAATATTTTACATGTAAGCCTTAATTAAGCTTCTAAATAAATTTCATTGAATACTTGAATTTTAGCCGGGTTTTTTGAATTTACAGTATTTATTTTATATCATTAGCCTCAAATTTTTGCTTAAAATTCCTAGTAATTCTTAAACATTCCTAAAAATTCCCAAAAATTCCCAGAAATTCCTAGGAATTTTTTAGATTTACAGCTTTTCAGGGAAACTCATTGGTTCTCTGAGTTGGAATTCCTAGGAATTCCAAGTCCTGTTGGCTATAAACTTGGAATTTCTGGGAATTTCTAGGAATTTCTAGGTTTTTAGAACCAGAGTTGTTATGGTTGGGAATTCCTTGGAATTCCCAGTCCGAATTTACCGTGAAAATTCACACCTTTATTCCCAGGAATTCCTGGGAAAAAATTCCTAGGAATTCCAAAAGCCATTTCGCAAGGGTGAAGAAGGCAGTAAAGTCATCCAGTCAAAGACCTCATTTTCAAAAGATGCTAATAATTATACCCATCATACCCAGATGCTAATTATACCCATATTGCATATCTTTTTTTCCCTGAAAAGGCTCCTGTAAATCAACATAACAATGTGCATCTTGAGAATTTAACTACACTGGTACATTAGACTTGAAGCTGTAGATCAATACCATCAAATGTCACAAAACAAGACATTGATAGAGTATTAGTATTAGGAAGATCAGAATCTGGTGGATTTGACTCTCAAGTTTTGATAAAAATGAATTCTAGAGTGACGTTAACTGCCGGGTATACCTGGTAAATGATAGACTTATTAATAGACAAATGGGTACTGTAACAAAAATTGCTTTTGACCAAAATACAAACAAGACATGTGTTGCCTATGTAAAGTTTGATGAATCTCAAGCTGGTGTAAAAGCTATAGAAAAATATACAGATAACTATGCTGGAGAAAAAAGTGCTGTACCTATTCAACCAGTATTAGCTAGAATTACAGTCAGACCAGGAAAACAATCCTCACCAGAATTACAAAGACTACAATTTCCTATCACACTAGCATGGACAAGTACAGTGCACAAAGTACTAGGACTGACATTTAATGAAGCTGTAGTCAGTGCAATGTTGTGTCAGTAGAGGAAGATGGATTAATGGAACAACTACTTTTCATAGAGAAGGTCTCACTCTCATGTGATGCAAACACTCTATTAGTTATGCGTACATATTAGTTAGAAACAGAACAATGGCAACCATGTTCCAGTTAATTATAATCTGTCTTACAACAGGCTGACAGTTGTCAATTTTATCTGTTTAAGAGACTTGCTTTCAATTACATCTCATTTATCATCTTATTTTTTTTATAATTAAAATATTGTCACTGATAGTTGTTTTAAGAAGAATTTTTAAGAATTGTTGAAGACTTTAAAATTATTAATAAATCTGATGAGGCCCAGAAGGCCGAAACAGTACTGTCTGCAGTTAGATATAGCTCTTTGGCATACAAAGCTTTGCTTTCATGTCCAAATTGAGCACTCTACTAGGATGAGTCATTGCTGCTAGCATTATGCATGCTCACTAGTTTTTCTAGTTTGAGCACTCTGGCATGGCTTAGATGATACCACATATGTGAGATCACTTGGGGTGGCTATATAGCCTTACCTCCATCCTAGCATCAGCACTGCACTGATGAGGCCCAGAAGGCCGAAACAGTACTGTCTGCAGTTAGTTATATATATATATATATATATATATATATATATATATATATATATATATATATATATATTTATATATATCCATGTCACCACTTGAGCTATTCTAAAAGAAATGCACCAAATAAGTTGAAAACGTCTATTCAGACTAGCATCGTCAGTGATCTATTTTGATCTACACATTAAAAATGAGTCCACTTTCTTTCTTTTTTTGTGACAACAGTTGTGCGCAGCACTTTTCACTTTGAAATGCACTAATAATAACAAGCAGAACAAAGAAACATGTGGTGGGGAGTAAGGAAAACAAACGACATGATTTGGGCTTAAATTTGTCAAAACATAAATTAAACAACCCTCTTCATCAGATTAAATGCCTTTATAAACATTCCTAAGCAAAGAAGCCTAAGTTCACAGTTATGCGTCTAGTTTACTTATGTTTTTAGACACTTCTTGGGAAAAATCTAGGCATTCAAGGGTGAGAAAATCTCTGCCTATCACATCATGACAAAAAATCAAATTTTCTTACAACACAAGTGATAATCTATGATACTGGATCTCTGGCTAATACTTTAAGATAATAGAACGGAATGAAATTTGGGTTTTCAAAAATTAATCAGCAGTCTATAGTCATTCACAGATTTCAAGGTACTAGTATTTGTGTTGCTTGAAAATTAAGATGATAGCTTGCAACAGGAAACATTTTTTGGCTCGGGAAATGAAATCAACTACATTATTTTCACAATTGAATTTTCTTGATAATGTTTACCTTAGTATTACAGAACAAATTGATTAAACTGAACAGAATGGAACAGTCTGTCAAAACACAGTCCTCATATCTATATACAACTCATAATATCTGCGAGTAAAGGGGATTTACAACTAACCAGATCTTGCCAAATTTGAAATTACTTTTGTCATTAGTTGCACATGTTTAATCTATTGTTGAGTAATCCATTTACCATAAAATCATAGAAAATTAATTTTACCGGAGTAAGGCAATACTGCATGCTCTTGTTTCATCAGTGCTATAGTTATTTTAATGTTCTTGCCTGTTATATGTATGACAAGCACAAGAAAGTTTTCAATCAATTTGTCGAATAATCAAGATAAAACTTTAAACTTAGCTCTTTATTTTACTGCTTTCATAGTTATTCACAAACAAACCATAAATTTCTGGTTATAGTTCGGTGTGGCAGAAAAAAAAAATAGGCATTACAAACTACATAAATTCTTTTATAGTCATGCTTGCTGAATTTTCTTTGCTTTCAACTGTTTCAGTAGCAGCAATATATTCGTCCCTGAATGGCTTGGCTTATCATTTTAGAAAACAAAGAGGAATCAGGAGAACCAGGTGAAGTAATCAACAGCCCGTTAAAGGGATAAAGAAAATATTGCTTAATGAACACCTAGACGCGTTTCTCTTGGATACAATCGTGTACACCAAGTGGGCAAAATCAAAGAAGTTACTCTATCCCTAATATTTTCGTGTCAGTTGAAGTCTTATCATGGTTTCGTGAACAAAATAAATTTTACCAAGCCAGCTAAATTTCCTTGTTTTTAATAGTGTTGCGCAATATTTTGTACCTCCATGATTTCCGGCGAATGCAAATAGCGTGACTTCCTTGCTCGCTGGTAAACACAACACGCGAATAAAAACTAACGCGTGGAAGGCTATTGACAAACATGACAGCCTATATCGCTCCTTCCCAACACTATCAATGAACACTGCTACTCGATATCGGTGATATATTTCCTTACGTTTACAGTGTCAAATAGTTTACAAATACTGATATATCCTGTTTTACCGAAGTCCATGAAGTTAAACTGAAGTGCTATTGCAATGACCTGTAAATTACCTTCAGATTACACGGGAGAAGCTTCTTTGGTCAATAATCCTGAAAAATGAGTCGACTTTGTAGCCGCTGAGGTGGAGATAAGGGAAAATCACGTTTTCAAAGATCAATGTCCTTGCTTCCTACGGTGATGGTGCTCACTATAAATATTAGGGGGTTTTCCCCTATCCCATAATGCCTATGTCGTGTCTGTGTGCATTTGAATAAATTTTTCAAATCAACATTTTTTCCTTTTCAAAGGTATTTTCTAAAGTTGCCGTCAGTCTACCCGGATAAAGGATATGCCGCAAACATAAAAATTTGCTTTCCTTTTACTTTCGGTCCAAAGTTTTCTTGAAGGGATCTATTATGGGAGTAGAGTGTAGGAGGAGGGTCATTTACCAGCACACCGTCCCAGTCACTGTCATTTCAGACAGAGTGGATGACACTTATCTTGTCTATTTCGGTGACATCTTTGTTAGCGGCAAATGGCAAATACTTATTAATAGCAAAAATTAAAATTCCTATTCAGTTCGTTCCGTCTGTGCCACCTCGCTGGTCGTAGCAAGGAGGCTTATGTGCCTCAGTGAGCCATTTAAACTGAACTGGAGAAGGTTTTAGTAGGTTAAAAAAAGTCTGGCAAGTTTCATCATGGAAGTGAGACAAGATTCATCCCCTTAATTCTCTCTAGAGACTCTATTTGGGGGTTGGAAGTGATTACATAGACTCCACCACAAAACACTCCAAAAAAGATAAAGGAAAACTGTTCAATACGTCAATGGACTCTATTTGGACCGCCGCCAGTTAGCCTAACCGTCCCAGGAATTCAGTTAGTCAACGGGGGTGACAGTCTGAGCAATAAAAGAGAGAGACTTCGGAAAGGTCACCTCACGCTTCTCACTTGTTAATCGTTTCATACGTGTAACGTAGAAAGAGAGTGTTGTTAAGAGCCGATGTAGATGTGCGACTCAGCAGGCTGTAAATACTCCTCTGAAGGTCGCACTCCAGAGTTGGTTCCATGGCTGAGGGTCGTTTATTCGACACGTAAGGGTGGCGCACTTCGACTATTTTTTTTTTCTATATATTTCTTTGAAACTTGTCTTTCATTTTTTCCTTTTTTTTTTTTGATGACATATTTTTTTATCCTTGAGGGGTTCAATGATTGTGCGATTAATGCCCTCTATTGTAGACTAAAATCACATTTGATCGCATAAGTTAAGGAGTCGCATCGCATCACATCACACCTACCGGCATCCAATAAGCTCGAAGGATCTAACGATTTTCCCTTATCCTGACTTTCTTTCATCACGGATCAACAGGTTAATGTCTCTCGGAAGATGGTACTTTCCACAAGGTTTGAAAAAAATCAAGGCTCCACCCAATTATCCGAGCATATTTGGTGCCCAACGTAGGTTATTATTTAGACATAAGAATATAAATCCTCAGCTGAATCTCCAGTACACCATGTATTGCAAAAACATTATCGAAATAGAAACATGAGTAACAAAACCCTGGGAAAAAATGTAGCTAGTATGTAAATTAAAACGTCAAGCATTTGAGGTGTGTATGTTTCCTCTTACTTTTAATTTCTAACATTACATTCCAACACCTTAAGAATTACAAACCCTATCATTAAAAGGCTACCCCCTAATTTAATACTAAATCTATACATCTTATCGAAGAAAGCTAATCGCAACAGTTTATACTGTATGAAGAAACTACCTTCAACAAACAGGAAAATATGTTTGAATCAACTGATTACTTAATACGCTTGCAATGATGTTAAAATGAGGTTACAAAACATCAACATAATAGTTTATTTACGCCCAGCCAGGATAAGAAAAAATTAGAGGAATTCTAAAATATTCAGCATAATTCCTTGCAGAATTCAAGTTGTACTGATTATTACACCTCGTATAGTACAAATCAGTTTATATCCAAAATTTAAAAATATTAAAATAGGTATATAAATTATTATCAATGATAATAACTGAATTAATTTAGCTGGATTATATAATAGTTCGAATAACTTATGCAACTTTAGGCTGAATAATTACTAAATTAGGGTCTACAATCTGCTCTACCATTTAATGGCTATTCATGCAAAAAGGATACGTAGCTACAAAAACGGAAAAAAGCCACTACACTAAACAAATACTATTACGAAACTATAAACTCCCTTGGCTTAAAGGCACCTTCCTTCAGTTTCATTTCTTTTCAGCGTACTTGAATGAAGTTCATGAGTACAAATTTTAAAAGCGTTCCATTAAGAAACACTTTATTTGGATATCCCGTGTACTGGATATGGAGAACATTCGTTGCTTCTTCCTTTGTCCTTCTTTTCATAGTTTTACATGACAATTCTAAAACTGGTATCAGTAATACCTATAGATTTGTTATCCACCTGCCCAAAGTAGAGTAAAAATAACGCGCGAATGGAGTACAAATATCTTGCGATATTGTACGGTTATTAAGACTGTTAGTTATTTTGTATTGAAAAAAAACCTGTTTAACCAGTCGGCTGCACGCGTTACGCTTCTCTGTCTGCTTTACTTTTCCTATCTTATCAGAAATGAATAAAAAGACTCAGCAGAGAAAAAGCAGTTGGATAAGAGTGCATAACAAAAAAATATTGTGGACAAGTTGGATATTCTATAGTACGGTGTACCACTTAAGGCAATACACAACTATTTAATACCATGCCAAATAAAATACAGTAGCTAAAACAGTTAAAGAGACCTACGCGCAAACTTCTAACATGCGATTCACTGTGCTATTGTATCATTTTTGTATTGATATCAAAATCTAATACACACTTACTAAAGAGAAACTTCATAACCTTAGTTCAAGCTAATTTAGTCACGATGCAATCACTATCTCCTTGCTGCTCATCTCTTACCACTGGCCAAATATATAAAATATCCTTTTTTGCAAGAAAAAAGCCGGGAATCCTCAACAAGCCGACCATTCTCATTCGGGAGTTCAATCTTCTTTTGCCTACATTCACATCTACTATGTACATTTGAACTTCAACTTTTCACGCAGCTATCTGACACTTTTGCACTGTCTTCTATTATAAAATCTGAGTTAAATTGCCCTTTATTTTGCATAACTCATGGGGTACTCTGTACCACATCAGGTCCATAAGGCACGAATAACTTCTGTATTTCGCCGGCTAGCTGGCCGACCATCGTCTCAAGAGACTGCGATCGGTTCTCCAATATTTGCATCTTACTTTGGGTACCTTGCATTCTTGTTATTAAATTTATTAGGTCGTGGCGAATACGAAATGAATCATCTTGGGAAAGAAGATGTTTGACTTCGTCGTTTAATCGGTTGTGTTCATTTCGCAAATCAACAAGGTCTTGCTGCATAGTTCTAATTTCAATCCTCAGCCGGGAAATGTCATTTAGATGAGACTGAACGAACTTACGCTGATCTCTCACCTCCTCAAACACTCCCCGTCTAAAATCTTCATTCTGTGTAACTCTCTCTTTGAGGTCCTCAATTTCCCTGCTTAGTATTTCGCAACATGACAATTCAGAAGCAGAATGTATACATTTGACGGGAGACACGGTTTGAGACACCTACAAATGCAAATTTTATAATGAAGTAACGTACGGCTCGGGAGAGACTGGTTACAAATCGCACACATACTTAAACGGTGTTATGCAAATAAAGGTCAAAGGTGCGGCATAATGAGCTTGAAATTTCTTTTGAGTAAAATTCGATGTTAAAAGATCAGTTTTTTTTTTTAAAACAAAACATTTATGATGAATAACTATGCCAAAAACAACCACAACGAAAACAACAGCAAGTTATAAGATTTTCCTTTCTATATGAGAAAACATGCGTTTCAAGTGTCACTTTTATTTTCTGATCGCTCCATAATTAACGAAGCCAAATGCATCTGCCAAACAGAATAAGTAACAGCCATGCTTAGTGTCGAGAAAATAGTCTTCTACCAAAAACAGTGTGAAGGCTAGGGTTCGATATAAAAATAGCTGATGCCCAGCTGTAATTCAAACAAGCGTCTTGAAGAATAGGTTTCCGGGGCGACCACCTAAGGTATGAAGTTGTGGATCAATGTCAGTATCTGAGTGTGCACCTACACCTCCCCGAATCCAAAACAGTCAACTGATAACCAGTAAGGGTTACTGTTGCTCAAAGTTATCAGTGTCTTAAATCACTGTAAACCGAACGCAAAAAGTAAAGGCAACGGCTCGCATGTAACTGACCTCGTCGCTGATACAAGAGGATTGTGAGCCACTAGGGTCTTCAAAGTTTTGACGCTCCTCGTTTAAAATCTGTGAGGGGAAAAAAACAGAGAGTAGCAAAACACTGACATAAACAAAATGCACAGGTTGATGGGCTCTTGTCGTTGTAGTTACCATTGAGACAGATGATAGGGATTGTGCCACGTGACTTGATATGGGTGTCGCGATCAATCAGATAGCAGGATTGAAAATCGAGGCTTCCGAAGATGTTGAGGATGGCCTCATAGGCCAAGGGAGACTCGTCAGTATGACACCCTAACAAGTGACAGGTGGAAAAATTATCCTGCTCTCTCACTGGCTTTTAAGCCGGAATAGTGTCTGATCTCTTCTAACACAAATGAGTGATAAAACTCATTCTAGTTTATCAATGTTTGTGTTCCTTGTTTCTCTACTGCTGGAAAAAAATGGGGAAACTAGATCGAGTAAAATCGGAAACCAGCGCCTGTTTACCGGCATATTTTCATAACTTGGAAATAAGCGAGGGCAGAGTTTAGTAAACAACTCACCACCAAAACAAGACCTTTTTTCTTTTTGTTACTGTGTTCAAAAATCAATCACTACCTGGCCTTAAAAACTTAGTGAGAGCACTGGGTTGGTGATAATACATAAGGAAAATTCTCATCTCTGATCAGGAAAAAGGAACAAAGCAAAGAGCCGTTGCGAAGTGTTTGAGAGAGCACTGTTGTGTAGTTGTTGGCCCGTCCTTCCATTCGCCTATTCAGTCAAAGGTGAACTAAGCACTGTTATTTCAGCGTCTTAAATTTGTCTGGCTAAGGGAATGCATGAAAGTGATTTCAGTTTCGGATATAAAATCATTAGTTGACCTTAAGAGAGGAAACAAAATTATCTGGTAGGAATAAGGAGCATACGATTCGTATAGCCATTTACAGCTGCTGCTATACCAGAACTCACCTTTCTGTTCGTAGACGGGATTTGCAAACCTTCATCTACTTGGAGTTCTCTGTCTTCATTGGAGCTTACATCTTTTGGCTATTTAACAGAGATAAAAATTTTTGAAAGCATTAATTTGGGCAACGAAGTTGGGAACCACTGGTGGAGCTGAAGGCAAGACAAAATTTGGGCTAGCGCATCTATGGCATGAAATAAATAGCCGTGCAGAGCTTGAATCCAACCAGTACCACGCTGTACTATCCAGGCACAAGTGACTAGCTAGTTTCTTAAGAGAGGTTTACATCGATAGGATAAAAAAGTCACACAGATGGTTAAAGAAAAGTAAAACAGGGAGAGTGAGATTGATGTTGGTTTATTAAAGAAGTGAAACTGTGCACATCAACCACATATCATATAAACTCCCATAATTGTAGACAGAACGACCGATTGATTACTTAATTCTTGTAAAACACGTCATCGTATTAATGATGAGTGAAACGTTTAAGAGTAAATGTCAGTAAAAATCAAGGAAAATTCAAAAAACGTGGCCACGGTCAAAAAATCGATTTCGCTCATACTTTGTCAGTTTGAAGGCCTAGGTAAGTAACTGAAGGATATGAGGTTAGTTTTTTGAAATATTCCATATAACGGCAGAAAACCACGAAAAACGGTCACCCTACCGGAAGCTCGGATTTCACCTAGCGGAAACTCGAAATTTTACACTTTTCAGCTTCTCGCTACACAGACGTTTACATAGCTGTGAATCTTTCTTAAGTATAATTGAATTAATTGATTCTTCCTTAGTCAAACCATGGGAATTATTTTTATCTCTGCTTATTTGTGAGCGAACTGAGACCCGATTAAGAAGATACACTTTTCTCATTTACGCGAAGGTGTAAAATAATCCAAACTCAGCGACGAAAAAAGCTGACCGGTAGTTCTTCAAATCCTCTGATATTATAACCAAAGACAGTTCAGTCATTGATTTTTAGGTCTATGGTTTTAAATCTTTAGGATCTAGTAGCACTTTTGCATGAACGCCGATCAAAATTCGATAAAATTCCAATTGAGCGCCTTTGAAATCTACAACTCTACATAACAAAGCACTATTGAATAAATTAACTCCTCGGCCAAAGTTTGTACATAAAACATAAGGGTTTTGCTTTTTTAGCGGTTTGAAGCGTTTTAAAAATATATATTAATGTTAAATATTGTATACACAGGTAAAACAAACTATGAAACACCAAAATTACCACGAGCTGAAATTAAATCTCACAGGCTCGCTCCCTAATCTGCGTCACGCACGAGCGACTTAGCTACAATTAGTACAGTAACAAACAGATATTTACATCCGTTAATTTTTAATAAGTCGTATTTTTAAAATATCTTGCTCAAAGATGTGCCAGGTTTCCCAGTTAACTTGCTGAAAAAAAAAGAAAACCTTAATAGTAATTCTAGCTCAATAATTATTGATTTTATTTAGTATGAGAAGTTTTGTGCCGTCGAAAACCAATCGGAAGTAACTGTTTCCACGAAGAGCAAATATTGCATCGTTCTCTAAATAAACAAATCTACTTAACCATATAACCAGAGTATGTTGTTGGCGAAGTTAATAGACATACATAACAACGACGTCTTGCTCGTTCTTGAATATTGTCGGTGGGATTTGCGGCGCAGACGAACGCACTTGCTAAGTAACTTCCCATGGCTAATTTCTACCCTTACTCAGCTTTCGTCACACCGCTCACGCTGTGTAACAAGGATATAAAACATCGCACGAAGTCCTAAAAAACTCTCCGGACTTGAACTAGAATTGATTTTAGCAAGATTGCGTGTTTTTAAAAGCCAACGAGTTTATTGGAGAGGACTACCCGTACCGTCTCATCGTGTCACTTAGGCATAACCTGACACGATGTCGATAGTTTCGACTCCTGATGGCCGAGAGCACTCGGATTTGTACCCAATTCATTATCCAGCTCCCAGTTGGCTTGTTAGCTCAATTGGTAGAGCGCTGCACCGGTATCGCAGAGGTCATGGGTTCAAATCCCGTACGGGCCTGAAATTTTTTTCAGGTCCTACTTACAACTACTAGTTTCAGTAGTGTCCTTAGCTGCGAGGATCTTCTAATTTCATCTTTCCACCGCAGTGCAAATATGTGAATTTTCATATATCTAAAATCTTCATTCACTCGGATGTTTATTTCTACCCAATTCATTGATTAGTTCCCAGTTGGCTTGTTAGCTCAATTGGTAGAGCGCTGCACCGGTATCGCAGAGGTCATGGGTTCAAATCCCGTACGGGCCTGAAATTTTTTTCAGGTCCTACTTACAACTACTAGTTTCAGTAGTGTTCTTAGCTGCGAGGATCTTCTAATTTCATCTTTCCACCGCAGTGCAAATATGTGAATTTTCATATATCTAAAATCTTCAAGCACTCGGATTTATTTTTTTCCGAGTACGCCTGTGTCACTTACTGAATAATACATCATTCTCATTTATTCACCAGGCTTAAAAATATCACATTTATTCCATTGCGCGTATGCCACACATGACATTCCAATCCTAGCAGTATGCAGGATGTTTGTCCCATGAAGCACTCGGATTTTTTTTCCGATTATGCCTGTGTCACTTACTGAGTAATACATCATGTTCAAAAGTATTAATTTTTGCACCATACAGGAAGTTGTTTCGGGTCACTCAGCAAGAGCTGTGAAAAGTAGCTGCACTGGAATAGGAATATATTTTTTCCAATCCATGAAGATATTTGAACTTTCAAAATAGCTCGTCCCTGTGGACTCAGGTAAGCAACCAACTACTTGATGTTCTACCAAACAGAAAGTGTCTCCTTGCAGTGACCAGAAACAACTTCCGGGATGGTGCAAAGATTACCCGTCCTTCGCCAACCTAAACCTAACTTGGCACGATGAACCGGACAGATAGTCATATCCGATAAATTCGCCGGCTTTTGAAAACATCCACATCTCGCCAAAATTAATTCTACCTCCATTTCAATTCCGGAAAATTTCAACGACTTTTTGTGAATTTTGATATCCCTGTTACACCGCGTGAGAGGCGTGACGGAAGTTGAAGAACTTGTGCGTTCGTCTGCGCCGCAAATCCCACCAACAATATTCAAGAACGAGCAAGACATCGCTGTTCTATGAAGTTCCCCGACAGTAAACTCTGGTTTTAGATGCAATGTTTCACAGATAAAGATAATTGGATTTATTTATTTATTTAAAGAACGATGCAATTTTCGTGAGAACAGGTACTTCTGATTGGCTATCGACGGTATAAAGCTTCTCATTCTTAATAAAATCAATTCTTATCGTTTCAGTTTGAATTGCTATTATGATATTTTCTTTTATTTTTACTTCAGCAAGTTAACTGGGGAACCTGGCACATCGTTGAGTAACATATTTTAAAATAAGACTTATTGTAAACTAACAGATGTAAATATCTGTTTGTTACTGTACTAATTGTAGCGAAGTCGCTCGTGCGTGACGCAGATTAGGGAGCGAGCCTGTGAGATTTAATTTCAGCTCGTGGTAATTTTGGTGTTTCATAGTTTGTTTTACCTGTGTAGACAATATTTAACATCAATATATATTTTTAAAAGGTTCAAACCGCTAAGAAAGTAAAACCCTCATTATGTACAAACTTTGGCCGAGGAGTTAATTTATTCAATAGTGCATTATTGTGTAGAGTTGTAGATTTCAAAGGCGCTCAATTGGAATTTTATCGAATTTTGATCGGCGTTCATGCAAAAGTGCTACTAGATCCTAAAGATTTAAAACCATAGACCTAAAAATCAATGACTGAACTGTCTTTGGTTATAATATCAGAGGATTTGAAGAACTACCGGTCAGCTTTTTTCGTCGCTGAGTTTGGATTATTTTACACCTTCGCGTAAATGAGAAAAGTGTGTCTTCTTAATCGGGTCTCAGTTCGCTCACAAATAAGCAGAGATAAAAATAATTCCCATGGTTTGACTAAGGAAGAATCAATTAATTCAATTATACTTAAGAAAGATTCACAGCTATGTAAACGTCTGTGTAGCGAGAAGCTGAAAAGTGTAAAATTTCGAGTTTCCGCTAGGTGAAATCCGAGCTTCCGGTAGGGTGACCGTTTTTCGTGGTTTTCTGCCGTTATATGGAATATTTCAAAAAACTAACCTCATATCCTTCAGTTACTTACCTAGGCCTTCAAACTGACAAAGTATGAGCGAAATCGATTTTTTGACCGTGGCCACGATTTCTTTGATTTTTACTGACAATCACTCTTAATAGTTTGTATCCAGTCGCTTTCCACTACTGAATCGAGCTAGCAATTGAGGATTGCGATCTTCAATTGTTCGCTTGATTTTTCAGTTTAGAAAGGGGGTAAGTTTCTAAACAAACTGTGGTGCTGCGTCGGTGGGAGAGCACAACAGGGTATTATTGTAGTATTATTAGCGAAATTTCGCTCTGACGAGGGGATAACGCTCAAAACGTCAGCATTGAAACTCTTTACGTTGGCTAATTTGCGTTATCAACTCAGTTGATAATACTTAATTGCCCTATTCAATTCATAGTCACTCTAAATCGTAGAACAAAAGATCAAACAGTCATTCAAAAGTACACCTGAAGGGCTTCAGTTTCTTTTGTAAAGGTATGACAAAAGTGGTCACAACTACTTGCCTTCGTAGCTTAACAAGTTCATAGAGGCAATTACATGTAAGCTTGAGCATCACACCATCCACAAAGGTAGGTATAATACGCCTGTCCAAAGTCATTGAAAAATATTAGGCACGCGTTCAAGGCGATTCACAATTAAAAATTTTACTTCCAAAAGAGATTGAAAGTCATGACAATGCCCAAGAGAAAATCAAGAATTAATAATTGGTAAATATTAATTTAAAGAAAGAACCTGCCTTTTCCTTGCTCAAAATGGCGTTTGCATTCACTGTCACTGCTCCCTCAGATTCACTGTTGTCTCTTTCATTAACACGGTTCTCTTTTGTAGACAACTGTGTGCCACATGGCTCTTCCTGGAAAAATTGGCAAATTTTGACAAATATTATTGGCATTCTAATAATTTTTTTTCTTTAGCATTTAATGCGCTGATCAATTCTAAGCTTTAACATTCCACCCATCCCCCGGGCAACCCAAGGTACTTGACCATCGTCCATGCCTATGGGGTGGGGAATTTGAACCTTGCCTAGCTGGGGTGGGGAAATTGAACTTGAATTGTTATAACTTAAAATATTGGGGCATTTAGGGGTAAACAGTTCTCTCTGGCGAGCATAAGGCTCTGAAGAAATGGTCTACAAAGTCGAGGTTCTAAAGCTTGGTCAAAGTGTTGGAAGTCACGGTTGTTGATTTTGCTGTTTACAAAAAAATTGACCATCAAAACCGGCACTTGGGTGGGGCATTTGAATACAATTTTTACCCAAGGGAGGGTGGGACTTTGAACAACTCAATCTTCGAAAAAATTCGAATGCCATGGGGTGGGTTGCCATGGGGGGATGGAATGTTGAAGCTTTGAATTGATTGATGCATAAGATCTGAGCATATCCAAAGACCTTTAAACTTCTAACAAATAATGGTTTACCTCACGAGGGAATTTTACCTTGTGCGTTTGAAATTTTGATTTATGATAACTGATGCAATATATAATTGCATACAAAAGTAAAGTACTGTAATTTTAGTTTGCAAAGATAAGCTAACGTTGATTCAACCCAAATGACTTGAACCAATTGCAATCAAATTAACAATTTCTGAATGAGTCTTAAGTTGTTTACAATTAGTCACACCTGTCTGTCCAGACTGGTCTGGTACTAAATTAAGGGAGTTGTTATGACTCAGAGCTGACCTGCCGAATCAGCAAATTTCCAAAAAAAAAATAATTTGTCTGTTCAGTCGGCTAAGACTGAAGGTAGCTCTAAATAAGATTAACCCATTAACTCCCATGAGTGACCAAGACAGAATTTCTCCTTACAATATCAATACAATATTAAGCAGACAAGTGTTGAGGATAAAGAAAAATATAAATTAGGGGATTATAAATTGATCCAATCCCAAATTCTCCAAACCAACATCACAAGAACTGGATGAAAGAGATTAAGGATAATTACTAATGAGATCTTGGGAGTTAAAGGGTTAAAGTTTGCCATGACTATTTAATCAATTAACTCATACTGATTAAATGTCATCTGACTCACTTTGCATTCACCATATTTCATAGATGTTTGCTTTTGTTTTCTGGTAGGACTATGATTTTCAGCCATGCAACCACCAGGATCAAAAAACTTCTTATCCCTCTAAAAAGAGTTCAACACAAATAGTTTTGAGTTGTTAACTATTGTAATTCTAACTCAGTGGACATTACTTGGATCATCGCATGTGGATGGAAAGGCACATACATGACATCTATCTCCATGTAAGTTTTTGTAACACAACACAAAAATTTTAGCAAGTGGTTCCTAAAAAACCCCATCATCTGAGTGAAGTTTCCACTGTTTTTCACCAATGACATATTGTTTTGCCTTATTGCTATGTTGAGGTCACATGTACATCCAACTTTTTAAGTTATTCAATTACAGCTTGAAGAGGTTGATGAGTTTCATGCTTTAGTAAAAGTAACATTTGCAACGTATACTGAAATCAAGGAATTAGTTGAGATGAATAAAACTTAATACTTTGAGATTTACCAATCCCACAGCATGTCGATCAGAGGAGAATAGAGGAGGGTCTTAATTGCTACCTGACACGGATTTATGTCAAAAGTTATTTAAAATAAAAATCAAATATACATGTATGTATAACAGAAAGTTTCCCAAAAGAATGGCCAAAGAACAAAAACACCTCTTTATTGAGGCACTCTTCTTTTAACTCCTACCTCAAAATAAAAGGCTGGTTTCTCATTGCTAAGACAAACCATTCCAGGTGAAGTGTTCAAACGCCTGAGGATTAATTAAAATTAAAACCCACACAAAGGTCAGTTTTTAAGAGCTTTGAAATCTTTTTTAAACTGCATAACTGTTTGAAAATTTGAATGGTGGGGTAATTTGAAGGAATGTTAAAAAATAGGTAGTAATATCATCCTTTATTGGCCAAGAGATGGAATATTCTCACGTATCATTAAAATACATGTTTTATTGGGAATGATGTGTATTGTCAATGTTAATTGTGGCTGAATTAAACATTATTACATTTTAACAAACTGAAGGGGTAAACAAGTGGCAAAATGGGAGAGCAAAGAGGGAGAAATGATATATTTCCCACACCGGCACCAAGCCAACTTTCCTCAACACATTTGTTCACATCAAAACTAATTGAACTAGACCCCATTTAAAATTGAGAAATCCAGTAATCAAGCATGGAAGAAGCATATTGCTAGACTTTTGTCTGACCACTGAAACTGTTCTACTGTTTGTTCCTATCTACTTCTATGATAACCACATTCCCCACTTCACTCACGGGACTGCACCAAAATCAACCTTTTCCATCTTCTAATTCTACTATTAATGCTCAGATTACCATTGGTCACAACATTTCAAGCAAAAGAAAGTTGATTTAAACACAAGATGAGAATGTTATAAACCTGAGTAGAATAATCAGTGATGCTTTTCAATATTCAAGGCACCTCTCTGCCTTGTGCCTGTGCAGTTCTGGAGGGAAATGACAAGTAAAGACATCATCATTATAGTCCAGAAGCCATGACTGGAAAATTGAGGTTTTGCACAACCCACAAGTTAGAAAAGGTTTGATAGTAGATTTTGTTAGAGGAAAACCTGCCAATTAATTCTAGGTGGTTTGTAAAGTCAAATTGTGGTATAAGTTTTGCATTAAGGTGTTTTTATGGACAAACCAGTTCAGCATGAAAATGAGGCTGACTTATAAAACAGGGTTCTCTGGCCTTTTGACTATGTTTTCTACAACTAAATTTCTTATGTGAAGTCAGTTTCTTAACAGGAAGTTCGCTCACTCGAAAAAACCATGAATCACATAACAGGACTGACTGTGACTCTGAATAATTATGCAAAAAAACACTTATAGGAAAGTACTAATTACAACAGTTTTACTTTCAATTATAAACATTTGCATATCATCTCAAGGGAAATACGAACATTTTTTTTTTTGTCAAACAAAATAAATTTGCACTGAATTCTTATGTAAAAATTACAATTTCTCTCACTAGGCAAAAAAACCAGGCTGGCTTATAAAACAGGGTTTCCAAGGCCTTTTAACCATGTTTTTTAAAGACAAAACTCCTTGTGTGGAGTCAGTTTCATAACAAGAAGTTAACTTACTCTATATACGACCATGAAATCATGTTAGGTGACTGTTCATGTGACTCTGAATATGCCAGAACATCACTAGGACTAATACGTTCATTTCAATTTCACAATTTACACTTTTTAATAGGTAACTAGTATTAATAGCAATTAAATAAAGCAACACTCTAAAAACAGTTAACTTTACATTTAAAAGACAAACATTGCCTACAGTTTTAACATTAACGACAGTGTAAAGCCACACTTCAACTTAAACAATACTCACATAAACGATCAACCAGACTCACCTACAATACAGATAAGAAACATTTATAAAATTAATAACTTTACTTATCTTACATTACCATTAATCTGCGAACACAAACAAACCAAAAAAAATCAAAATTAATAAAAAAAATTACACAATGTCATGTAACGATCAAATTTAACAGTTCCCACAACAAAATAGCCTATTTATTTTGCCTTTGCCTTTGCTTAGCATTAAAGAATGAAACAATAGGTACGTGATCTTAATTAGGAAACTTATCATGTATTGCTCTACTGTTTTAAATTACTTTAATTAGTCACAACTGTAAGTCATATTGATTGACTAGAGAATGTCCTAATTGCAAATAAGTAAAAGGGACTGAGTGATTTCCATTTTCCTTAGTTCATAACAGGTGTTCCCTTTTTTATGCAAACAAGTAATTTTCCATTTTTAATATAAGTTTTCATGTTATCGCCATAAGTCCAATTAGGTTTGAAATTATTTAAGGTGTTCTAATCTGCAATCTTATCAAGCAATACTTTGGTTCTGAATTTAATAACTCTTGTTGCTGATACATTCTGAAGTTAGAATATGAATTAATATAATTTTATATTTTCGAACTAATGTGTGAATCCTTAAGATGAAGAGGAACAATGAAACATCCAAATGGGAGGCTCTAAATTAATCCAGTCAGAATTATACTTAAGAATAAATGACATTCAATTTCAAGTTCCTTAATATTCACTGGTTTGGTGCCACACCTTCAGCAGCTGTTTTCTTGATTTCTTACAGGTACTTTACTGGTTTTGACCCAAGATAACAAGTGACAATTACTTAGTATTCAACTTTGCATTCAGGTCTTATTGGTAGCCACATCACATTAAAGGAAGATATGGTATCCAGGACATTGGAAGGCATATATTTAACTGCATTTAATTGATGCCCTGTACTGCCATCAGAAATTACAGGAATAAGAACAAAAATTAGGCACAGGGTTATGTGATTATAGGAAATGTGAGTCGATGCTTTAATCATATTCAAACAGTTTCTTTTTGCAATATATTTTTTTACTATTTTTTGAGTTTTTAAGATCATCAAGCTAAGTGACATAAATAAAAAATCTCACTTTCAATGCACAGAATTGCCTGGCTATGCAATGTAAATTTGAAGATTAAACACAACTTCTATAACCCTAAAAATTGGAAAACTCATATTTGATACACTTGAAACAAAACTAAAAAAAATTGTGGCTCATGAACATTCTTTCTGTGAGTACTAATTGGATAGCTTGTAATGGACTTGCCAAGCACTATTCACCTACAAGTGACAAAAGAGCAACAAAATGGCTTCTTTATAGTTACTATCTCTCTCCACTCACTCACCAGAAATCAAAATTGTTTATGTCAGCTGAACAACATGAGTATTTTGTATGACTTGCCATAACAGCATCATACAGTGGGAATCCACACTGATTACAAACTGAAAGGTCTCCATCAACATCCATCATGATTATTGCTGCCTTCTGGATTTCTTTCCTAAAAACATTGTAATAGTACATCAGTAACATAATTTTCCACTCAAGTTTAAATAGTGCCACTCATTGTAGCTGTGATATCACTGGAATTAATGAGAAGCTGCAAATGTAGGTCCTAAGTTTGACAGAAGTTTGAGGTAATTGTCTTGTATTCAGGTATATAAGAGTCGTATATGTGCACAGTGAAGTTTGATGAATGGGTACTGAATTTTAATTTGGTTGAACACAAATAAGGTACTCCTACGGTTCCCAGGGTGAACTGAAAGCAAGGCTAACATTGATAATGATCTGAGTGCAAGGACCCAACGAAGCAATATTTCTTCTCTTACAGCCGTCATAGCACAAAGGTATTCCAAAGATACGGCCAGACAATGCAATAAAAGAAAGCTAAAAGAAGCCATTCTCGATTCCGTCTTCTTCCCTTAGGTATGTTGGAATAATAAAGCCATTGAACACCTGCATTAATGCCACGTGCTGTATTGTGTAATTGTAATAAATAAGGTGATTTTTGTCTCCAGCAGCTTGAGTTCAAAATGAATGTATTTTAAATTCCTACTTAACTAAAGGAATTACTTAGTAACTTACAAACTAAATTATGCTATCGATAATCAAAGGGAAGTAAAAGTACGGCATTAACTAGATCAAACATGCGTATCCTACTTCTCATCAATACTTACAATATGATTAAAACATAAACGCTTCTATACGAAAACTCTTCTGCAAGTTATAACCCTTCAATAAGCGAAAAAGGCTGCTCAAAAATTATTTCGCCTTCATTGATTTTTCATAGAAGTCTCTATCCCATAATACGTAGCGCCAATTCTCTATCCCGTCATTCTTAAGACAGACACTCCAGGAAAAGCGGGCACGTGAATAACGGCGGAAGTGAGGGTGGCGGTCATAAATCCGTAAAAAACCATTCCCTAGACAACCACCGTCACCGTTTATTATTCCTTTGCTCCCTCGCTCGTTTCCACTGACTGAGAATGTGGAATAGGTTTTAAAGGAACCAAGTCCATTCTCCCTTTGCAATTAGGCCTTGGGGAGGGTAAAAATAATTCTAGGGCCTTGCCAGGTTATCTGAGAACTTTTTATTCATTTTGATTCGCAGTTTGTTTCTTTCCTTCTTTCGTTTCTTCAACGTCATGAATATTTCAAATAATTATAATAAGATTCTAGAGCCAAGAGCTTGGAGGAAAAGGGTTGAGGGGAGGGGGGGAGGTTGTCAACTCAGTACGATCTGGAACCATGTCAAAATCCTGCTTTCACTGGTACTGTCATAGTTATTATCATCCCCAACCCTTGTCCCTGTCTATGTTGTTGTGTTTATCGTTATTGTCTTAGTTGTTGTTGCTGCCATTTTCATTGATTCAGTTACCTTTTCATTACCAAACAGAATTAATGTGCACCCAAGGGCCTTCCCCTCACCTTGTTACACCAATTCACTTTTCTTCTCTACCCCTAAGGAAAAAGGCCTTAATTTGAGGCTTTAAAGTTTAACTTTAAGAGTAAGGTTAATGAGTAAGGTCATAACTCATATAAAAACGTGAAGATCAATACTAGCAAATTAAGGAAAGATGTGCAAAACATTACAAACAAAAATGATTTAATCAACAACTTTTCTGGTAAGTAACAACCTTTTTTGCTTCAGTAGGTTATTCTAGTTTGTAATACTAAAACTATTAGAAAACTAAGGTGGCAATGAATTATTGGTGATATACCATACAAATTTACACAAACTTCATCACTCTGAAATTGTTTGTCTAACAAACTACTATGTTATTTCCACCTTTTAAAAAACCCTTAAAAATATTCCAATTTAGAGCTTAAGAAGCTGAGTTTTTCACTGTCTCACTATGAAGACCTTATAAAATAGCCTCAAATAAGGTGACAAAAAACTCTTCCTGATAAAACTCGAAATTGCCTTCAAACTAAGTCAAGGCTGCTGCAGTTGTCTTAAAATTATTTTTGCGCTGTTTTACACCCAAGTTTAGTAGCAAGTACATGCATGTAGATTGATGGGGTCCAACCCTCTAATACACTAGAGTGAAACAACAATCTAGACGCTTCATTCACATTCACAACTAAGTAATAGGATAATTCTTGAGTTACCACTAGACAATCAAATTGTGACAGGGATATTGCAGATAACGTATTTCCTTGAATAAACAGTTGCGTGTTCACCGGTTTTCAAAATTTCTGCTTAACTCTTTAACTGCCAAATCAAATTTGTACTTCTCCTTACTCTCAGGCATACAAATCTTTTAATGTTAGTTCTGAGAATTTAGGATTGGATCAACTAATTATCCCAAAATTGATATTTTTCTTTATTCTCATCACTTATCGAGTTAATATTGTTTTGACATTGTAAGGAAAAATTCTGTCTTGGTCTCTCGTGGGAGTTAAAGGGTTTAAGGAAAGAAGTTGAAATAATGAAATTAAATATGAAATACCAGTTGCGAGCAAAACGGCAGATTTCAGTGTGATAAAAGCTGTATGATACACAGTAATGCAGATAATGGATAACAATAGACAGGATAGGCTCCTGCTGTCTGAAAGAAGCACTAATTCATTAAAACAAGAGAAATAAAACATTGCTTTTCATTCAAAACAGACTTCGACTATGTCCCTCAAAAGTCACAACACTAAATGAAGGTTTCCTTAAAGAATCAACTTCGAAGACTAAGGTTTACCGCAAGCACCATACATTACTGTAAAAACACAGGCAGAATCACCTTTGACAGGTGTCAAGAATGACATCTGCACCAGCCTTGCAGTGCATGATTTCAGAATAAATCTTCCTCCACAAAGAGTTTAGGACACTTTGTGACACAAAGATGACAAACTGTAAATAAAACCATCTCAGTGCCTCGTGATGTATATTAAGGAAGTGTAACCTGAGCTTGCAAAGTATCATGGCAATATTGCAATTAAGCATGTCTGTTTTGCAAATCAGTATGCCTATTTTCTAAATCAGCATGCCTAGTTTGCAAAGCAGCATACTTATTTTGCAAATCATCAAGCTGTTTCTCCAAACAACTGATGGAGCCCTGAAGAATTTCAACCTCCATGTTACGCTCCTCACAAGCGCGACCACTTTCAGCTAAACACTCATCATGGTATTTGCCACATTGATCCTTTTGTAACCTTAGCTGGAATGTAAAAAAGGTAAAAGATAAAATGTGTGAGAGTAGTGCAAGTAATTAGGCCACGCCTGCTTGTACTTTATTTTCTTATTTTTACATGAAAGTATGACTGCTTTTAGATTAGTCTATTAAATGATCACCATTTCTTCAATGACCATGATCTTCCTTGCTACGTCTTGTTGCTCCTGTCCTAGCCTTTCAAGTTCCCCATCCTAGTGCAAATTCTTAAAAATGATAATCACTGTTAGTCTTAGTCAGATGCACACTCCCTAGTTTGTGAAAGAAACTTTCCAATTGTAAGAAAACACAACACAGTACGCTTGAGCAAGACATTACTTTCTGCCAACAGTAGATAGTAATTAAAGAAGAGTTAGACTTCAGTCAACCCTATCAAATTTGTCCATGTACCTGTTCTTCCAAAGTTTGAACTTTATGCTGGAAAGTGTTCAGTTGTTGCCTCAGCTCATCATATCTAGTCAATTGTTCCTGAAATATGTAAATATAAAAATGCGTCAGTAGATTTTTTTAAATGTACTTGTATTTGCCCCCTATTCACTCAACCTCTCATATCTTAGTCTAGTGTTCATTCATTTGTTAACATTAAACAAAAAGAGCCCCTTTAGAGGTAAAAATATTTTCAAACAATCATCTACAAACATACTTTGTATAGTTTAATACTTGCACACATGTGACTAAGCACAATGTTTAACCCTTTAACTCCCGAGAGTGACCAAGACATAATTTCTCCTGGCAATATAAATACAAAATCAACCAAATGAGTGATGAGAATCAAGAAAAATATCAATTTGGAGACAACAAGTTGATCCAATACTAAATTCTCTGATCTAGCATGAGAAGAATTGTATGATTGACAGTTAGAAGAATTACAAATTAATTTTTATCTGAGAGTTAAAGGGTTAAGGGTGACTTAACATTGTTTTGTAGTCAAATATGTACATGACTCAGCAACAAAAAATTGTCTGTTGATCTGAATATAGTATGATTTTGACAGAAAGGTTTTGCCATAAGGACAAGTTAAAAGATTTGGGGGCTGAGGATGGTCTCCAAGCCCTCTCACAGCCATCCTCTCCAACCATAAATTGATGCCCTCAGCAAGTTACATGCATTGTACATAAATTGATAGTCATTCTTAGCTTGTCATTCAATTTAATTAGGCAATATTCTACAGATCTAACATCTTCTGTGACCATGAAATGAACCTTTGAATAATCTTAAATGTGAGGAAATAATGAAAATAGAAGAAAAATAAAAAAACATGATGTCATTCACAAACCAACTTGAACTCGTATTTACAAAGGGAAAGGAATAATAAGGGTAACCCTCCTCCATCACAAAGAGGGCCAGGACAAGATGAAGGATTTCATATTACCGTAATTTCCGGTCGTTTACCCGCAAGTAATCTGTTGATTTTGCATTAAACGCGCACCACGGCGGGTGATAGGGAGGTGCGGGTTATGTGACAATTTTAAAATCTAGTGGTAGTTGAATTGAAAAAAATTATCACCAACATGCGTTTCCACCTCTCAAGTGAATTTTATTGTATTAAGAGTGCCGCAAAGCGGCACAAAAACATGACGCTGACTCGAGTTTATTTCATGCATAATTAGTTGCGCGACGAACAAATTGTTATCGGCACGCGTGAAAACAAAACCTTGATGCTGACAAAAATAATCCAAAGATATCCGGCGCATCAGTAACAAATTTCCATTTAACACTAGCTTGAGCTAAAGAGAATTTTCCCGTTTTAAGGGACTTGTTAGGCCCAATAGAACGGAGATATCGATTTTTTTCAGAAATTGCCAACAGTACTTTATAATTCAAGTTTTAATACTCACCCAGCTTTTTTTCAACAAATCAACATGGCACTGAACAATTGCTCGCACAAAATGTGGCCACAAATTCGCATTCTGTTAAGTATGAAACGTTGAGATTTGGGCATGGGCCGCTAGTGTTTTTACTGTATAATCTTATCAATAAAGTACATGCTAATATTGACACAGAATGGTGCACGCATCTGAATTTCTTTGACCTTTAAACTCGACAAAGACGCTTTCAAGTTTTCGAAAGTTGGATCAGACAACTTTTAAAAGACTGAAATGTATCACCTTAACGTCACGTTTTCGCCACTAAAAAGTTGAATAAAATAATGTGCGGGTTATCCACCAGTGCGGGTAATCTGCTGACTTTTTTTTTTCACCGTATGCAATAATCGGCCGGTGCGGGTAATCGGCCGTGCGGGTAAACGACCGGAAATTACGGTACTTTACTTGAAATTTCACTTTTTCCCAACATCACTCAAAGATGTAAATTTCCCTGACAATCAGAATGAAACTCTCTTTACCTTTTCCCTGATCATGAAAATAATTTTTTCTGACTTTTTAGTGATCTGTAATAACCATTTGAATCTTTTCTAATTAATGTTTTTCATTACTTAATGTGCAGTTTCAGGTTGCACTTCGGTTAGCTTTTTAGTCAAGTAAAGGAGACAACCTCAGTGAATGATCCCTTGAGTTGGAGACCACCAGGCCAAAGAAAAAGGTAGATTGAGTTACCTTTGCACATTTCCCCTTGTGGCTATTGTGAAAATCTTTCATATGCTCCTATTCAGGATCGAAGAATACAGGTAATGTATGTACTTTTAACACCTTAATATGACCTCAATGACAAAATTATAACTGGCATGAAGAAGGGTCATTTTTTGTTCTGTCACAAGTACGGTGCAAAGAAAAAAAAATCAAAACCTCAGACCTTTGAGTCTCTGTGGCTCTATAAAAAGCATTGGAACGCAGATTATCCCTTTGTCCCATGCAAGCCACATGACAAAAAACGGTCTTTCTTTTATTCATTACATCATTTCATTACAGCTAATGGCTATTACTAGAATTAAAACAATTCTAACATACAGTAAGTGTAAATTCACAATTATTCATGAACTAAATTAACAAAGTAATATTTTTTATATCAAAGAACATATTGATTTAAAACAGGCTTCTGCAGAGACTCAGTACACCTGACTTCACCCCACCCAGACATAATTAGGACAATGTGATCACAGAAAAATAAACTAACCTCCAAATGCCATACCCTGCCATGCCAATGGCAAGTTTCTATCTCACAGGACAAATCAAGATTGTTTATTTGTGTTATTGCAAGCTTATCTTGGTGGCACTAGAGTAAACAAAGTTAAAAAATTCAGAGAACGTAAATTTACATGATTTCAAATCTCCTTGTTTATATCTAACTGTATGCAGATGGCATGACGTGTGGCCATCAAAACATCTAAAGTTTGAGTGCCATTCAAGTAAGTTAAGAATGCACATTACAAAAATATTCTTTGGAAATTGATCCAGACTTGGGATGTTAAAGTATGCTTTGGGAGCTGTTTGCAAAAGGACTTCCAATGCTTTGTTCACAGACACTGACATGATCTTTTATGTTAGGTAGACCAAATCAAAGTTAACATCTTGCAACTTCCAAGGTGTCTAAATACAAAAATCACTTTCATATTCATTGGTTTTTTACTGTCCCTTTCAACATTTAACTTGAGAACTCTTGATGCCTTTTGTATCACACACCAAGAACAAACTACGTGGATCACTTTCGTTAAATGACCAAATATAAAATGACCTTTTCAACCATTTTCATGAAAAACACCTGAAATCTTTTGAGGAGACATATAACATAATTTATTACAGAATAAGACAAATTTTAATTCATTCCATTGAGCTTGTTACAGGTACATTGAAAGTACTTGGACTATAATATTTTGAGAGTACTATTGCTATTTAAAACTTGAAAAATACTTTTGGTCGCTAGTGATGCAAATTAGAGTTTACAAAGCTTACATTTGGGGCATTAGCCCCTCTTCAAAGCAAAGAACTTCACTTTGACAAAAGGCTAGGTATTGAAAAGTCAGCTTTAGAAACTCTCCAAGGTGGCCAAGAAACATTATCAACCCATTTGATTAAACCAAAATATCTTACTGACACAACATCACAGTTTCTTTAAGGTATTGCAGAGGGAAAATTAGCATATGAAATAGCATGAAAATGATTTAAGTATATACATTTTCTTAAACTTAAATAAACACTGATATCAGATATTAAAAAAAGAATTTTATTTTTTGACCATCCAACCAAATGGGAACTTATTCCTTCATGCCAGGACATTAAACAAGATAAGTCTATTTGCAATTTAAACCTTTAAACCCTAGGAGTGACTGGCATCTAACTTCTCCTTACTATATCCCCCCTCAATAAACGTGAAAGTCATAGGAATAGAGGAGATGATAACAAATTCTCCTCGTAAGACCCTTTGGAAATGTATGGATAATAGTGCCCTTGCGAACTGAATTCCCAGTTTTCTGGGAATTCCTAGGAATTCCTAGGAATTCCTAGGAATTCTCAAAAATTCCCAATTATGCAAATGACCCTTGCAAACCGAATTCCCAGTTTTCTGGGAATTTCTGGGAATTCCTAGGAATTCCTAAAAATTCCTAGGAATTCCTAGGAATTCCTAGGAATTCTCAAAAATTCCCAACTATGCTAATTAACTCTGATTTAAAAAGCTTGGAATTACTGGGAATTTCTCTCTGGAAAAAAATGAACAAAAATGTTTTGTAAGAGTTCCAATACTTGTGGATCATCCACACACTTTGCAAACATTTGGCATGCAGACAAGACAGAGGTAGTCAATGTTCCCTTAGAGGAAAAACACCTTTTTATATGACGTCTTCAATTTACTTTATTTGAAAATCTGATCTGAAAATATTTGTCAACAAGACTTGTTAGTAGTGAGAAGTACCAACCAAGTTTCCTTTCATAACTTAATTTCTTAAATGTCCCAATCACTGGATCTCCCAAAAAAATATTACATCTTTTTATTTTTGGTGCAAATTACAAGTCCTTCTTTATATAAAAATGAAAAGTGATAGTCACACTTCAATAATAACAGCTCTTAAGTTTACTTGTTGTTCTTCTCTGTCTGTCAGCTATCAACAAGATTGTTTTATACTTCGGGCAGTGCATAACTATTTGTGGACCAGAGTTCCAACGCACCTCTGTAATCGCATATAGCTACTCCTGTCTCTTGTACAAATGTTTCTCCTTTGTAAGACGCACTCTACTCTGTTGTCAATACTGCTTTAAGTTCAGTGGAAACGACTGACTGAGGAATCGAGATGGCGGTGTTGGAACGTGTTGCTGAACGCTTGCTACGGTCAAGCTTTGTAGATTTAGGTACTGGTACACTGGGATCATCTATGTATCTCTTATACTTCCGAATGTGGTATCCTTCTTTTATAAATATGAGGGTAAAAGACGATTTGTAGTCGCATTCAAAACTGTGATTGGCTTGTGTTATTTCTCACCTTTGCCATTAACACAACTCAAGTGAGTTTCGAGTCTTTGTTTCCTCGACAACTTTCGGCCACAAATCGTGCATTTGTAATACGATCGATTCCTTTTGATTATTTCTACATAGAGTGAGCTCACATCTTTATTTATATCACCAAGCTATCCATCTTCTAGAAGCAGAGAACCGGTCGGAGAAGTCAAAATAAAGTTAGGCGCTTCTCTTAACACTGCAATCGGCAAGCCAGCGGATTCACTTTGCTAGCCAATTACAAGTCCTAAAGGATCCACGTGATCATGCCCGTGATCGGAAACAAAGAAGACTCCATTTGGCGCTCATCTTTGAATGTACTTTGGATCGGTTGATCGCTTTTCTCAACTGCTTTGCTTAATATAACATTTCTAAAGATAGCTTTTATTGTGGTTCAATGGGAAAACGAGAATAGCGTGAGTTTTGTAAAAGAAAAGAAAGTCGTTGGCGCCGTGGAGTTAAAAGAAGGGACAACAGTTGACGTATTGACTGGTACAAACAAGGGTCGAGTGGCCATCTGTAAAGCTACGATTTTGAAAGCTTGTGGTGAGTAAAAATTGCGATATTCGTTACGTGATCAAAATCTTATAAAAGAATAGATGTAGCGGGTTGAATTAAGCTTACATAACGCTCGGCGCAACTGAAACTAGAATAATTCTGAGAATCGAATCGGTCACTTGCATGCCACAGTTTCTTAAGCTTATGCTTTACAATGAAATAAACCTATCAGTAAGGTTTCAAGATTCCTCTAGGCACGTTTGGGAACATTCAAGATTCATAATAGGAACTGTTATTAAACAAACCTTAGTACATAAAGAAGCCCTCCTTGGTAAAAACAAAATAATGTATTCAGCTCTTTTTTAGTAAAATCCTTGAGAGAAATGTACTAACTCCAATATAAAAGTCACTCAATATAACAGAGATTTCTCAATTTGAGAATCCAATGAATGCCCTTTTCCTCACAGCCATCTTAAAAGCCTGGTCTGAGCTTTAAATATACATATTTTAATATATTATTTTTTTTCAAATTCAGATGTCAAGGAATCCAGATACAAAATGGTCAAGGTTCTTGTTGACAACCTCATTCAAGGCCAACTCATTTTGAGCCCAGGGAAAAAAATACAAACAGTACAAACAGCAGCTAAGTTTGCAGTTTAGGATAACTTCATTCTAATTTATTGTTACAGTTACAACAAGATTTTTATCAAAAAATCAATTTTATTTGTCTGTAATTAGCCCCTTCACTCCCAAGAGTGCTTGGTTTTCAAATATAACTTAAGATATTGTATTTTATGGAAAAGAATCAACAGATTTTATTCACAATTTGTGTCAAAGCAAATTTAATGATTGATTAGACCTATTTTATATGAATAGCTGTAATTGAGGATTAATCCGTATGAAGTTTTCAAGAAAAGAAAAATAAATCAAATTCCATCCTAATATTACCACACATTGATGTTAATTAATCAAAAATATTTTACATGTAAGCCTTAATTAAGCTTCTAAATAAATTTCATTGAATACTTGAATTTTAGCTGGGTTTTTTTTAATTTAAAGTATTTATTTTATATCATTAGCCTCAAATTTTTGCTTAAAATTCCCAGTAATCCTTAAACATTCCTAAAAATTCCCAAAAATTCCCAGAAATTCCCAGAAATTCCTAGGAATTTTTTAGATTTACAGCTTTTCAGGGAAAGTCATTGGTTCTCTGAGTTAGAATTCCTAGGAATTCCTAGGAATTCCAAGTCCTGTTGGCTATAAACTTGGAATTTCTGGGAATTTCTGGGAATTTCTTGGAATTTCTAGGAATTTCAAGGTTTTTAGAACCAGAGTTGTTATGGTTGGGAATTCCTAGGAATTCCTAGGAATTCCCAGTCCGAATTTACCGTGAAAATTCACACCTTTATTCCTAGGAATTCCTAGGAATTCCAAAAGCCATTTCGCAAGGGTATGGAGAATATACATACTGATTTTCGGGTGTAAAGAGTTAATCAACACCATTGTTTTGGATCAGTTTTATTTGCATAAATTCATTTCCACTTCAGGCCTGTGAAGGCTGCTATCTAATCATACTGGAGCAAGCCATTTGACACTGGTAGTGAAATTACATTTAACCATAATTTTTGGTGCCTTCTTCCTAAATTCTTATGATGGAAAAATAGTTATAGGGAGAAGAAGTCTTAAAAAACCCTCATTGAAAGATCAGAAATCTGGGGAACCCATTGTCATGTACATTCTTATCAACAAAACTGAAATTCATGGGGCTTAAATCCTGCTTTAAAATGTAACCACAAAATACCCTACCAAAGGAACAAGGATAGCATACATGTAGGTGACACGTCGGCTCGGTAACACACACTGTGCTGGATTTACTTCTGTGTTTAGCATAGTGCTGGTATTCTTAAATTTGCCTTGATGTTGTATGTAAGGCATAAATAAGCTCAACCTTACCTCCTCCAACTTTACACAATGGCCGTCAATAGGGCATGCCACAGTCACAGAGGAACTAGATATTTCAAAAGACTGCGTTAGAATAGAGAATTAGTTGATAGAAAATAGGGCAAAAATCGGCTTGGCTCTGCAGTAGTACGAAATCGACCTTTCTTCTGACGACTATTATACAATCACATCCGCATACGCTGCAAAAAACTGAAATTCGCCATGTTCATCAGTCATTAGAAGGAAAACCCTCAGCAATCTTATTGGCTGATGGTAAGTGGATTCACAAAATTTGCATATTGTCGTATACATACCGAGATTTACGCGCGAAAAAGCATCGAGATAAAAATAGTCTCTTCGCGCTAGAGAAGCCAACTGATTGGTCATTTTTTCGCTGTGTTGCTCGCTTACCGCTCCTCTTGACCGAGAAATGGCACATTTCTAAGACCTTAGGCATATTTTTCTTTAAAAAGAGGGTTTCAAATCAGACTAGCCGTTTCAGAACCTAGATTCATCAGTAGAAGAGTTCATAGACGGACAGGAAAATGAAAACACCAAGAAAAAGACCAAACACGATGTTGCTCTTTTCCACGAATTTCTCGTTTTGGTTTACAAGATGTATGTATTTCAAATTTTGAACTTCCGTAGAACTTTTTCGACATATTTTCAGGATGTCTCTAACTAGTTCTGCCTTTTAACGGTATTTTTGCTCGATAAATTAAATGTAAAGCATTTTACAAGGAAGCCATTTCAGTGCAACTCTCGAACTGTGAGGCGGCATGACCGCGCATTGATTTCCTATGAGAGATAAGTTTACCTTTGAGTTCTGTTCGCTTATGAATCTCGGTATGTACCAAACAAATAAGTTTTTTCACGGTTCTTTCGCTCGTACGATTTGTATTCACCCGTTATGAATAAAAATCGTGCACGTTCACCAACCGTGAAATAATCCTGAAACTGGAAATGCACCTTCCGCACGTAGCCGTATCTGTGTGACTTGACACTAATGTTCAACTAGCGCGAGAAACTTATTTTCGCGGGAAAAGAAGTCCGCGAATAAGGATTTTCTCAATTTTTCCACAGCATTTCTTGTCTTTCTTTCGAAAATTTGTCAGAATATGGATACAATGATCCTAGTTTTACGCCGACTGAAATTCGTTGCAAAATTGCAAAATGTAAAGAACCCTACGTTTTCGTAAGTCAGTGACATTTCTCTGTCGAGTTAGCGGAATAAAGTCGGTTCTCATCGACAACATCACTTGTTGTAAACTTCAACTTGTAATCTTTCGATTCACTGGGATAAATTCATTTTAACTCACCCCGAAACACTAAGGCTTTCCACACAAGTCCGACAAAAGTGGTGTCCACACTTTAAAACAGTTGGATCTTTCGACAAATAACCACATTGAAGGCAGATAAGAGAGCAAAGCTGGGGATCCTTTTCTATTTTGGCACGATTTTTCTCTCCTATTCGATAGCCTCCCATTTCCGAATCCATCTCCACTCACAATTACGGAAATCTAACGCGAAACTTTGATAGAAGAAATGGTTAAATTCTATGACAGGTGATGACGTTTCGGGATCTATTTGTGATTGGTGGAAAATTACACTAATTATTCTACAACTTCCAATCAAACGAAGACTTTTCCTCAAAAGGTTAGATTTAACTTCTGTTACAAATAACTTATTCCATGTGCGTTTGTCTAGAACAGAAAATTTGGTTGCCATGGAAGCGTGACGTCACACTTTTGTACTCTATACGAATTGACAAGGTAAAAACAATAGCGAGAAGTCGTGACGTAGCGGTGGAACTAAAAAATATATTGCGCAACAGATATTCTACAGAGAAGTAGAGTTGGTATTGCAGCTCTTTTAAGTAGACGTAGCGGTAGTTCTGACAATGTTTCTTCAGATGAAACTGGCTCAAATGCCTAAAACTTTTTATATGACAAAGATGGGGATAATTCAGAATCTCTAGGAGAGTCTGGGCCACGTCTTTATCAATATGAGCCGCGTAGGGTTCACCGAAACGCACGAAGACAGCACAGAACATGTTGACAGCGATTCCGATCGTCTCGGAAACTCAGACTGGTATTTAATTTACTGTGTGATTTATTTTTATTTGTATAGGTAATCACATGATTTCGAGTGCAATTTGGAATAAATAAGCGCGAGTAAATTTTTCTAAAGACTTACAAAATTGTACGAGCCCGTAGGGCGAGTGCAATTTGTGGTCTTTGAAAAAATTAACAAGTGCTTATGTATTCCAAATTGCAGGAGAAAATCATGTAATTACGTGTTAATTATAAACATGAAAAAATACGAGATAGCTTATCATAATTGAGCATAAGCGAAGCGCGCGCATTAAGTGCATACAGTCACCGGATATGATGATATGATGTATCAGTTTTAGACATAAGTTGTTGGCTTAGGGTTTCTATAAAGCCGTCTTGGTCGTGACAGTTATTTGGGCCGTAAATGTTTGTAATGAGAAAGTATTTCTCCTCTATTGTAAGTTTTGCAATTAAGAATCTCCCCTCGGGATCCACTTGAATGCTAATTAAATTTAAAGGTGAACTGGGATTTAAAAGAATGCAAACTCCTTTTGAGTGTGTGGTTCCGTGCGAATAGATTATTCTGGCGCCCCATTCTACAGACCACAATTTTCATCTTCGGGTGAAGAGTAGGTTTCTTGCAAACAAAAGATTGTAGCTTTTTTAATTTTTAAGTATGATAAAAATTGCTCTTCGTTTGTTAACATTACGTATTCCTCGCACATTTAGAGAAAGCAGTTTTAACTTACGCGACATTAAATATTTAGAGGAGGTTTGTCGATGTAAATTTTGTTAACTGACAGATGGCAAATAAGATTAGCCTTATTACTTGGAAGAGGAAAAAAAAATGTAATCATAAGATTAAAAAAAACTATGCTCTATACTTAGCCATTTCAATAAAGCAAAGCGGTTGATTGAACATGTATGAAAACCGGTGCAAAACCAAGTAAAATCGAAGGCAAGTTTGGATAGAAACAACAATTGTGAAATTGATAATAATATCATATACACACACATACCTGTATACAACAAACAAACCATAAAGATTTTGAGAGGTTTCCATCTTCATGCTCCTGTTCGGTTTCCGTCCCCATTTTCCGTACAGTTTATCATCCTTAGGAATTTCGTGTTTCCATTATACGTTAGATCTTCCAGATCGTTTATTTTAATTGCCTACCTTCTGGTAAAGTCTTCACGTACATTTTGCCATCTAGGGTCCACACATTTTGCAAAACCCCATCTCTTCTCATTTCGTTCGCACAATTTAATATTTTCTTTCTGTACGACGTAAGGTTTTCCCGCAAGAAGATACGGTCTCCCGCGGCACGAGTAGTAGCAGTCGCACTAGGAAATAGATTGGATACTTGAATGTTTTTTAGTTGGGTTCTTGATTTGTAGATGTTGCTCTTGATTTTGTGGTTGGCGAATTTAACAGTTATTGTTTTGTTTCCTTTATGTTTCAATTTGTGGGAAATTTCAACATCTTGAGGAGTAATAGAAACTTCGAGCGCTTCTGCTAACTTCAATACTACCTCCTCTATCGTGCTGTAAGCACTCTCTGGCGCACCATGTATCTCAGGAGAATTTTTCCTCGTGTATTGCTCCACTCTGTCTTGTAGCTCATACAGTTCATATATTTCGTCTTGTTGTTCGTTGACACGTTTCCTCGCTGCTGCTAGTTCGTATTCGGCGTTAGCACATTGTTTTGTAACCTTCGTTTGCAAGGTTTTAAGGTGAGCGATTTCGAGCTTCTGTCCCCGAACAGTTGTCGTGAGTTCGGCCAACTCATTCCTTATGCTTCTATTTTCTGAAAGAATATTTTAAATGTTTGTTTGGATATCGACCAACATTTCCTTGAGCCTTTCAAGACTTGTTTCGGTGGCGGTGATTGTTGGTTCTTCAGTGGTTGGCTCCTAATCCTGCCTGTCTTCCGCGGCCGCCATATTGGCGCGTTTACAGGTGTTGGTGTCTTCTTCAGTTGAACCACGAGCCCCTCTCTTATGTTTTTTACTCCCACTCATTAGCTGACCACTAGTCGACCTAGGCAATTGTTCTTTTGTAACCATGGATTTGTGATTATCGGCGATTTATAATAAATTGAGGACGTAAAAACTCTCCTTCAACAAACGAACATCCGCACGTCAAGCCCGCGCATGCTCCAATTCCATCAGGTATTATTACTCAACAAGCAAATCGGGGTAAGGCGGATATTAAGCTGGGGATGGACCATTGACTTACGGTAAAGAAGACGAGTTCTGATACATTTGTACACTGAAATTTTTCATGCATGATTTTTTGTTGGTAAAACCTCTTCAACAAATTTTGTTTATCTAATATGAATAACTTCTTTTTTCCTGGCCAACCAGTTGAAGCCAAAAGGTGCCAACTCTTGCATTTCAAAGAAAGAAAAATAAGAAAAGAAAAGAATGCTTTGGTTAGCTTTATTCATTTATATACATACACATATATATATATATATATATATTACGATAGGGAAAAATAGAGGACTATACTTTCATCCCGGGAATTTTATTCTATTTCAATAAAATCCCCTGATAAGTGAGTAATCACGAAACGGGCTTGTAGGGATGAAAGTAGTCTCTCTTTTTTTCCCTATCTCAATATATCGCGCTCTACACCTACATAATCAAAATATAGACTTCCTACAAACATATATCTACAGATATAGATAATTAGCCATCGACACACTTAGTTAAGTCGTGCACTGGAATGCAAATTTTCAGTTATGCGATTAATACAAGTAATTAACCGTCTTCAATAGTTTGCTAAGTTTCCTGAGTAGTCTAACCAAACACTTTAATTACCTTTTCCTAAAATCATATCTGGGTAGCTATACAGTTATTTTTATTTTTTTTTTAGCTGTGACAAATGAAATAGAAGTCTTTTTTCTAAAAAACTCTTTGCTTATATTTGCCTTCTTACATATATATAGAACATGATACAGAAAGGTCAATTCTCGCCTACTCAAAAGGCCTTTGTTTAAAGAAATCTTTCTAATCCCCTAAAAAAATTTTTTTCTTCAAGATTAAATGAAACCCTCCTAGATTATACCATGGTTAAAAATTTTTACTTTCACTTTTACACAAGAGGACATAATCAAACAGACACACTGATAAATTAACAAACAAGTGCGTAAAACTACTTAAAAGTAGGTGCTATCTAAAAAATAACTTAATTTCCCTCGACCGGTGAAGAAACAAATATTTGAAAAACTCTAATTTAATCAGGATAAAGAGGGAATTCCTACCAAACATAGTTAATTTTTGCCGTAAACATTTATTTTACAAATAAGCTGGCAAGCTTATTATAAGCGCTATTTCAACGTTAATGTTGTATTGTTAGTATAGTTAGTAGCAGTGTATCATTAGGTCTGTTAGTGTTGTCAGTGTTAACGTTCTAAGTTTTTCCAAGATATTATTGCTATTATCAAATAAAAAGAGTGGTATAAGCTTGCGTAGTAACTAAAGTTAAATGTAGGTTACAATTTTAAATCAGTGGCTAGTAACGCAAGTAACATCAGTAGCCACGGAAGTTGTTTAATAAGCAAGTTACTTTTGTAAGAAGTGAGTGCTGAAAGAACGATTTTTTCAGCAGTTACTACTCAAGTGATTTAACATTTTTCCCTAACTATCGCTACTTTTTTTAGTTGTTTCTCCGGAAACATCGTGGCTACGCGGTGACGTTATCATAACCTCTTCACACAGAAAGATCTGAAGAAAAGATGACGTGATACTTGACCAATCAAAGAACCTCGTGATCACCCGAGAAATGACGACTGAAAAGAAAGTATTAGTTCTTGCTGCTTATCTTGGTCGTGCGATCTGGTGTCCTCCGTGTGTGATCCCCTGCGAATTTACCGATCATAGCTAGCCATCGTGCAACGTTGGGTGATGCCTATTAAAAGTTCAGCCAAGATTTAGACAAAGAGTACAATGAATAAAAGTTTAGACATGGACTTACAATTGCTGTTATAGGTAGTGCTTCGCTCCTTTTTGTCTCGAAGCGCAGTCCAAAGCATTTCTATAAATAGTCTTTAGAAAGAGTCTCTTCGCCATAATTATATATGTCGATTGTTACATTTTTTATCTGAAATTCATTCATTTCTTGTGCCCGTTTTTGGGTTTTGTTCACTTCGCAGTCCTATTTGTCATTGCCTTATTTCCTTGTATATCAGTTTGTAAAGTAATTTAAAATATTGAAATCACAGTTAAGGCCATAATAATAAACTACCCTTGTTTTGTCCCAACATGAATATTGTATGAACAGTTTATAATCTACCTGACCGTTTTTGAAAAAGATAAGTTAAACTTCATATTTGGCATGCCTCTCTCAGAAGTAGGTGAGCTTCGCAAAAATCGTAATTTAGATAAGTGTTCCCAAGAGAGGCGTATTTGAAGCAAGAAAGGCGTACTGGAAGCAGCATCCCTGAATCTCTTTAGGTTCAATAATAGCATAACATAGCAAGAAAAGCGACATCGTAGAGTCCCAGGAGGGTAAATAACATCAACAATAGTTCGTAACAGGGTGGAGAGGACGAACATCGAGGGGTGACAATTCGTTGAAGGCCTAAATGCAATAACTGTCCTAAATGTAATAGAGTCCTAAATGTAATAACATTTCGTCCTAAATGTAATAACACTTAGTCTTAAATGTAATAAACCTCCAATGAATCGTTTAACTCCGCCAGTGCTTTTTTTTTTATAGCGGACATCCACATTGAGATATTTAAGTGACAGCTTTTGCACCAAGAGATCCCCTGAACAGCTGGCAAAACAATGAGTTCGCTCACAAATACCTCTCAATATATCGCTGGTTCAGACTCTTAAGTACAATAGATTTTGGAAAAATGTGATAACGTAATACTTGTGTGATCAGTGACGGAGTTAACAAGTCTTAAACCAAATTCCAAGGGGGTCCGCTGACTTGTGGGTCGGACAATTTGCAAGCTTGGATATGCATTTTTAAACCTAGGATATTGCATTTCTAACCCTGGCAAGGATAGACAGTACAAAAAAAGCACTCCCAAGACCGGAATTTGTTTAACGTATAGATCAGTGGACTTCCTTTTCCGGCTTGTAATTTGGTTCATTAATGTTAACTTAAGCACTGATCAAACAAGTATATCGTCAAAATATGCTGCACTAAAGAATCTGAGCCGATGACATAAAGAGAGGTGATGACTGTCAATTTGATGTCAAAAGCACATCAGTATTAGGGTTTAATTTGTAGCGAATGCTTCTCGACTTACGTCTCTAGCAAATAAAAAGACGCTGATTAACCATGAATATTGGTCAGAGGATTCTTTGGTGCGACGGCTGTCACTTAAACAACTCAATGTGAAAGTCCGCTATAACAACAACGCACCAGCGCAGTTAAACGATTGCATCGAAGGCTTATTATATCTAGGAATAAATGTTATTACATTTATGACTTTATTACATTTAGGCCTTCAACAATTCTTCGTCAGGCTTGATATCCGAAATGACTCGACCAAGTGTGCTTGCACCATTCAAGATTAAAGGACCCCCGAGAGACGTTCTTTGGAAATCTTGTAGTTCTCGTTGAAAGGGAACCTTACGTCCAAGCAATGCTCTCACTCTGCAAAAGTGTTGAATAAATATCGCGTACTTAATTCTCCTTACTTGCGAGAAAGCTCCTCATTGAGATTAGGGGTGGGAAAGAGGAGGAGTTTGAGATTGTGTCCCATAAACTTGAATTTGAGACTTGAATAGCTTCAGTGGAGCAAAAGTAATTGAGCCGTGGAATCGATTGAATACGGCAAAACTACGATTTTTCACTTTATGATTCCGGAATGTCTTATTTTTTTCGCATGTGTTCAAACACGCTGTCGGATTGGATTTTGCAGATTTTGTTTACTTCAGACAGCGTGTCATTTCTTTTTTCATTTTCCAGCCGTAATTTTAATCGCTTTTATAAATTGGAGGATCATAAGCTGAAAAGTTTTCTTACTCAACATTCAGATCTTACTGTTCCCAGTAAGATCTGATTGTTGAGATCCTGACAGCTCAACACCCATGAAGCTACAGGAGGTAGATGGATTTCATAGTTATGGGCACCACAGTCAGCCCAGGATCTATGGGGCCCTTTTTAATTTGCATTTTAAGAGGGCTGTTTGAAGTTGCATGTTATGAGAGAATGTATTTGGATAAAGGAAAAAAGTCCAAAAATGCTATTTTTTGAATTAAGAGGAAGTCAAAATTTTTTACCTCAATTTCATGATATTTAATCAACTGTCTGTTCTCCTCTGAAGCCAATTAAACGTCGCTGTGTTGAGTTGTTATGCCAATGACATTCAAAGGCCGAAAACTAAACAAGCCACCAAAAGCTGTCAAACCTATTCCAATTTACATCAATTCCAACTTCTTTAGAATTGCCTCTAGTGGAACTGCCGATGGTGGGTCTTTTAATTCAAAGCATTTGTAGTTTAAGATTTTATGTCAACCGCTTGCGAGGCGCTCGATTTTTATGGTTTCCAGTAGGTTTTCGTCTCTCAAAAAAATTATCGTGGGAACTCATTTGTGGCACCACTTTCGCTCGATCGGGAGTGGCAATGGTGCATTTCCAGTAGTGCGGTGGGAGGCCTCCTGGGTCGAATTAGCCGTAAGTAGAACCAACAATTTGAACAATAGGCAAGGTTTGGGTCCAGGTCTATTTTCGGTAAGATCGACCCCGGTGCAAGTCGAAATTACCAACGGAAGTGCACATTAAAGCGTCGAACTGAAAGGCACATCATCGTCAGTTCCAATGCTAAAAAATTCTTACGAGTTCGGACAATTTCCATGAAATTTATTGGTTAGTCGGTTTGGGCTAGCATGCTTACCTATCACCCTAAAAATAATTTATTTATTCGGCAATCCAAATCTAAAGCTCGTCACAAGGGAAAAAATTATTAAATTAATCACATAAGGACAAACTAAGTCATTTTTATCTCGATTTCTTTTTCTTCAGGCAGAATTTTATGATGTCTTCTATTTATTCGCATGCTTTCTATTGTAAATGCAAATGCAAATTCAAACGGTCCTCTTAAAATGCAGATTAAAAAAACGGCTTTTATACTATCTGGGCCGCCAGTGAAGGCATGAAATGTAATCTCTCTATCCCTTTCCTACCCCTTAGCCCAAGAAAGAGTTTCCCTGAAAACTTTCTTTTTGGCTCCGTTTGTCTACAGGTCAGTAGTGTCAACTATGATTTTAAGGAACAAGGTGTCGTCCCTGACATATGCGTGATTATTTAGTTCAGCCAGCGAACAAAACATTGGGCACCCACTGGCGATGTTGGTTTCTCTTCTTGGCCTCTGGAAGGATGAGCTGTTCGGATCCGGTCTGAACGCGTCAATCACGTGTTCCACATTATCCTGATCTAGCAACATGAAGGTGACCTTCTGTCTGAATGGCCAGCGGAGAAGTGCGTCATACTGACCGCGCATGACCACGAAGAAAATCGAGATGTGCGTTCCTCTTCCCATTCCATCCCCGTTCAAATAAATGCGGGCGCACATTTTGTAACCGTTGCGACTTGTAAAGAAACACGGGCTGTAGAAGGAGACTTGCTGTCCAGTCACTGCGTCATTTCGTTTACGGGCATAATCAGAAATCCTCCACAACAGCTGGCCATCGTAGCTTGAGAACTCTTGCTGTTTTACGTATTCCTCCAAATCAGCCAGGGTTACGTTCCTGAGAGCCAGCGTGTGCTCAATAGATTCAATCCTTCGGTCATGCCTTCTGGTGCTCTCGTGGGTGGTGTCAAGTTGCCTCTTAATGTTGCCGACATCACGTCTAACTTCCTCCATTGCGCGATTGTTCTCGACTAGTAGAACTTCGTGGTCAGCGGTCCTGTTTTCGAGGTTGACCAGTCTTCTTGAGTTTTCACCAGATGGCAAATCCCCCTCAGATTCAGGCAGACGTTGGACAGACGCCTCCGTTCCCGAAACATTTCTTGAAACCACCGTTCTCTCAAGAAAGGCTATTCGTTCACTGTGCTCTCTTAATTTGGTCTCTTGGTTTCTTCTCTCTTCTGTACCACTTTGCAGTTGATTAAGAATATCTTGAACTATCCCGTCAAAGTTTGAAAGGAGCTGAGGGTTTCTAGACATGACTAAGGGGTTTCGTGTTAAAATACCTTCAACCTCTTTGGTCATCTGCAAGATTTGTTTCAGAAGTAGAGACGTATGAAAGATATTTTCCTGTTCCAGATGTTTCTTTCTTTCTTGCCTGTTTAGGACCTGTAAAAATTCGACACATATTAAGAAAATAATACATGTAGAAATGCATGTTTACTAGGACTATCTAAGATTAGGGTTAGTGCTCCAATTTCGTTGAGAACTTTTTTTTACGTTGCAATTCCTTACAATTGGTTGCATCTTTAAAAACAACCTATAACACAATGATGCATATGTAGAGGGTACTTTCAGAGGCTTTGTTGTTTTGAGGTGGAGAATAGGGAAACTGTTTAAATTATTTCGCGTTGTCCTTCCCGTTGAGCGTTTAGAGAGTACAAGAACTAAATATCTCTCACTGACCTCTTTTTTTGAACAACCAATATGTGAAAATGGACATGGGCCCTCCACATTTTCACAGTCTCCAAAAACTGGATCCTGGTGACCTCGCATCTAAAAAAAAAGATCAGTAATTAATCGAATAATTAATAGACTAACAGAGGAAAGCCTAATCAATCCTTTATTCCGCAAACAGGCACTATCAGAGAAGTTAGATCTGGTCTCCTGAAGAAAATTCAATTTTCAGTTCAGTGGTTATGAGTGAGACGTTTCTTTCGAAAAAAACACTCCTGTCCAACGAAATTTCCAGTCTCTCATTTCATAAAAAAGTGGAATATTAGCCTGCCAGTGACAATAATTGATAATAATAACGATGATAATTATAATAATAATAATAATAATAATAGTACTTAATAATGGAGGCAACGATAGAAGTAACAATAACATCTTCACAAAAATTTTGAAACTGCACTGCGCACTGATTGTCCTCGCATGAATTTAAAAGATTGAAACTAGCATTGAGTCATTCTTTGACAACTGTTTCAAATTCTGAGACGTTGTTCAAACAACATCATTCTTATTCATTCAAAAAATTTACCTGTCTACGAGGAATATCCTCTCTGTTACAATTGCCACAACGAATTGGATATGCGGGACAGTCCGTCTCCTGGTGCGCCTGTAAGACAGATCATCTACTGAAGACGAAACTCTAGAAAATATTTTTTAGTGTTCCTTCCATTACCTTTATTCGTCTTCACTTTGATTGCCAGGTCAAGGGGAACCTTGCAAATCAAATTTTGCCGTACGTCGCCAAACGCATGCACCAGCATTTTTACCACCAGTCAGAGAGTGGCACACTACAGAACAGTGGAAGCTTTTAACAAGCTTCTTGAGCAGCTTGAATCGAATTTATTTTGGTTTACAATTAGTTTGAGAGTAAACTTGTATGTGTTACTCGTACAGTGTATGTACTATTGTTTGAGCCAAGTGCTGAATTTGTTATTTAGGGGAAGTTCGTGACAATCTGCATTAATTTAGCTTTTATGATTTGTTCTGCCATGTCATCTTAGTCAGTTCATACAGCCTGTAAATGGCGCTCATGTCTCTTCTTTATTTCCGCCGTTTCGGCAACCTAAGACTGTTTTTTCAAAGGTCATAATTATTTCAAATTCTCTACGGCTTAAGGGCTCTACCAGATTGTTACCCAAGACAAATCTAAACAATGCAGAGCACTAGTCGTAATTAGTTTGGGCTTCAGCTGTTCGTCTTGGTAATGATTATCAAAGCTTATGGGCTTCCAATATCATTTGTGTTCCCAAAGTAGCACCATTATGTGAACAATATTTGCAGATAGTTCACCTTCATCTTGTTCAGATTGATCTGTTGTTGACAAAATGGGCACTTTTCTAATCTGTACGTGCATTCCTCTTTTAAATGCTTAGTAATATCAGCTTTTTTCACCAATGCACCACACTCAGGATGAACGCATGGTAATTTCAGGAACTCGCAAGTTGAGATATGGCTCTGTGACAGGACAAAATTATTTTTTTTTAGTATCTCCTGGTACTGAGCCATTAAGTCGCAGATTCACATTCATGGCTTGCTGAACATAATTAAAGGACAACAAAAAAAACCTCTTCATCTAAGGCTTCTGTACGAAAAAAAAGCGAATGTTTATGGTGTAATCACAAAGTTGTTCCAAGTAAAAATGAAAACTTGGCCTACATGAATTAAGATTTGTTTTAATGTCACGGTTAATTCGCAGGATGGTACATGAATTAAAAATGACTTTTGAGTTAAACAGAAACAACTTGAAATAAATTTGAGAGGCAAGGAAAGCTTCATTCGTTGGTGAAGTAAATGTAAGAATCAAAGAATACCTCTACCTCGGTCGACTTTGGCGTAACAATTTTTATCCAAACCTACTTGGACGTCATCGAATAAAAAAATAGGGGTGGAACAGTAATAAAACGGTACAATTATTTACCTCTAAATGTCTGACTTCTCCCTTCCAGTGGCACCCGTCATCCGAGAATGTACAGTAAACGGCAAGAGCAAGTATTTCTCTCCGCATAAATTTGTCTGCAAAAATCTGAAAGAATGCAGTTGTCTGGTGTTAACAGATGATCATAATTGGATAAATAATAATAATAATTATAATAAATGCTTTATTTAAACTGAAAAAACCGATCAGCGAATTCATCATAAAAAAACGCTGGTATAAACCGGTGATCAGTACATAAAAAAATACTATTAAAAACACAATTCACCATCGATACAAGTTAAGATTAAATTAAAAATTAACAAAAAATATTTACAATGATAAAATACTTATACACTACATTTGTGTTGTGCCTTATCTGATTCTATTAAAATGTTAAAAGTTTTAATTTTAAAAATTCTCAGCGTTTCACAAACGCGCAGTTCTTTGGGGAGGTCATTCCATTCCTTTGCTGCGGCATACTCGAATGTTGACTGGCCTATAGCTGTTTAATTTGTATCTTGGGAAATGAAGTTCCCTACTATCTCTGAGGGCTTTCTGATCTCAATGCAAAGTACCCTTGAAGTTGCCCGGGACAGTGATAATCATTTAATATTTTATATACTGGTTGGAGACGTAAATAACGGCGCCTGTTAGATAATGTTAACTGGCCAAGTCTCTCTCTCATTGACTGTGAGCACGTTAAGTGATTTGTTCCTAAAATTATTCGCATTGCTTTGGTTTGCCACCTTTCCAGAAAATCGGAGTTCTTCTTGTTGCAAAAACCCCATACGATGCAGCCATAGTCTAGAATAAGTAAAACTGTCATTTTGTAAATCTTCAATAAAATAGCAGGGCTAAGAAAAGATGAAATTCGATGGAAAAGTTTCAGTTTAGGGTAAACTCTCGAGGCAATATATGACACGTGATTGTTCCATGATAATGATTCGTCTACCACTATGCCAAGATACTTAAAATGTCTCTGCTCTTTAATATTGAGTCCGAAAAAAATGTTAATATCTCGGTTGGTTTTGAGTGCTTTGTGACACGCAATAATCACGGTTTCCGACTTTTTTGTATTTTGAATGAGGCCACTCCTACAAAACCAGTGTCTGACGCTCTTGAGATCTTTGTTGACATTGTACACAGCTAAATCAATATTCTTCGAGCTGGAATGCATCGTAGTATCGTCTGCGTATAACGAAAGAGGGAACGTATGACATGCCTTCGATATGTTGCTTATATGAATATAAAATAACGTTGGTCCTAAAACTGATCCCTGCGGAACGCCAAAAGAAAGACGCATGGGATCTGAATTTGCGTCCTTGTAGACGACATACTGTAATCTCTCAGAAAGGTAATTGTTGAACACCGAAGTTCGGACTCTGACGCTGTAGGATTCGAGCTTGGTTTGCAAGACTTCATGTTTAATGATGTCAAATGCCTTTCTCAGGTCGTGAAAAACTCTGACAGACTTGAGACCATTATCAATTGCTCTTTTCCACGAGTCTACTATCTTAAGCTTAAGTAGGGCGACAGTTGCTGAAGAAAGTTTAGAGTAAGCGAACTGGTGGTGTTGTTGAAAGCAAAGTCTGAGTTCGCGAAAGATTCAAAAATCTTTGAAATACTGGGCAGCACTGAAATGGGTCGGTAATTATCACAGTCTGTTGTTGTTCCTCCTTTAAAAAGTGGCGTTACATTTGTTGTTTTCCACACGGATGGAAATTTGCCTGTGGAAAGCGATTCATTAAGAAGACGAGTGAGACTTCGAGAGATATTAGGTGCTGCCATTTTTAAGTCTTTTACTGAGTTTCCGTCAGGTAAATCTGAAGGGTTCGATATTTGGTGGTGCCTCATCAGGACCAAATTCAGATTCTCCCTCATTACAATTTGCCAATAGAGAGGATGCTAAAGATGTAAAATATGAATTCAGAGCATCCGCGATGTCTTTGTAACCAGGCAGTTCTTTGTCGTCAACAATCAATTTGTCGATATCGCGGTTTACGTTCTTGTTTGGGAGAACCTGTTTGAGAGTTTTACAAAAATTACTTGGGTTTGGTCTACTCTCCACTAATTTCGCGGTGAAATATGTTTTCCTGGCTTTTCTGAGTGATAAGTTAATGAGGTTTCGCAGACGTCTGTACTCAGACCAGTCTGATGACCGATTGAATTTCCTAGTTTTTCTGTGAAACTGGTCACGCCTCCTCATAGCAGACAGTATTGATTTATCTAGCCAGGGGTGAGTGGACTGGCGGATGCGTTTGCAACGGATAGGAAAGTGCTCGTTGAAGATGGTAAGAAACAAGGTTCGCCAGACATAAAATTTTTCATCGATATCAGAAAAATTTCCATGATGTTCCATGGCACAAGTTCTAAGTCTGAATTAACTCTTTCCATACTTTGCCTAGAAAATGAACGCGTTTCGATGTAGCGATGTTTAACAGGTTTTACGGACGGCCTGCATAAAAACTCCTTATATAGGTAGATGGTTTCTAAAGGAAGTTGATAAAACACCAGTACACTGAAATGAGTAGGGCGTTGATGTAATCAGTACATCAATAAGTGAAGAAGATTAACTCGTTACTCTGGTGGGTTCAGCTATCATTTGAGTTAGTTCATTTGCCATTAAAAACTCCTGCATTCTTCCTGTTTGTTTCAGTTCTCTCTTTAAAAAATCACAATTCAAGTCTCCCAAAATAATCACCTCGAAATTATCCCTTGTTGTTCCATGCAAAATATCGTCCAGGTAATTGAATATCTCGAGGGACTCATCAGGCGCTCGGTAAGCACAACAAATTACATATTTTTTGTGATTTACCTCAACTCGTTACCAAAGAGCTTCGTAACTACGCTCAAGATCACGTCGTCGGGAGAACTTAATTCTGATCTGAGTCAGTAAATAGATGGCAAAACCACCGCCCTTACGGCCGTGAGAGTGATCTAAGCGAAAGATTTGATAGCAGAGATAGCAACTTCGAAGTCAACAACAGTGTCGTTAAGCCAGCTTTCAGATATTGCAATCACCAAAGGATGGTTTCTGATGAAAATAAGGCGTATTTCGTCGATGTGAAGAAGAAGACTTCTACAATTAAAGTGGATCATCCAGGGCTTGTGCTGGGTAGCTTTTATTGGTAAACTGTGTTGATTTCGCACGTGCGCTTCGTCCAGCGACGGCGCACATGTGTTAGAGAAAGGCTTCTTGTTGTTAACGCTCGCTTGAACGGGTCCAGGATTAAGTTCTATATCGTAAATACATAATAATATTGCTACCGAGATGCAGTAGTAAGACACTCTGGCGCTCGAGCGAGATGCATGTCATATTTATTTCATCAACCTCTTCAAACTCGAGTAGGTGTTTATTTCATGGGCGCAGTCTTCGCCTTGAAACACGATTTGCTGAGAGTGGCAGGGGTCCAAGCAACGTTTCTAGGTGTTCGAAAACTGAGAAAGCCTTGAAAAACTCATAAACAGAAAAAATAGAGCGAAATATAGGCTGAAATTCGCGGAGCACAAAAATGGCCGTCCGGCCGCCATTGTCATTAAATGTGAAGAGTTTGAAAAATGTTTATTCAGAAATCTTTTCTTATGAAATGACCAAAGCTCAGATGATGTGCATGCATCTCATATTGCCATTTTGGAACACTGGTGGTAACAACTTCGAACTGCACGCGAGAATGGAGTCGATATTAGAAAAATTAGCTCGATTTTAAAAGTGAGGATGGGGTCAGATGGTGACGGCAACGCGTACGGTTGCTTTCATTCAGCAGAAGCTGTTGCCCACAAGTCTGATATCACCACTGCTTGCTTGTATATTGCTTTTAACTGGCGGAAGATATATCCCAAGACAGGCTCACGAAGCACTGGGAATGAGAGAATGCGTTTTACCCGTGATTAAAGTCTCGGCGGGCTGAAAGTCTCGCAAATGATGTAACTAAATGAGAAGGTTCACAGGATGGTATACATGATCCCAGGTGAATGCGGTTCAGTCCACATCAGCGAGGCCGGAACACCTCCTTTTCAACTAGCAAATCGTAGACGATATTCCTTCTTTGAATAAAAGCGCACTCATATGTGTTCTACCTAGGGTTTTTTCGTCTCCATTTTAATTGCGTTGTGTTACCTGTTACTGCTGGTCCTGCCGCTTCGCATGCAAATTTTGCTTACACGTCATGCTTTATTGTCATTCTCTGAGTTTGCTCTGCTGTTTTGTTTTTAATAAAGCATTTAGTTCAACTGTTTCTTTTTAAATATAGGATCCCTAGTGATGCCAGACAATTTAAGTAAAATGTTAGGAAATTAAATCATCTTCATTAAAAGAAAAATTGTTGTTATTACTAGTGCGCTTGTGCGACCGTGGCACCAATTAAACGGCTATCGTTAACGTCCATCAGCAAGCTCGTGGTTTAGGGATGATCTACTTCGTTTTTGCTTTCACCAAGGGGTGTCCCAAACCTTCCCTTCGAAGTCTAAAATAAACGCTGATTTTAATGAGATGTATAATGAATTTCCTAATTTTAAAATTCGCTTTTTGATTATAAAAGTTGTAATTACATAAGATCGCGTTTGAAAAAGACACAATACAGGGAAAACAAAATCCAAACCTGAGTGGGCAGAAGCCTTGTCTGATCTTTTAAACATATCATTCCCATGGAAGTTTTATCCCTAACAGAAAAAAAAAATAGTCACTGATTTGTAAGATGGAACAGGAATCATTTAGATATCTTCTAATATAAATAGTGTAACGAGTACATCTTATTTTCACTACTGCCTAAGTAGTGTACATTACTGCGAGGATCACTTTCATTCACGTCTTTATCCGCAGTTCAAATATATGACTTTCATATATTCTTAACCATTTAGTCATCACTTCACGGCTTTATTTAGAACCAACATCATGAGCAGCTCCCAGTTGGCTTGTTAGCTCAGTTGGTGAAGCGCTGCACCGGTATCGCAGAGGTCATGGGTTCAAATGCCGTACAGGCCTGAAATTTTTTTTTCAGGCCTTATTTTCACTACTGCCTTAGTAGTGTACATTACTGCGAGGATCACTTTCATTCACAGTACATCCTTAGTGATGATAACATAAAACAGCAAAAATAATAGTTTAAAATCTTCGAATGCACACTTACTCAATGAGATTTACTAAACATGACTGGCAATAAAAATGTCCACAACTTGTCTGCATGGCGTCTCTTAAAAGCAGTAGACAGTATACGCAAAAGTACTTCTCGGCTACAGCCCCTTTGTCCCTTTTTGAAAGGCGATGTCCAGGCATGCTTTATGTGGAATGACAGAGAAGGTGGGAAATTTCCTTGACTTTGTCCACCTGTCTCTGTAATTATAATCACACCGTGAAAAAAATATAATGATATATATATAATAATATAATATAATGTAAAGAAACTGAAAAAGTTTATAGTACATGGAAAATAAAACATATCCTTTTACTTCAGGCATAAAAATTGGATCATGAGCACGATATTTCTAATAATAATAATAATAATAATAATAATAAACATAGTCATAATAGATGACGAGGGGGAAGCCCGAATCTACCACAATCATATATGCTTGTTCGTTGAAGAGGCTATATGGTTAACGTTGATATTTCAATTTGATTCCAAGGCATAGGTCGCACTAAGCACTAAGCAAAGTTTCGCGAGAATTTGTTTACCTTGCGGTCAAAATTTGCCAACGAGACACTTTTCCTAGTGCTTTTCCTAGCTAACTTTTATGGTTTGGAAAATTTATGGACATCGGCAAAAACATCAGAGGTGCTGTTGTGTCTGGGTGGGGCAGGCAGATTTCGGAAAACTCGGGGTTAACAAAAGGAATCGCAGCGAAAACTGTCATCACTTGTCACTGAACAGCAAAGAGAAAACATGCAATAAAATTAAACAGCGCGCGAGAACTGCTTCAGTTCGCGCTCTTTCTTTACCATGGACGGAAGTGGATTTTATAATTATTACAATTCACCACAGTTCCCCGTTTTTTTCGGTGGCAGTGCAGAGCATCCGCAATATATGTATTCTCAAGGCCAAAGTTATAGTTCTGAAGAGACAACTATTGAAAGCCCTTCGCAGAATTTCTCTGCATCGTTGTCTCCGGAGCTCGTCGAACTCAGAGGACCAAGTTTGTCGTCGTCTTCTGCTAGGGAAAGATGTGTGTATGCTTGCTGGTCGAACGATTAAGAAACAATGTTGCTGAGATTATGGACCGAAAATTTTGACCGCTTTGAACACAGGGAAGCCCGAAAAGCGTGAGACAACATCGGGGGACAAAAATTCTTGAGGTATCGTTGGATCGTAGTAGTGTAAGTCAAACCACGACTCTACTGGTCGAGGAACTGACCAGGCATATGGTGCTCGAAGTAATCTTCGCTGATGTCGATTTCTCGCTCTTATCATGGCGGCAATCAAAACATTTTTAAAACATTCGTTAGCCCATCTTTCATACATCATACGAAAGAAAAATAAGTGCTCTTGACTTAACTGAATAAAAAAAAGTATCACAGTGATCGTTATCAACAGTGCTTCAACGGGACGCATTTTTTACCGTTTGTTTTCCTTTTTCATTTTAAGTTGCTCTCTTCCGACAACACGTGGATAAAAGTGTGTCTGGTTTATTTAAGTTATGCAAAGTGTCATCACTGACATATTTTTTCACCTAGTGCGACCCTGATAGTTGAAAGCAAAAGTTTGCTTTCCAGTTGTGGTTTCAAATTTTCTGTGGTTTTTTCGCCGGAAAAGTTGACAACTTTGCCTAAATGCGACTCATATCTAAAAAAAAAAAGATGGCTTAGATAAACATCAGCTATCAATTTGTCAAAATTTGCCCGTCTACCCACAGGCAGCCCAAGCTCCAGCTGTGAGATGATCCTCTTGCGTAATAAAAATCATGGGGAAAATATGAGAGTTTTTATGGGAATATTTACAACCCCTCTTTGGAATAAAACTGAAAATGCTGAAAATGGAATAAAGCTGAAAATGGCAAACACAGTGCATTGCTTGTTTTCTGACCGCTTACTTTCTGGCAACGAGGCCATTTTAGCGAGTTATACATTTCTAGGTTTACTATTCCTAAGAGAAAGAGAAATTCGTCGTAACAACGGGGGAATTCTTGTATTTCATCAATACAACCGTTGATTTTTATCAAAACCGATGTAGCTGAAATAGCCAAAAGGCAAAACCTTAGCTTAAAATACTTAAATCACCACCAAGAGCTAATTTATTGACAAATAAATGATAATCAATTTTCACTCAAGATGAAATTATCTTTGCCGCAATAAATAAAATATTGCTCAATGAATGCGAACAATGGTAACAAAACAGGCAAAATTATGGCGAAATGCTAATTCTACATGATCACGCACTCATCACGAGGGTATTTGCCGAGCTATAATTGGTTGGCAGTAATAGGAACCTAATTTTAGTTAAAATATGCCACGAGGTTTTCAATGGCATAGTAAGTTTCAGTAATAATCGAACACGCGAGGAAAACTCTTTTTCTGTCAGGCGGTAACGTAGCCCGAGAAACAATTTGCACAAGACAGAATACGTCGATGTACCAACACATGGCTAAATGTAGCCTTAAAACGGTGCAATCAGGACTTTTACTGGAGGGATGAAGAGGTGCAACGCGACTACTGAAAGTAGAACAAAGCCGAGACTGGTAAGATTTCCGTACGTCAAATCTTTTGATAAAGGTCATCAATTTATATCGCTTTTCCTTTATAATGACCAAAGTCAAACTTTCACAATGCTGAAATAAGAACGATAGATTTGGCCACAAAATAAAATAAGCGCTTTGACTTTGCCCCGTCAGAGACTCTAAATAAAATCATGATGCTACGTGTCTATCTGGACTTCCTTTGGGAAATCTTGTTTTCGTTATAAAATAAATCACTTGACAAAATACTTCTCACAGACAGCACGCTCTACAAGTTTCATTATTTCGCATCAAATTTAGCTTCTCTTCCTCGAAAAATTAAACAGATTTCAAAACTATAGGCAACAGCTATACAATACGTCCATTCAACAAGCGAGAAGCATATAAATATTAATCAAGTACCCGTCGCCAGAATAACAAGTTGACTTCAGTTTTTGAACGTATTTTGCAAAAAAATTTGCGAGGCAATAATATCATCTAAATAAAAATACCTTAACATCTATATCGATTCGTTCGGATAATATCATCTAAATAAAAATACCTTAACATCTATATCGATTCGTTCGGAAATTTTATTATTATTATTATTATTGATTTTTTTTCTTAAACGAGCAGATGATTTCAATTGTGCTTACGGAAGCATCTTTTATCGACGTCGAAATCGAATGTACCTTTTCATCAAAATACTTCTGATTCAAAACACGAATATTTCAAATAGCAATCTTTTGATGTATCTAAGAAAATTTTAGAATTTCACGAATGATTTTTGTGAAGTGAGCCCTTTAAGTAAACCGTAATCAACCCAATTTACAACAACATCTTGCTAAACCTGATCGAGAAGGGTTAAGAGCTTCCTTTTTTACGCGAGCAAACCACCATTAAAGGAAAAGGTGAATTTGTAAAGCGATAACATAATCGTACCAGTGCAAGAAAACACTTATACGGATGCGATACTGTGAATATCACTAAAACTAAAGATGCTGAAATGTTTTCTGAAAGGCCTATTGTGTTTGAATCAATCAAAAACCTTCCCAGACACACTCTCATTCTGGCCTACCATGACAGAGAAGGTTGAAATGAGAGAAATCAGCATCTTAGAACTTCCAAGCCATTTAGATAACAGGTTCAAAATATTGAATAGTAGACAGCAGAAGGTAGAATGTAATGCCGTGTTATAGAAATTTGGAGAGGAACTTACTTCTGAGTCACGATAAAAATTCCGCTTTTTCAACATTTCCAAAACGCAGCATTCAAAATAGCCCTCAGTGCAGGCGTCTTATTAGTGCGAGCAAACGTTCTAAGCTCGCGATCGTTTATCCGTTCGGCCATGTTTGATTTGCAGTTAAAGTGAATGGCCCTCGCCTCTCCTTATTTTTGACCTTCGACCGCCCGACCAGGCAACATTAAAAATGCAAATTAATCTCCCTAGTCTATGATTTTACACAAATGGGTAGGGAGAGGGCTTATTCATCATTACTCTTTCCACAAAATCATAGGAATATACTCCCTACTACGATACTAGCGGTCAATAAAAATATCTGCATTGTTTACCACCAGTATTTTCAGACCTGGATATGCTGCAAACACAATAAGGAGGTTACTAATACCCCATTCACACCAGCAAAACATGTTTTGTTAAACTGGTTTTCATTGAATGAAAATTATAAACAGAGAACTGAAAAACTTGATTTTCCATTGGATTCAAGTACTTGCTAACTTGCATTTCCAATGTGCTACATTCAAGTCAAAAATATTCGGTTAAATAGTTTCTATGAAGAAAAAAAAAATTAAACTGTGTTTAACAAAACAACTTTTAAACATGTTTAAGCTTTGGTGTGAATGGGGCATAAGATGATAGATGTTTATTCCTGGAGCATGAAGGTTTACCTTAACGATTTCTCTTTTTTTTTTTTGTGAAAAAAATTTTGGCTCAGCTTTGTAATGTTACTCCTGTAGAACTGTCAGCTGAAAAAGGTACAAAGAAAAGTATTAAAACAAGTATATTTAAACTAAATCATGGTTACTAATACCAAGCAAAAAAAACGAGATGATTATGGCAGCCGAGAGAATCTTTGGAGAGGATGGAAAGTCTCAACGTAGGCTTATACTATCATATGCTTTAAATGCATATGACAATTCAAATCTCCTGTTAGGTATTTTTCATCTTTGAGAACCCACCCACAATATTTATTCAGACTTAACGTGGGTAAATTTATCTATGCTGTCTGCTCAACCAGCGTGCTTCAAAAAGTGATTATAGTTTTGCTTCGTGCTCCATTCACAATGCTGATGGAGGGAGACTCTCTCCTGGAGGAAGTGTTGAAATAAAGTGCTTACACAACAACTAAAGGAATCCCTAGCAGGGAAGAAGTCGCTCCAGTATCTTAAAAAAATTTGATGACGCTAACTATCTTGGGCGTCTTCACGTAAAATGTGCTTTTGGAAATATCATCTTGAAAATGTAAGCTAAGTTGCGTAATTATATTAAAACTGTGAGCCCATAACATTGCCAGCACTTTTCCGTCGCAGACAGCACAAGATCCTACATTGCTGAGTTAGCATAGCCTTAATGTCCATCAGAGGTATCAGCAATTCTAAATACTGTTGTCTTTCTTACTCATTCACTCATCACAAGTGTTTGAAGGGGTGCTGTACTGTGATTTATTAAAGCGATGAGTTCAGATCACGGAGGTGACTGTATTCCAGAAAAACGATTTGGTAACTTCACGTTCCTTCAAGAATTCTACTTTCATTACATCAGGTCCTCTATCCACCATCTTAAATGCCTCAATTATTCAGATTTGCTGAGTGAACTGCTGGAAGAAGAGTCAAGTAGCATCTGTTTTTAAGAAAGACGATGAGTTTTCAAGAGCTAAATACATATTTTATAATACCCGGATTCCATGATTTGTTCGAAAAATTACTTGCTGCTCTTATAAATGAACATATTTCAATGGTATCGTAGCTGACAGCCTAATTGCATAGCGTAAATACTTCAAATGTAAAACAGCACTACTTCAACATAGATATTATGGTTGTAGTGACATCAATAAATCTCGAAGGCTTTTGATAGCTTTACACCCAACCCTCTGCCTGCCAAACTCAGCCTATGGCCTCAACGTACAAGCTTGCTTTCTACTCAGGGACTACTTCGATGATACATATTTACCATGGATCGTCATTGCAAAAAAAACTCCCCGAGAAAGTGTTTTGGGTCGATTTTTCTTCAGCACTTTAATAAATGAATATATTATGGTGTTAATAAAACTTAATTACCTATTCACGCCGATGATTAGCGAATCTACAACTCTGGCAAAGATTCCGTGGAACTTCATCGAAGAATGGAAAATTAATTAGCCATAATTGTCAATAGGTACACATAAAAAATTACAAGCAATGATTTCTAGAAAAAAAAAAAACTGCATCTCAACCCTCAATGTCAGAAACGTGGAAATTGATATGAAAGAGAGCATCGATCATTAGGAGTTAATTGGTGAACATACTCAAAATTTTCAAGCGAATTTCTAAGGTCTGTGGAAGGCAAACACTCCAGTAAAAGTCGTCAGAAGATTCAGACACACTCTCAGTGACTCAAAGCAAGGCTTTACAAGACTTCTTGACTCTCTTTACGCCTAACCCCCAAAATTTCAGTAAATGTTGCATTTCTTTAATGTAGGCAGTTGTAAATAAAATATATATTTCGAATTATTACTAACAGTAAAACTAAGAAATATAAAACTCTTCTAGATAACCTGGGACTTGTCAACTCCCGAGAGAGATAAAGAGAAGACTACATAACATGGAGGCATAGGACACATAAGTTCTTCAAGGGGACAAATACATATAAGCATAGCTCTAATCAAGGTCTAGCATTTTACTGTGAATTTGATGGACTCAGAGGTTAAAACAAATTTCGGTTACCACGTAAACATACTTCTTCCAAAGGGAAGTTCTCTTCTAAATTTCATGCACTAAGATGGTGGAACATGTTCAATGACCTACTAATGATATGATGTCAATATTACTGACATTGTAAATCAGATAATAAACGTGTTTTTATTATTTACCTCATGATAGTTTTTATTTTATTATTTCATATATTCTTTCTCTCAAAGACACCAATGACTCTTCAATCGAGTTGAAATAGAGTTCACTACTGCTTTAAATACAGCTCGACAACCATAATGGAAGTCATCAACATTGAGTAAATGAGGAAAGTTATCAGTACAAAAGTCACGTTTAATTCTTATATCACAGCAGTTAATCACGCGTATCCCTTACGTTTATATTAACTGCTCACAATGGTTATGTGCAATTTCTATCATTATTATAATTATTTTCATCGGTTTCGACAAACTTGTTCCTTTTAAAGTGTGAAGATGCTTTGGGATTGCACATCCTATCTACTTGCAGATCATAAAGTGACTAAATGAGTCAAACGATGGTTTTACCTCTTGCGCATTTAGATAATGTGCTTACGTAGGCATCATATTGGTCGCGTCGACAAATCACTTGCTCAGCATCAGAGTTTCTTTAGAAAATTACTCCTTTATTTACGAAAAAAAAAGGATGCCATACATGGCTATCTCTCGAATATTATGAGCGAATGTTATAATGAACAAGTTCAGCAATAAAATAATTGCACCCAAAGGTAATTAACAAACAACTATTCTCTGCTCTAAATCGCGTGCAACCTACGAAAAGCTGTCTAACTTATGATACATAATCTGGTTTTTGGTTATTCTATGTAACGACTTTGGTCACAGACACATTAAAAAGGGCATTCCCAAATAGAGGTGAAGTCGGTCTCTTTTGTGGTTAGTGCTGTAACCAACATTTTACCTTTGCATATTTTTATACGTTGCTTCCGGTGGATGTATCATCGGCGGCTTCGCCGAATTCTGGAGTCGAACCGCCTGTCAATTACTATCAAACCTATTTACCTTTTCAGCGTTCAAGAAAACTTGGGAGGGAAGTTAACACTCTTTAAACTTCGGTTTTCTGCCTCTTGTACGATCTTTTGAAGGTTTACACAGTTGGCTCAGCGGCTAAATTCAATATTTTTTAGTGTCACGCAGGGTCTGAACTAATCACTTAAACATGCTCCAGTTGCCTGACCTCATAGTCAGCGCCTTGAGATGAAATTAGTCCATCACGGTTCATAGGCGAATGGAAACATGCAGTGTCTTGGCTAAATCAAAATGATCCAAAACCAACGCTCAGTCTTTGGCCCTTTCTCTTTCCGTGCCGAATAGAATGCCGGCAAGAGTAAGAGAGTAGTTATCTAATAAATTCTAAGTGCAGGTTTATTGCGCGTGCCGTATGGAGTGCGAGATAAAGCGTGTGCCGAATGGAGTGCGTGATAGAGTGCATGCTGAATAGAGTGCGAGATAAAGTGCGTGCCGAATAGGGTGTGAGATAGAGTGCGTGCCGAATAGGGTGTGAGATAGAGTGCGTGTCGAATAGGGTGTGAGATAGAGTGCGTGCCGAATAGGGTGTGAGATAGAGTGCGTGCCGAAGAGAATGTGTGATAGAGTGCGTGCCGAAGAGAATGCGTGATAGAGTGCATGCTGAATAGAGTTTGAGATAAAGTGCGTGCCGAATAGAGTGTAAGATAAAGTGCTTGCCGAATAGAGAGCGAGACAGAGTGCGTGCCGAATGGGTGTGAGATAGAGTGCGAGCCGAAGAGGGTGTATGATAGAGTGCGTGCCAAATAGGGTGCGAGATAAAGTGCTTGCCAAATAGAATGCGAGATAAAGTACTTGCCGAACAAGGTGTGAAATAGAGTGCGTGCCGAATAAGTTGTGAGTGGGGTGCGTGCGAATAGAGTGCGAGAAGAAGTGCTTGCCGAATAGAGTGCGAGATAAAGTGCTTGCTGAATAGAGTGCGAGATAAAGTGCTTGCCGAATAGAGTGCGAGATAAAGTGCTTGCCGAATAGAGTGCGAGATAAAGTGCTTGCTGAATAGAGTGCGAGATAAAATGCTTGCTGAATAGAGTGCGAGATAAAATGCTTGCCGAATAGAGTGCGAGATAAAATGCTTGCCGAATAGAGTGCGAGATAAAGTGCTTGCCGAATAGAGTGCGAGATAAAGTGCTTGCCGAATAGAGTGCGAGATAAAATGCTTGCCGAATAGAGTGCGAGATAAAGTGCTTGCCGAATAGAGTGCGAGATAAAATGCTTGCTGAATAGAGTGCGAGATAAAATGCTTGCCGAATAGAGTGCGAGATAAAATGCTTGCCGAATAGAGTGCGAGATAAAGTGCTTGCTGAATAGAGTGCGAGATAAAATGCTTGCTGAATAGAGTGCGAGATAAAATGCTTGCCGAATAGAGTGCGAGATAAAATGCTTGCTGAATAGAGTACGAGATAAAATGCTTGCCGAATAGAGTGCGAGATAAAATGCTTGCTGAATAGAGTACGAGATAAAATGCTTGCCGAATAGAGTGCGAGATAAAATGCTTGCTGAATAGAGTACGAGATAAAATGCTTGCCGAATAGAGTGCGAGATAAAGTGCTTGCTGAATAGAGTGCGAGATAAAATGCTTGCTGAATAGAGTACGAGATAAAATGCTTGCCGAATAGAGTGCGAGATAAAATGCTTGCTGAATAGAGTGCGAGATAAAATGCTTGCTGAATAGAGTACGAGATAAAATGCTTGCCGAATAGAGTGCGAGATAAAGTGCTTGCTGAATAGAGTGCGAGATAAAATGCTTGCTGAATAGAGTACGAGATAAAATGCTTGCCGAATAGAGTGCGAGATAAAATGCTTGCTGAATAGAGTGCGAGATAAAATGCTTGCTGAATAGAGTACGAGATAAAATGCTTGCCGAATAGAGTGCGAGATAAAATGCTTGCAGAATAAAGAGCGAGACAGAGTGCGTGCCGAATACCTTGTGAGATAGAGTGCGTACCGAATGGAGTGCATGCAGAATAGGGTCCGAGATAAAGTGCTTGCCGAGTAGAGAGCGAGACAAAGTGAGTGCCGAATAGGGTGTGACATAGAGTGCGTGCCGACTGGAGTCGAGACAAAGTGCGTGCCGAATATGGTGCGAGATAAAGTGCTTGGCCATGTCACCTGGCTGGAGTAATACGCTTTATTTCATAGGTACTGAGATTTACCCACAAAAATCGTAGTGAATAAAATTCGTACTGATTCTAAATGTAGCCAATCAGGAGTACGAACGACAAAATTTCACCGTGAAAAATTATCGTTCGTCCAATCAGCAACGCGAACGACGAAATTTCACTAATGATGAATGAACGTACTGAAGAGAACGTCATGCGAGAGCCGTTGCACAAAACCCGCGCGCTTTGAAAAATGGCTGTGGGAAGGTTCGCTTCTGTTTACTCAGTTGAAGAATTCATTTTAGAACACGAAAACAAAAATACCGCTCAAAAAACTGAAAGAGGTGTAAGATTGCTTGAAAGATTTTTGAAAACGAAGGACGAAGACAGGAAAATTGAAGATATTCCAGCGGCTGAGTTGAATGAATTCATTAGCGAATTTATTATCTCCGTACGCACTAAAGATGGCAACCAGTACGAGCCGACTTCGCTTCGAAGTTTAATGGCCAGCTTCGAACGACATTTGAAGAAAAAGGGCTATTCCTTTATTACAATATTAATAGACATTGAACTTTATTGATATCTGATGAACACAGGTAAGCTTAAGTGTTATGAACTTTATGCACTTTTATTAACTTGTTGTTGAGAAATTTTTAAACTACTTTTTACGCTTTTCATCGCCCCATTTGTGCTATTTGTCTACCAAAGACAACACGAAAAAATCTCGGCACCTATGAAATAAACACATTACAGCATGGAAAATGCTTTGTACGATTTTCATTCACTCGTTGATACGTATCAGAAAACTCACTCGTTCGCTGCGCTCACTCGTTCGTTTTCTGATACTACACAACTCGTGAATAAAAATCGTACGCGCGCATTTTCCATGAAGCAATCTCTATATCTTATTCAAACTTTAAGAGCAAAGAACCGTTTTCTTTTTCTTGCAAAAAAAAAGAAAAATTATCTTTCATAAATTGCATTTGAAACCTTGGTCCACAAACACATTGTAAAGGGAGATTCATAGACAAGATATTTTCAAGGCTAATTTAATTAGTTAAGTTTCATTGAGAAAGACTTCTTTTCATTATTTATTATGGGCAGTAGAGGCGTTATTAAAGGATTGTCCCCCTGGTCCAGTGTGATAAAAGACCTCTGGTGCTGTGTGCCCAATGGTCCTTTGATCCTGTGTCAACTGTTCCTCTGATCCTGTGTGTCAACTGTTCCTCTGGTTCTGTGTGTCAACTGTCCCTCTGATCCTGTAGGTCGAATGTTCCTATGGTCCTGTATGTCAACCGTTCCTCTGGTCCTGTCAGTCAACTGTTCTTCTGATCCTGTGTGTCAACTGTTCCTCTGATTCTGTATGTCAACTGTTCCTCTAGTCCTGTGTGTCAACTGTTACTCTGATCCTTGGTGTCAACCGTTCCTCTGATCCTGTATGTCAACTGTTCCTCTGATTCTGCGAGTCAACTGTTCCTCTGATCCTGTATGTCAACTGTTCCTCTGATCCTGTATGTCAACTGTTTCTCTGATCATTTGTGTCAACTGTTCCTCTGATTCTGTATGCCAACTGTTCCTCTGATCCTGTATGTCAACTATTCCTGTGATCCTGTGTGTCAACTGTTCCTCTGATCTTGTGTGTCAACTGTTCCTCTGATCTTGTGAGTCAACTGTTCCTCTGATCCTGTGTGTCAACTGTTTCTGTGATCCTGTATGTCAACTGTTCCTCTGATCCTGTATGTCAACTGTTCCTCTGATCCTGTGTGTCAACTGTTCCTGTGATCCTGTATGTCAACTGTTCTGATCCTGTATGTCAACTGTTCCTCTGATCCTGTGTGTCAACTGTTTCTCTGAGACAGTTGACACACAGAAAGACAGTTTTCCACATCCTTTTTCAGTGAATCAACATCTTCTTGTGTGTAACTTAGACTTTCCTCTATTTCATTAATGTTTTCCTTCACAACTTCGAGGTATTTTTTAAAATCTTAGCGAGGCTTATCAATGGATCTTGGCAAAGCCTTCCGTCACCACCCTCTTAAGGTTACTTCCCACCTTCAGAGGCCGATAAAATCGATTTAATCGATTAAATTCAAACTTTAAACCTAATGTTTCCATAAAAAAATGTCGAAAAACCTTTAAAAGCATCCGAGTTATTTAGAAAAAAGCATTTTCAAATAAAAGTTAAAACATCAGGAAGATTTCGTAATCTCGGACCTGGACGAGTCCGCTAGGAGAATTTTCGTGGTAACCGCTCATGTTGGGACTCGATTTTCATGTTATTTTCATATTTTGTTTACATCGCGCACTTTTCAAAATTTACACGTAAAAGCTCTTTGTTTATGGAAAAATTAAATGCGGAAGAAAGTCCTTTAGAAAAAAAATGGAAAAGAAAAACAGGCCCAAACTGAGAAAGAAATGGTACCACTGTCAAATAAAGAAAAAATTCCTTTGTGAAAACGACTTGTACTAGCGGAGCTTCTCGCTGGCGTCTAGATTTCGAACAAAGAAGTAGCCGTTAAACCAAAATTTGCCATACAAGATGTTAAAAACGAGGTCTCCTTTATTTATGCAAGTACCAGCCTTGATACAAAAACATTAATAATCGCCTCAAATCGTAATTTTGAAAGCTGTATGTCGATTCGTTGTCTTGCTCCTCAGCTCCTTTTGCGGTTTTTCCATTTTTGCCGCGGGTTTTTCCTTTGCCTTTGGCAACTTTGCTTGTTATTGTGTCGTCCTCCTTAACGCTCCACCGCGCGACCAAACGTGTCTGAAATGGTTTACTTTTCCCGGGAAACCTTGATCCATCGTCATTGGCGCCAGGAGGTCCCGTTGTCCTATTGGTTTGCGGTTTCAGGAGGCCAAACAATTTCCTGTCGTGGCGCGAGTTGTTTGCGAATCTTTATGAGCTAAAATCTCGCATTTGATTTTAGGAAAAATACAACCACTTTGAGCGAATTTATAGGGCATATAGATTTGACCGATTTTCGTCAAATTTCGTCAAAACATCCTAGGAATAATGACAAACGAAAGCGTGTCGGGAAATTTCGATAATGGAAATATTTGTCCCGTGGCATCCATTTACGCAACACGACTCACATATTTTTAGCCACTCCAACTTTAGATACCGATATTTACAGAACCAATCAGAATATCGAAAAAGCCCGTCACACTTTTGTTGATTGATGCCTTGTGTATGAGACTGTGCAGCCATTTTGCTCGTGCTGCTGCATCCGATACTCAATATATTCAAAAGAAGAACCTTCGGTCGTTTCACGCCTTACCGGCTCCTGACACTTCCTTTAAAAAAAAAAGTCCCTTAATTATATTTTTATCGTAATCTGCATTTATTAAGCTTTCTTCTGATATATAGTTTGCTAGGATTTTAGTGAAACTAGCGCGCTGACGAATTTTTTCCCGAAGGTCACTCGCGAAGATGGGAAGTAATCTCAAGAAAGTCGATGGATTCCTTTAAACGTTGAAATAGCTTGCAGTCATTTCTTATTTCCCTTCTAGCGAAGAACTCGAACCTTTTTTTTTTGTTCTTTTACTTTCCCTCATAAGTCAAAAAGACACTATTGTTTAGACGAGTTGTTTTACCTAGCTAACTTTACAATGAGAAAGCCATTTGGAGCGTTAATCGATACATCTGCTCGTCATAGTGTCAGCACCAATTTCCCTTGGCATATCAATTCTTATGATGTATATCTTACTAATGTTTAAACTCATCACATCTTTAGAGTGTCTTATTAGTGATCTGTCTAAGCAAGAAGTATTCTTCTTATATCTGTAATTATTTTGTCCATCTTCCGTGCTGCTGAATTGTAATAAATAAACTTCTGGTCTAACTATAACGCATCCAGCTCTTCTCTACTCTGGATATGTGTCCTGCCTCAGACTAATAGCCTATTTTTGTCGCAACTCACTTGGCATGTCACGTCCCGTGATGCTGTTTTGTTACATGCGTGACGTATATTCAATATGACCTTGCACAAGAAAAACTATGCTGTTTCTCGCATTACAATGGGCTTATTTTTTACTCAACTTATCGAAGAGTACAGGAAAAGAGAGATTAAGGAATAAATAGTAATAACAAAACAGGCTAATGATTGCTACTATCACATTACTAACAGCTCACTCAACAGGTTTAATTTCAAATTGAGTAAATGTTATTTATTTGCTAGCTTTTTTCTCAAAGTTTTTTTTTCATCAGGCTACGTTTAGTGACCGAATAAATTTAGTTAATTCACGTTAAGTCTGTAGATAAATTCGATATTTACTCCCACATATGTGAACCTCGCCGAGGTAGAGCAGCACAAAATATTCTTAATTCTCACGTGAGTATCACACTGAATTACGCAAATAGCTTTTTGAGTCATTTTTAAAACTGTTATAATCATAGAAATCCTCTACGACACGTAATGAGAAATATTACAAATATAAGTCCCAGCTGACACGATTCAACGTAACGCCATTCCCATCAAGGTTGATTCACGAGCGAACGAATGAAAAGAGGCTACTTTTGGTCGATCAAATAAATATATCTCATCAAACATTTTAGTGCATAGTATCGCTGAGTATTTTTAAAAGTTGTGCTGCTACGGGCTCGTCAAAATACAAACAGCGAGTTTTTTCACAGTACAAAATAACCAACTGTCCAAATAACCATACAATATCGTGGGATATTTGCACTCTATTCGCGCGTTATTTGTACTCTCCATTGTGCAGTCGGATAATAATATTTAATAATGTTAGAGAGTAAACAGCCTTAACGATGGGCTTGTGTACTGCAAACTACTGATGCTTTTATAACAGTCAGTTATTTTACCTCAAAGCTCTGAATGTAGTGAAGCAGTGTGATGACTGAAAATGATAGTGAACCCTTGTGCAGTGTATATCAACCTTAATTACAATACCAACCTCGTAAACAGAGCAGAACTTGGAGATTCATAAGCAATCCTTTAAAAATTTAGATAATCAATTCCACGTGCCTTTAAGTGCTTCGTCTTCAAATGTTGCGTGATGATTACGGTTGTGTTACTCTGAAGTCACGTAATTAACTAAACGCTATCGAAGCGTGAAATCGAGGTTGTTTGGGGAATTGTTACGAAACTGAATAGGCAATTTTACATGCGAGGTCACAATAAGTATTGTTTACGTAACTGGCGGTTTTGTTTGGGAACGTTCATCAAGTTGGTTTTTCCTTCTTTTGCTCCACTGTTTGATCAAAATACACCTTTGTAGACCTTCCAAACGAAAAGCAGACGTGCAGAAGATTACTCAGCTGGAAAGAAACGGGCTTCGGTCGTAACGAGAGTCACGTTCCCACCAATTGCGCGGCTCCACCGACGTAGCAACATAGTTTCTTTAGAAACTTACCCTTTTCACCTATTATTCATTGTTATTTCCGAGAAAATATTTTCACTTGGCCTCCCTTTAAAAGTGAGTTTGGTTTATTTGGAGTCCACAGTTAGCGGCGTAATAAGGTCACTTTGGATTTCACCAAATCGATGGAGTGCTTCACTCCTTATTGAATCCTAGTCTTTCCTCCTTTTAAAATTTCTGACTCCGTAAAAAATCATCTCCCTAGCCCTATACAGGCTTATACCGTCGGTAACACCATAGAAATCATTTGCGACTTCGCAAATTTCTACTAGCCGTTTATGGCAAACATAGTCGATCAATTTCCGAGCAATTCAAAGGAGAAGAGTCCTAGCGATTCTGCCAATCTGCTTATTTCATGTTCACATGGAAGAGTGCATGTAAGAAAAGGTCGTCTCCCACTAACGACAATTCAAAGAAGAAACACACCGGTGTAAGTGAGCCGGCGAGGCGAGGCTCTAAGCTGTGTTTCGGTGCGCTTGCAATATCCTCTACACATACTCTTCTGGAGAGAATGGCACAAGTACCATTTAGGTCTTGAAGAAAGAGCTTGCTACCCAACCAATACAAACTGCTTGTCACCATTGAAAGTCGGGGTCAAACTCGAATTCCCAGAAATTTGCCTCCGAAATAACTCACGCAATTCTCGTTAGGAGAAAAAAAGGAAGAAAAGTTATTCAAAGCTATACTCAGAATAAGAAAGCGAAAGTACTACTGAACCATAAATATTTGTTTGCAGCGTGAAGAATTTAGTCAACCACAAATAGCATACGATAATACGGAATATCGGATCTCCTCTGAACGAAGCGAGTATATAAGATAAAACCCCACTGTAAGCAGATAGATTGAGTTGCATTTATCCAGTGTACTTCCGCATAACGGAAAGCATCGATAAAGAATGAATTACTGATTGAACTGTATCAAGCTAAATCAGGAGAATGTAGAAGCCGAGCCATACTTGTTTTATGCCGTCTACTGACCTCACCGTTAGATGACAGAACGATCCACTGATTTGTCCCTTGTCTCAGTGTGCCTTTTCGAACGTGTCTTGTCCAATACTGTTAATAGCCGGAATAGCTGTGAATAAAAGTGATAAATACTTAAAAGTAATGAAAAGATCATTAAAATCACTGATCTACTCGCCAGTAGCAACTTGCGATATTTTCCCTAACCGAGTTCATTAGTCCATCATTTGTCATTTGTCGATGGCCTACTTTTCTTGATATATTTCGAGGAATCAGTCTAGTAGCTTGGTAGCTTACAGGGGTATAACTACATGTGTGACCCTTTATAAGTCACGTGATGGAGTCTCGGCCAGTGATAAGGAAGATGGATCAATATCAGTATCTGGGCAACTGCCCACCTACTCCTCCCCTAACTCAACAACAGTCAATTAATGTTGGGTTAGGGGAGGGGTAGGTGAGCAGTTGCACAGATACTGATATTGATCCAGGAAGATAAAGAATGGAATGCGTTTCTATGGAATGCGTTTAGATGCTAGATCTCTGTAAAGCACAAATTTCTTTCAAAGAATAAACGATAGGAGTAAAAGTGCTTTGGTGCTTTACGTTTTAAATGTTACTCAAACGGTAACGGAAGAGTGCGCCTCCAAAAGTCCGATGTTGCTTCACGTAATGATCAAGTCAAGAGTAAAATTGACAAGTGCAAATATATAGACTAATAACAAGCAATGGAGAAAATGTCTTTTTCCCAAGGAGTATAGCCCCTAAAGGTGAAATAACAATTAAGCGTTTGGGAAAAATTTTGGCGCGAATCTAGTCCCTATGGGTGTTCAACGAAGCGTTGATGTCCGCAATTTAAGACACTTTCTACTTAAAATTTAAAGCAACAAGCATTCTCACGAATCTGTTGAGTATTCATCTACTAAAGCCCTATAAACTATCAAAAAAAATCACTGAACTGAATTTTGAACACACATGATAATATCTGCCAGTTTCCGAAAATACATGGCGTCAACCCTTGTATCCATTTCTTGTAACATGAAATTACATCTTACAGAAACACGGTGCCATGCACACAGTTCTGCACGTCTTTCGAATACAATCTCAAAAGCACGGATAAGAGAGAATTTGGGCTTGGGATCCCCCTAATAAGAGAATAAAGAGTCATTGGTTCTTGGTATTATATCTCCTAACAAAGAGAATACAACCAGTTTATAATTTCTTGCTCCTAACTTAACTACTGACGCAATTTGTTTCTCCATCATTAGTCCTGACTTAAGTCCAAGTTTGGTGTAAGGGACTATTACATATTAGATTTAAGTCTAGATTGTTAATTGGGGAGCTAGATTAAAGCCATTTCAATTCCCTTTTAAAAGTATCTTCTCAATCTGTATAGCAACTCAAGAATTCACAAAAATGTTTACACAACTCAAAACTTCTTTTATCCATGAGATAAATGTCAACGCACTTGGTGCACTGAAATTTTAAATTACATAAAGTCATTTATTTACTAATTTATAATGGAGACAGACTCAAAAACATCCAACTGAGAAGATGAGAGGATACAAGCACTCTTCTGCGTAACTATCTTACCCTTTTTATTGTACAGCCGGCGCACAGTTAACTAACAATGAATTTACATAATCAACTTTTTGTAACAGCTTACTTAAACCTGTTTGTTGACCTTTTTCTAAGAGCTTACTTAAACCTGTTTGTTGACCTTGGAAAGGTAAATTGGGTTTATTGTCGGCACTTACCTAAGCAACAGACAAAGCGTTACTTGGTTGTTTGTACGTTAAAAAGCTTAGTCAAGACATAGGTTTTAAGTGGTAGGCTTCTCTTAGTAGTCACATTCCGATCATGTGTCAAACTGCCACAAAGTTGTGAGGCATCCGACGCAATCCACTAAAATTATTGCGATTCCTACAACGACCAATCCAGGACCATGGTGTTTTCATTTGTGTTCATGGTCAACACGTGTACAAACATTAACCTTATAGTCATCATCAGGTTTACAAAATCACTTTAAGAAGGCATTACGTCATCCATTTACCCTGAACTCGCTTTTGATTTGCAGGCTAAAGCTAGGATAGGGGTTTTTTCTCAAAGGTTGTGGTATTGCCATAGTAATCTTAAACGTAAAAAAACAATCCAAGTCACGACAAGTTTATGAAAGATTGGACATTTTTTTTGTTCTATTTTTAGGACACAGATGAAAAAGTTTCTATCTCACCAAAAACAGCTAGTGTTTGATCGACAAATAAAGAGACTATCCTCTGTTCTGTTGTAAAACACGCTTCATACTCTTATAAAGCACGCTGCACTAGGCCAATCGGAATTGCTAGAATAGTTTAAATAATCTCATTGGTTGAACAAGACTAAAGCTGTCAAAGATGTCAAATCATCAAAGTTCACAATCTGCAAAAGTTTGGCAGGTCCAATTTAACAATTATGCCCAAAGTTTTTATATTTTAATACAAACTCTGAAAATGAAATGTTTAGTGAATTCCGGCCGAATTGTGGCTAATAAAAACAAGCAGGTTTTTTTGACACGACAGTTAGAAAACAAACTGCTCAAGGCGTGTGTTTTATGAATGAACGACAGCCCAATTCACAGGAACATGAAGCTTGATGGGCGGCTGACGTAATTTCTGAGGCTTTCTTCACTGCGATAACCGGAGATAGATATGAGCTTGCTGCGATAGACCGTAACCGCAGTCGTTATGATCCCGTCATAATTTGTATGAATTTTAACAGTTATGCCAGTATGGTTATATTTTTCATCACTCCTGTTTTTTTTCTGTTTTGTTTTTGAAAACGAAACTTTATATACTATACGAGTGTTAGCTTTGTATGATTTTTATTACCGTGGGTAAGCTTACAATCTAACTTTCAAACTCGGATTGTTTATTTCGTTTTCCCTATGAGGATTTTCGTCTCTGCTCACGTTATAATAACGTCAATAAGGGCGCCTGGCATGTTTCAAACCTTTGTTTGGTTCTTCTGTTGCTACTCTGCGGCTCACTTTTCCCGAATTTCACTTTCAATTAATGGAAACAAAGGAAGGGAGAAGTCCGAAAAATGGTAGATCATAGTAAAATTGACAGATGGCGCGACCGCTTTAGCTCAGCTCCTTGTTTTGCACTCTGATAGAGCACACTCTTACAACCAATGACAGAGCGCTTTGTATCCGAAGTTACATCCACTTTTGAGTTTTGCTTCGATCATTAATCGGGCTTCTAATTAGCTTCCGTCCTCGAGCTTGTGATATCTACCATTTGAGGTACGTGTGACAGCTAGACAAGATGTCAAGAGATTTCGCGAAAAAAACTTGTGTCAAAAAACGAATTCACGATTAAAATGCGATTGAAACACTCAGTCAATGCTATTTATTTTTCGGATCGACAGAATTTCCATTGGTTTCGAAATTTATTCACAAAACTGTCGAAGGACCTCTTCCCTACTGTCACCACCTCCTCGAACAAGTTTTCTACTCCAGTCGAAATGACTTACACTGCAAACATGGCTAATTGTCGTACTATTCTTAAAGCAATTTTTAAATGCACAATAAACACCAACATAGTTCAAATATCGAAGGTGCTATTGCAAAGAGTTTGCCGAAATTTATTGGTATTTCCATTCTTGATTTATGGATATATAGAACATCTGACCGTGAGTGCATACATAATGAAATTAAAAAAAAGAGAAAGGAGAAAAATATAGCACTTACCTTTTTTTAACTCCTCTCGTAAATAAAATAGATTTAACTTTGAAAAGATCAGACCCTACAAAATAACGAAATAAACGCTTCTGAGAATAAGCTATTATCAGCATCCGCTTTTCTCGGAAAATATGCTTCAGACTGCGCATGCGCGCGTACGATAGTATAAATTATATACCGAAGACTTTGGCTTCTGGGCATTTTCTCTTTTTTCAAAAAGGAAATTGTTGTCAGACACATGATGGCACATCTAATAGTTTACACTCATTTAAAAGAAGGCTGTACTAACTTAGATTGAACTTCTTTGCTTTAAACATTCTGTAATCATACATAAAAACGATTGCATAATTATGTCAAAATAACCAAAGCAAAGGATCTTAGGTTACAAGTTTTTATCTCGAAATGACTTCTGCCTTTTAGAGAACCTTGATCCGTTTTTCATTCTAGGAACATTCCACAGAAATTTTTGGCCTAAGCTAGAACCAAATAAATTAACCTTCATACATCACTAGTTTTATGCCTGGATTTCGTTCAGTTTTTGTTTCTCTGATAGATAGTCCTTTTGTGGTGTGGAAAAATTTTCTCCAATACAACAGACTCAAAATCATCCCTACTAACTTTCGGGCTTAAGCGTAAAGAAGAAACCAACTTCTCCATTTTCCAGGCAAGCAAGAAACGGAGCAAAGAGTGACGAACCTCAAGACTACGTGAAAAAGGGAAATGTAGTTTATTTTTGTTTTAATTGAGTTTAAGCGCAGAATAGAACTGCTGCAACTGAAAGGTAACTAAACTGGGCTAAAATTCCATTTTTTATGAAAAGGATGAGTCTCACCAAGTAATGAAGTTCTCTCCTATGTCACCGGCAAATCAATTCGATCTGTCAGTTATCTTCGAAATAACAAGACTGTTTCTATTTCACTTCTGCTGCAATGATAGAAGTAATAAAGGAATGGAAAGAAAACTGTATTAAACTTACTGCATGAACCTACGATCAGAAGTAATAAACAGATTTAGCCAAGCACGAAAGCGGAACCCTAAATGTTTCTCTCTTCGTACGTCTGATCAACTAGGGTAAGCCCTTTTAGTTAAGGCCCCTACTTGGACGAGTTACTAAAGTTATAAGTTGCTAGGGGACAATATAATATCTTGGAGTTACCAATGAAATACAGCCCTTCAGTTACGCCATCTAAGCATGCTTCATTGCCTCTAATACTCACGGGAGGGGAGGGGTAATCCTTTAGATAAGCTGCATGGATAAGAGCCGCTTTAAATATACCAAACGCTATGCCTTTGACCCCCGCCTAGTATGAATACGAGTATAGATTGTGACCATTATAGTTCCAAATCCGATAAGGTCTTTAAGGGAACCTCCAAAGCGCTAGTGGGTGAACGTTACCATTGATCACTTCGGCAATGATGCGGAGTTTATCGTACCTTCGACCATTACAAGTTCGAAAGTAGCCAAATGTATGTGGAATTTAGAAGCTAAGTCTGAAAAGGAATGACGTATCTTTTGATCTGGATTTGATGGACTGGGCAACTTACCTCTAACAAGAATAAACTCTTCGTGTTCAGTGTGAATTTCTATTTGAATTAACCAAAAATCTTCTTTTAAGCTATCGGATAGGTGCATGGTAGTCAGTGGTTCCGAAAAGCTGTTAAGCTTTGTTGACCGATTTATATTCAGGATCTAGAAATTATAACTATCTAAACTGCTCTATAAGAGATAAAAATATCTCGGAACGATTTAAAAATGTTGCTTTAATAAGCTTGATCTTGTCTCAGCCTCACATCTATTTCTTTTTTTCAGCGAGCTATTCGAGTTAAGAAAAATATTGCCTTAAACACTAGTTAATCAAGGACTAACTTCTTATAAACCAAGCGAGTGAGCTGTATTGAGGAATATGAGCCCGCGTTTATGGCAGTCAAGGCTGAGCGTAGCGAGGTCCATACAAAAACGACCGTAGGCCAATATTACTTAATACGACTCGCACGAGTGAGGTCAGTAATATGGCACTCCAATCAACCTTTTTTTTTTTAATTGCCAGCGTCCGTGACCAAAAATTCATAGCTTATGACCGTTTCCGTAGAAATGTGGAATACGGACCAACTAAGAACCAACCAGAACGCTCGGATTTGCCGCGCAAGACTACCTTTCCACATGGTAAATATCAATGAATATATATAACTGAATATTTACCGGGCCGTGGTAATGTCTGGCTTTAGATGACAAACCATTTTCTGACGACACTTCATTTATCTTGATCAAGAAGAAACATTAGGGAGTATTAATTCCCTTTTGGTTTTCTCTCGTAAATAGATACGTGGTGTGACACAGCTGTAAACAGTCCGGGCCAAAGACAGCTTTGTTCATACCATGACATCATGAAACATGGCGTCACGTTCAGTTTTCAAAAACTTGGGTTAGCCCCACATTTTAGTCCCGCATTTTTGTCTCTGATATTTATGGCCCTTGGGACCCAGATCGCTTGATAAAGCACAGAAAGAGCTTCGCGTCAATAGCAGTTGGAATGGTGTCGTTTAAAATGTGTGTGAGAAATCACAATTTAAAGTCGAGCTGCTATAACTTGTTTGGAATGGCTGAGGACACACATGTATGCACGATTTTTTTTTTCGAAAAAAAGAAAAATATTACGGTTAACCTCGATATAAGTGCTTCGCATTTATCAAAAGAGAAGTCGAGTGCACGTTGCTTTAGTCCGAATGCACGGGCCGTTGTTGTTGTGACTTCCTGTCTTAGGCCGTCATGGCGTCACGGCTTCTGTCAGCACTCGATTTTCTTAGTATTCCTTAAGGTCCTTTTGTATTCGTTCAGCTCATGAATGATCATATCTCCTTCTTGAAAAAAGTCTTTCGGCTTTGTAATTAAAGGAATGTCGAGTAAGACGGTCTGACAAAAGCTTATTCTAAACTGAGCTCATCGGAAACGGATATTATTTGATATTTTTTTGCGGAGATCTCATCCAGAACAGGACTGCCCTTGTATGAAAAAGCTAGAGGATGTTCTTCAAATCAAGCTAACAAACAATCGGTGGTTAAAGCTGGTCGAAGTATGTTCCATGCAAAACTACTTTCAATGCGAGAAATGCAGATGAGATTGACGTAAATACGACATGAGGTGTTCTTTAGACATCTCACCGGAAACGGAGAAAATTTGATAACAAAACACTGAGAGCAAAGTACGTGTGCGCACAACACATAGTGGGGCGCGAGAATAGAAATGACGTGTCTGTCGAAAATTAGATTTGTAGTCCATTAATACAGAAATAAATAGATCAATAATGTCGCTTGAAATATTGAATTCTGTTCTGTCGTCTCCTTCGCATACAACATGGCCGCCACGAGAAAGCTAGCAAGAAAAAAGTATCGTCTCAATTCTCTCGGTCACGTCAGTTTGTTTTGGTTTTGTCTAGACCAATCATATCAAAAGAAATGGTATAAACAAAACTGTCTGTGGAGGCGGACGGTCAGTTGAGAACAAATTTGCTCGGCTATTTTCTTGCCTATGGTGATATGCTATCCACGCTGCTAGCTCCCCTATTAATATACCCAGCGGTATTGAGAGATTATAGTTTCAAGAGTCTTGTAGAAAAAAAAGAGCACTCAGTCATGCCAGAATAGTTCGATTGACAACGTACGTGTGCTTTACGCACGCTGCTGGTTTTATTAATGCAGTTCAGACATTTCTAATTGACGGCTATTTTGCCTCTTCTCATTCTCTAACCACCTTTATGAATCAGGTGGTAGAGAGACTTGTTGTCTCCTGACCCATTTTGTAGATATTTTCTGGAGGAATAAATCATCCATGCATATGTTTATAACCAAAATTTATCATGTTAAAGTGATTTTATGAATAAATAAGATTATTAATAAGTTACAAGTAGGTTAGTTAGCTTATGTTACAAGCTTTAAAGGAAATAAAGTATAAAATTTTCCTCGTCGCATTTTTTTTAAGTTAATCAAGAATAATTTTCTCCGGGAACAGGTGTGTTTGCCAGTCCCAGCTCCAGGTAATAGCAAAGTGAAGGTACTATGTTATGGTCAACTGAGTCAAAATATCCACAACGACGATGGGTTACAAAAAATTTTGTAGAAGTTATATTTTCCCTACACTATAAATCTGATCGCCCTATCCTAAAATTTGATTTCGTACCAAACATTTTCCCCAGGAAAGATAAACATCCTCGTTAGATATCGTGATTTCACCCGTCCAAGTTCTTCAACGTGTCATTAATTGAGTCTTTCAAAAACTAAAGCCACGTCACCATGATCTTGCTTCAAAGGTCATATTATGATTTGTAGGTAAACAATATTGCGATATAGGACAACTTTTTCTTGCGTTATTTCGGTAATTTTAATCTCAGATTGCGGTATTCTCCTATAAACTTGCGAGTTGGCATTTTGGACCGCGATTGCGTAAAATTATCTTCCCCATCCTCCACCGTTTTCCGAGCCTTTTCTTGGTCCCATAATCACATGCGAGAAATAAAGAGAATTCTCTCCTGAAGTAAACCTAGAAATGGATAACTCGCTAAAATAGATTCTTTTCAACAAAGTAAGCGGTCAGACAAAAAGCGATTTACTGTGGAAATAAGGTGAGGTACTTTTATTGAGAATTTGACTGTATTTTCCTAATCGTAGAAGCGTTGGTAAATATTCCCATACACACTCGTATAATTTCGCCCTGACTCTTACTCGCAAGATAATTATCTCACAGCTGGAGCTTGGGCTGCCAGTGGTTTAGCTCTCAAGAAACGGTCAGATAAAAAATCGATCCATCATCCGGTTGATCTGACTGTCTAGTCTTGAGATCTTAACATAATGAATGAGTTGCCAGTAATTGTGTTTGCGCACAGATTTCTAGGTTCGCCACGGGGCAAACATTGCAACTCAGTAGAAGGAAATATATGGTGAAAGGTTGTTCCGACTTCAAAATGATACCAAGAATAACAGTGATGGCAATGCAAGTTTAAAACGGCAGACATCGCCGGAAACCACAACGGACACACAAGATGTGAGTAAGTTCTATTGAATTTACTTGTAAAATGTTCGTATTTCGAAATATTTATCGTTGTAAATCGACCATATTTTGTTCCGCATACTACGACGTCTTTGGTAGGAGTGAGTCGTCTCACACCTATCAAAGCAACATCGCAGGATTTCATGAATCAGTCTAGCGCATAGTGAAAAATTGGAAAACACACCTAAAGAAGTCCTAAAAATCGTATTTTTCGCAGAGAGAAGCGTATCTAAGTAAAACTAAGAAACAATGACGTGCAACATCACAAACTAGCCAAAAACAAAATGAATTATGAATTCATGAATTAATCGTTTGCTTTTTCTCGACTTGTGAACTTGGGACGTCTGTTACCATACAATCCTTCTTAGTGAGTCGCAATGTTTTCCCCCGTGGCGATTCCAGAAATCTGCGCGTAAACGCAAGTATCCGATTACTGGCAATTCATTCATTGTTCTCATCAGCTTGCTTAGACTTTGGAATTGAATGAGAGAGAGCTTCATGTGGATCATGTCTGGGAGTCAAACGGGGAGAGGTACTGCAAATGCCAAAGAACTCTGGAGAACCAAAACAGCTGTCAGAGAAATATTTTCATATCCGAACGTTCAAGATTCCTGGTTGCTAGCGCCTTGCGCTATATTTATAAACCTTGATATAAGTCATGGAATAAAAATGCACTGAAGCGCACCCTAATAGGTAAAGAATAAGCGACTTCCGATTTTTCTGGAGATTTAAAAAAATCTTTACGTTCGGAGATTCCTGTGGGAAAAGTTCTTCCTGAAGCCACGTCCAATCTCATACTTCAACTCCTTTTTTAATTGCCAAATAATCGATTTAATATGAAAAATCGTAAGAGAATGACTGTAGTTTTTTTAATTTTTCCGGTTTTCACAACTAAATTACGAAACTGACAATACGCACTCGTTATGAAACATCAAAGCCATTCGTGTCAACCTTCTTGCTTTGCAATTCTAAACTACCTGATTCTACACGAGTCTACAAGTCAACGTCTAACGCTCGGCTAAATTAATAACTTTGAAGGCACAAACCAGGGAATATTCGAAGTAGAAAACTAAACAAATCTGATACATCCTGGCACAATTTTTCTGTTCAAATATCCGCAACGTACCAGCTTTCCTTTGCATAATACGCCGAAGTGACTACGGCGTATCACTAACTGGGACAATTTTCAGAGTTTGACCTAAATCTTTTACTTCTTTATTTGGAACCACTGAGTCTTAAAGTTTAGTTTCCTAACTGAAACCAGACTCCTCTAAAGATGTCAACAACTATTAACATCCTAAAAACGATCTACTTGGGGTAGATATTTGGGATAGATATTTCAAATGTCAAGATTTCCTGACAGTCTTTAGTTTGTCATTATTCCTGAAACCGCAAAACCAATGAGGCAACGAAACCTCCTGGCGTCAATGACGATGGATCAAGATTTCTCGGAAAAAGTATCGCAATGCAAACACGTTTTATTTAAATTGAAATTGAAGCTAAGAAAACTAGAGCAAGCAAAAACTTGAAAAATGATTGTAAAAGAACATAGAATGAGTGGCCATAGATTCACTCCATTTAAAAGCGAGTGATGTTAACAAATTTGCCGCGGAATCAAAAGCTAAAAAGAACGAGGTCGACAAGCTTCTAGGAAACAGGCAATAGAGAAGTTGAATCTTGTACGTGTGCATTCTCTGTCGTAACAGAAACGAACAATGGTGAAAAATGGCCAATCTGATCAGGTTTATATTTGAGAATTGCCCAACGACAACCGTAACTGACTTGCCAGACCTCCGAAATCAGTTAAAGACACCTTCAAAATGTTCCAGCATATAAGAAAAAATGGGATTTATATGTAGTTTACATCTGTAGCTTAATTTCCTCCAAAAATGATTAGTAGAATTCATAAAATGCCTTCGCTTTAAATGCACAAATTTGGGAGTCTTACGACATAAATGTTATATGCTGACTCAGCACATTTGCTATCAACCGGAAATTTATGGATGTAGGGTAGCGCGTTAAATAGCGTTATCCCTGTAAGGAAACTCTCTATAACTCAATCGTGTCATAAATCTACTTTCCTAAGTAAAAGTAAAATAACTAATTAGGAGTATTGTATTATAGATATACTTGTATCTAGTACCTTTCATATGCTATCTTGATTATTGAATAAAGGACAGTTGAATCAGAGGAATGAGAGGACTTACTTGACCTATGAATACTCTAAAATGGCAATAACGTTCAAAAATAATTTCTCAAGTTAAAGTCGCCTTTAGAAAGATTATTTAACCACAAAGAAAGCCCCAGCTCCGGATAAAAAGACATTAAATTTAGATGATGAACCCCACCAGGAGCCTCGAGTGTCAAGTGAAGACAAAATAACAAGGAAGTAGAGGCACATCGTTTACCGAGTATTCAAAAATAGATTGTAGCTTAGAAGAGGTTCATGAAGGTCACAGCAGAGTTATGGAATTCACAGCGCGGTTATTGCGGAATCGAATGAATTAGCTTTTGAAAAAAATTGGAATGTTTCGCTGTTATCGGAACGGATATTAAGTCGTACACATGAACATTATGAAAATTCACTTTAGAGTTTCTTCGAGTGGTGCGTAAGCCGTAAGTAGGAGCGTGACAAATATAGTCTTGTCACACCACTTGTCTATAATATAATTTTTTAAATTTTATTTCGAAAAGCACTCGCGCTTCGCTTTTAAATCTTATTGTCCTAAGAAACTTAGTAAAAAACGGGAGAAAAGTAACTGACTATTATTGTGGACGAAATGATATTTTCTATCTCAAACTGCAAACGTCTAAACTATATCACCTAAAAGCGATGAGCTATTACATCTGACTAAAAGCAACGTAATAAATCCTTCAGTTTCGTTCGGCCTCTTCTTCTTTAATAATCATGGTATAGACATTATCTATTGCTTTATGTTGGCGTCTCTTAATACACTCAAACGTTCAGTTCATAGATTCAAAAGAAAGATAGCTTTTAACACAAAATGTTAAGACTAGAAAGCTTTTGGATCCGCTAGTATGCGGAATAAGTTATCAAATGTGAAATTAAAAGCCATCAAAAATATGAATAGCCTTACATCAATCAGTTCACGTACCTTAGCGATAACATTGCGGCGCACTTTCCTTCGGATAAGTTTAGCGTATGTCTCATAGCAGGAATTGAATGCAACTTATTTGATTGATTATTTAAGGGTACAAGTATCCGTATCAACGAACTTAGAGTAGATTTTACGGCGTCCTCCGAAACTGAAAGGCTATTATTATAAAGGTTCGCTTCCTACTTCCTATTTCCTCATGCGGGGTCCAATTGAATCATGGCCTGGTTTCTCAGTACATTATTTTATATTTTTTTATTCTTCGGTTCGATAGTTTTTTTTTCCTCAAGCCTAATAAAAGTAAATTTAACAAAAGTAAACTTTACAACATGTACACCTATTAATACTAAATTTAAATTAGAAAAATGTCGTATTAACTCTACGACTAAAAATTTAGCTCGTGATCTTGATTAAGTACATTCAATGTCCATCTACAAAAATTTCATTTTAATTTTACGCTCAATGTGATAATGCAAGTTAAACTGAAAAAAATTAACTACCATACTATAATTTAGGATCAAAAGCAAATAAAAAGACCTGTGTACATGCTATCTTTGCTTGGGACACTCCTTGATAAAATTTACCCTTTTGCATTGCATTCCTATGAAGCAAATGAATTCAAAGTAGTGACCCATTATTTACTCTTGCATGAAGTTGTTTTTAAATATTGTTTGTCTGTTCCTGTATTTCTTTTTGTTCGGTTTGTTTCACATTTTTTTTTTTATTTGGTTTTCGTTTGCCTAACTCCTCCTCTATGAGAGAGTATCTGTCTGGTCAGTTGTTTGTTAAAATCGATCAACAACTCGAAAGCCTACGTAACGGTTTGGTCAATGAGAAATTCAAATCTAGTAACATAAGTAATCTATAACTTTGAATTCCTTTATAACTCTAGATAGGCCGAGTTGTGCTCTACACTGTTAAAGATGATGGAAAATAATAGCAAAAACATTTTGTATCAACCCACAAAACTTCATATATACAACCGGATAAAAACCCCTTACTCTCCCTAAAATCTTATTAATAACTATAGAAAAATCGCTCTTTTTACCTACAAATAGTGTTTGGGAAACAAAAAGCGAAAGCGATTTATCGTATTTAGTTAAACTCGTTACCTTTCAAAAAGGGTAAGAAGCTCCTGACTTCTTCACCTCTTCCAAGCAAACTCATCATGCTTCACTGATATCCAGACAAGAAACTTAGAGAAAAAGACCCCTGACGTTCTTCTCCAATCTTTCACAAGATTTGCGAAAAAAGAAACCATTTAAGTGTTATACAACCTCACATAAGTAAGCTTTCAAGTCCCAAGACTTGGCGTCTAGGACTTTCAAAGTACGAAGAATAACTAACCAATGTATCATTAACCTACGTTTGTAACAGCTTTATTTCTACATATTTGAGTAACAATTACTAATCACAACGTACCACCCCCGATGGGGATTTTGTGGATAGTCCATACAACAAACATTCTAACATAAACATTTCAACATAAAACTTGTCTTCAGCTAACACCCCTCAAACTACACTTAAAGTGCAGTTTCGTTTACAGAAACTATTGGAGAACAAAGAAAGACTGATAGTGGGTATAGTGAGCATAGTGAGACCAGTGTCTACTCGACACCGGTCTGGCTATGCTTGTACTATTTCCCAAGCACAAGCTCAGTGTTATAAATTTAACTTTTCAAATATTTTGATAGCGCCATACATCCGGTTGTCCTATGCGCTTTAGTTAAATAACAATAGTTCTAAACTATTTTTTTTACCAGAATCATAAAACTATTTCGATTAATCATAAAAAAAGTATAACTATTAAATAAAAAATTGAGGTATGTGCGGAATATATGAATATCCGGAAAATTACACGTCTTGAAAAGCACGATTTTAAAGCCTTTTACAACTAGCTACATTTCTTGACTTTCTGCGAGACAAATCTCCGACCTACTGTGTCTTGGACTAAAAGAAATGACCTCCAATATACACAAGTTCATATTTAGTACTAAAGATAAATGATTCTACATTCAGCCGAGTTATTCAATGTGAAAACTTTATTAAGGATGAGTCAGCCAGTCTTGCAGTATACGCATCCTTATATGATCTTAACATGTGTATATTGAAAACTAAGGGTTCTACAAAAGAACCTGTGCTACGCCAGATACGAAAAACCACTAAAAAAAACCACTCTTTGGAAGTGGCCAAAAAATATGTGGAAACGTATTCCTCATCTAATGCAGCAGCACAATACCCCGAGGAAAGGGCAAACTAATCTGATTACACTGCTAATCACAAAGAAAAATCAATGAATGTAATATTTTACAGGGATTTGAAAACGAAAATTAGGTCAATACGAAAAAAAAGAAAGAAAGAAAGAACATGGTCAAACACAAGACTGATCGACCTAGAATGAATTTTCCCGCGAAACGCTTAAATAATCCGAAACTTTCATGATGCCACGCGAACCTCTTCAACGTGCCATCAGAATATTAATTTCTGACTAATTCGTTCTCATATCACTCAAACGTCAGAAATTACTTTTGCGGAAACCATGTGATTTTCATCTCCTCCATTAAAGTGTAAACATGAAACGATGACAATGACCATGTTTTTAGATTTAAAAAAGTAACCGATCCTCGCGAAAATTGTCTTTAAATGGGCTAAAATGTTCGACTTCAGACGCTGCTTTTTTATTTTTGTCGAGTAATATGGCCGATAAACTGTGATGTGAAAAGTTTACTTTTCTTTTCCCATTTATTGGCAATCTCTCTGAAATATTCGAGGCTAAAAAGACAGCATTCCTGAATCAAATTAGAATCAGCAGTTCGTGAACCGTGCGTTGAAGTTGTAGCTGCGTAGACGGATTGCTGAGTTGTCACGGCATAGCACATTTGAATAAAATTTTCGAGAGAGACGTTACTCTTTAGAACCTCAAAACATGCCAAGTAATAAATTTTTATGTACACTTTTAAACAGTGGAGATACAAATCGAATGGTCCCTGAGAAACACTCCTTGAGTTCTGATCTATTTCATAAATTTTCAATGTCCACCCTTCTGGTTAAAGTAGCCGCCAGGTCTCTAACAGAATCTGATATATTTCCCAACATCGTTCCTTGTGCGTTCACATGACTCTCAAGTCGTCTGATCCTTTCCTGGGCATCCGCCGTATCCCTGATGAGCCTCGCAAGTTCCGCGCTTTGGTTCCTTTGCTCATTTTGCAGGGTGGTAAAATTCGCTTGATGATCATCGTGCTTCATTCGATGACCATTAAGAGAGACTTGAATACGGTACAATCTGTTGTTGACGTCGCGGACCGCATCTTTTAACCGATCGTTTTCTGACACCAGGTGAGAATTAACATTAGCGATGTGGTTTGTAACCTGATTTTGTTTCAAAAAACAGCGAGTCAGGTGAGCAACTTGATTTTCAAGGTTGATCAATCTTTGCTCATGTTGATCAGAAGCATTTGGAACCGAGTTTCGCGAGGATGCGGTGTTTCTCGCCATGGTATCGTTTAGGGAGGGGTTCAACTCCTCTTTAAACTCCAAGCAATTTTCGGCTGAGTTCCTATTTTGTCCCGCTATATTACCAGACAACAAGAAGTTGACCTGACGAGGAAGATTGGCGTTGATATGCCCTTTCTACAAAAGAAATAAAACCAAAAAACCTAGTTATCTCAATGGTTCTTTCATCATCATCATCATCTGGGAATAGAGGCCACTTGGAAAGAAGAGATGTGAAGCACAGTACAGGAAAGTATTAACAAATCTATACTTACTGGAATTTTTAAAGTACACAACTTTCCTCGATTGATAAATACAACACTCTGACTGAAATTATAATCTTACCAGTTAAAACCCGAAATTTCTAATTCTAACTTTTTGTCTCATTCATGACTTTGTTTCAGTTGATTACTAAGTGGTTAAGCTTGGAAGCTAAAAGAAATGCAATTAGAGTCGCAGTGAACTAACAGCTAGAAGCTTTTTCATCACTTCCGTAACATTGGTACTCCCTTGTTCATTGCAAGATCGTTTTTCAAAGTCTACGGGCACGATTTTCTTCAGAGTGCCCGTGACGGTCAGCTCGACACACATTCATCCCTCCCTTATGACAGTCAACTCTTTCCCTGGTTGGAGAATGGTTCTGTAATGAGAAAAATTATACATCCCTTTACCAAAATGAGTCTGTCGCAAATTGGAAAATAACACTTGAATGACTTTCAAATAGATTGGATAAGAAACAAAGCAAAAAAAGTTGCAATAAACCCATATTTCACTCGAATGAAAATCATTCATTACAGAATACGGTGGCCGGGATCGTGCACTTCTCGGCCGAAACGAAAATTTCAAAATCTCGCCGAAATTCAGTAATCAAAAGATAATCACCTACCAGATGTTTAGAAGACGTGACTACAATCGACAATACAAAGCCAATGAGTTGGGAAAAGTGTCTCGCGCTCTATGCCGAAATTCGCAAAGCTAATGCTTGCGACCACCAACAGACAACTTGAATAAAATGATACCAAAATTTTCATTCTGAAGGTGCGAGAATTCGTCAACTCCAGTTCCTGGAGTGAAGGTCAGAACTCTTCTCGAGAAAGGCTAGGGAAAAAGACGTAATGCTATGTGAGCACTTACCGTCTAAGATGAAGGGCAGCTACGGAAAATTAAGATTTCAAACTTTCAGTACATTTCTTTCGTCCTTCAGAAAAAAAACCTTAAGATTGTCACACAGTGAGCTAACGGTCAGTACACTGGACTCCGGACGAGAGGTCTGGGATCGAAACCTGGCCGCGAGTCATTCTTGGACGAGACACTCTTACTCACGGTACCTCTCTCCACCAGAAGGAATGAATCGATACCGACGAATTTTCAAAGTTTCCGAGCGAAATGCAGAGGGTAATCTCCGATGGACGAGCAGCCCATCCAGGGAAAGTAGCTGTACTCTTAGTCGTTTCATGCTACACAGTCCGAAATAGGTTCCAGTGCCTTGTGGGCCACTTGGATCAAGTTCAAGTGTTACCTTTACATTTCACCTTCCCTGTCAGACAATGACAGTCGACCACTTTTATGGTTGTCACATGACAATTAGTTACGGAACTAGCGTTGATTCTTTGAGGAAAAACCACATTAAAAAACTGAAAGAAGCCATCACTCTTGTATTTTTTGACACTCACTTAATTTGTGGTTTCTCACTGGGAATAATTTTTAAATTTTGAAATGCCTTTCAAAGAGCTTTCCCTCATTGTTTCTCTGTGTTCAGTATACTAGTTTGAGGGGAAAAAAAATTTCACTCTCTTTTTCATTACCTGAAGGTATGAAGAGGTTACGAATGTAAACGCCCGTGTTTGTTCCCTCGTGTTTTACTTGTATGCGTTATTTAGCGAAAACACCGTGGCGACAGGTAACAGGGACAATTATGAAAGATCATTAGCCGGTACTGATGTCAAATACTAACACAGGCCATGCTATTACCTATATTACATATCGCATGTATAAAATGTTTAAGTGCAAAAAATTTAAAAACAAAACGTCTAAAAACATCTTTGTGCGATAACGCACAAAAATTGGCCAAAGCTTAGTCACCTTTCTAACAATGGCGTTGCCTTCTCCATGGCAGGATCGTCTTGTCTCTGAACTACGAGCACCATCTCTAACTACGAGCTCGGAAGAATCAGCATTCATCCCACAGTCAGGACAGGCAGCTGTTTCTCGGGTTGGAGAACTGTTCTGTCATAGGACAAAGTAACAAACTACAAATTGTTATAGCCTTACGATTAAACGTTTCTAATTTCCTAGAAAAGTAAAAAAAATACAAAGTGAAGACTTTCTCTGAAAGTTTTATCCAAACCATTACTATCAATTTCTAGATTGGTTGTTGAGGGTTTGCCTTAGTTTGGAAAATCCATGTCGGTGCTAGTAAGATCTTTTTGTGGTTACGTGAATTCAATTACCTTGAAAACATTTCAGCAATACATAGGAAGGCTTGAAAAAACTTTCAATAAAATCCGAGCTAAAAAGAAAGACTTTGATCGTCTTGTCACGAGCATGTCAAAGAGGAAGAATGCGAGTCCCCATTAAGAATCGAAACCAGACCTTGCGGTTCTGCGCTTCGATCCTCTACCACTGAGCCACAGAAAACAGTGTGCCCGTGTAACGAGTTAGGTAATTACTAGGTTCATATCTGACACGCATTCCGTGCAGCTCGGATCAGCGATTTCGATGGATAAATTCAGATTCCTTTTTCTGAGAAGTGATATAGTTTTTTTAATTTTCCGAAGAATAAACTTCTGCCTTAACCCTCCATATTTCCACTTACGTGCCCACACGAATGAAAGTTATCGAAAACTTGCTGACCTGTGGGTTTTCGCCATCCTGTGCTTCTTGGCGGTGGGCAGGCACGGGACGTTGGGTGTGCGAATCCTGTTTCAACATAAATTTCATTACGTAAATCCATGTGTTGTGGATGTTTATTCGAACATTTTCCAGGATATTATTTTAACAAAACGACCTGCTCCATTTCATTGGGAAAAGTGTTCTCTGGGTTCAAATGAATTTGAACCACTTGTATAAAGAAATATACCTCCTCAATAAGATCTTCATCCGCTTCAGTTCCAATTTGATTCTGCGAAAAAATAACGTTAAGGAATATTACAATTGCCTGCCATTGTTCTTTTGATCGCAAACACTATTTTCTATCGCATTTGGAGGAACAAAATCGATAAGAAGAAAGATTCCAAACTGACCAACCTCAACAACATTATCAGAAAGTAAGAATTCTCTTTCGTCATCTGTTCCAGTAGACAGCGTGATATCGCCCTCACACTCCTTTTGCTCTCCTCTTTAAATGCTGACCAAACTGCAGCTTCCTACTTCCTGGCACTAAAAGGTATGATGCAAAACAGCCATAAAATCAAAGTTGGAATTTTATGACTGAATTAGAAGAAGCCTCCTGGGACTGCGTCCCATATTTTTTGGAGTGGGAGACGGTGGTTAACATATTCAAGTGGGGGGAGGGGGGGGGGAAGACTTGTAATTGACAAAGGTTTATATTATGATACAGTAACACATAGAATACAGTTAAATTATTAAGGTATTACGATAACTAATAGCAAAGTTAACACACACGTTAGTACACAGGGTAAGGCAATTTTGGTCAGCTAAACTGTTTTAGAATATTTTAGAAATATCATAATATTATATTAATTAATCTTAACAGTATTGAATAACTTATTAAAAAACAGCTGAGATGATCTCCCTCTGTCAGAAACTGCTGAGTTTCAAGCTTGGGAAGTACATGTTCTTTGCTTGATTAACATAAAAATTAAAACCAACAGTTATGGGAGTGAAGAACCATGACAAAAACTTCCCTCCGTGATCTCACTTTCACCACTAATTTTGGCAAAATGTAAAATATCACAACTTTCTGTGACTCTTTTTTAATAACTTTTTCAAAGTTTTAACCTTTCAAGTGAAAGTTAACAACTATAAGCTGTTTTAAAGGATATGTTACAAAAATTAAACAGTTTTGGAGGAATATTGTCTTGTCCCTTTCAACCCAATAACCATTGTTTTTAAGTACATATCACTGCACAAACGAAAAAATTGCCTTTGGGTGAGGCAAAGAGTAATTTTGGATGCTATAAGGAAAGGGAAGCTACTTTTATTCAGGCTGATCAATGCTCATTTTTAAACAACACACATACCCTGGATATCCAATCCACTGTTTCCTGGTTGAATTGAAATTTATATAATGATATACATGTACATATATATTCATACATATACATTTATATGCCATAAATCCACACTCTACAAAGATCTAGGGTTGACTGAAAAAAAACACTGAACTAATGTCTCTGGCCAAAAAAGAAAAAAAATCAAGCAATTTGCATACTCATATTGATTCTCTGTATGTGTGTGACAAAACAAATTATGTCATACTGTATGATGTGAACATTCTTTATACAGTGTAGTGGTAACCTAAAGTACGATTTTGTTCTTTCTTACCTCAGATTCTTTCAACTCTCCTTCCCATTTACATCCTGCCTCCAAGAATAAACAATGAATTATGGTACTCTCAACTTTACTGCTGATTATGTCATCTGGTAAGAACTTAACAAAAAGGGAGTGGAATCAGGAAGCATCACAGATTATACATATGGTCTGTGCAAGAACACAGAGGAACTTTATTGAGCCATGGTTTGTTCATTCACTGCCTCAGTATTACCATGTTAAGCCTATGCCACTCACACAAGTGGTTTCAGGCAGTACTGCAAACATTTTGAAAGTTTGTTTGATTTTTTCAACATACAACTTCTTGCACGTGCAATTTAAAAAAAAGAAAGGAGCAATGAGGTAAGTAAGGGCTTATAGAGCAAACCAAATAGCATGATTATTGCCTGAATAATACTGCCAATTCTCCTGTAACTAATACCATCATTTGAATGCTTGAGCAGTGCAGTACATCACTAACAACATTTATTAAAATTTTCACCCTGTGGTCTTTCTCAATAATGTCTTGGAAGTTAGTCCCAAGGTAAATTTGAGCATTTTGATTAGCTCTCATTTGGCTAAGATATTGTGATATTGACCATTTTCTCAGAAACAGTCATGAGCTGTGTATCTTTTCGCTAAAGCTGGCAAATTCACATTAAACAAGTTTGATCTGGTTGCCCTTTAATAAACCACTCACTAACTTTGCTTGCTCAAGCAATACTAAAAAGGATTGGCCCTTGGTTGATTGTGTATAGACCTTGCTGCACTTAGTCCATACAAAAACAACCTTGAGCCAATATTCCCCAGTATAGCCATCATGCTTGGTTAGAAATTTTAAGAAGCTAGTGGTAAATTTACCTCATAAATAACAATTATCAAGGCAATTCTACAATGTATAATCTTATAACTGGGCTCAACGCTAATACTTGTATACCACCAGTGCCAAACATGAAGATTACCTGATAAAGGAAGAGAGGTGTTCTGCACTTTCTGCAGTAAGCTACTGCTCCTTGATTTCCCCTAGTTGTTGTCAAAAAAATAGCTAATTAGCATTAAGAATAAAATATTGTGCTGCAAGGAAATATTGTGGGTATCAATTCTTGCCTATTCTGCAAGTGGATCCCAAAATCCCAAAATAAAATGATGATTGTGTTCTACTTGTTGTATCAGATAATTAGCCAGTAAGGTTTTAAGAGGCAACAGAATTCAAGGACTTGTTATAAATTTAGCAAACCATCTTGGCAAAAGATGTTACATTTCCTTAAGTTCCTTGAACAAAAAATCACAAAAATAAGTTTAAGGAGAAGTAACCATCATTGTCATCATAAACCACTGTTGCAAGGCTCTAAAGACTCTTTCTCATAGTTGACTATGATGACTAAAAACCATAAAATGGTCACCATGAATAAACTGTGTAATTAAGAGAGAATAAAAACACTTGCTGGTAATCAGTTTTAGAAGTTCATGCCATTTCACAGAGCTTTTAACTCAGACAACCAGGGAGAAATACAACATACACAAGATAGAGAGACTTCATAAACAATAATGCTCCAATTTACATTATACATTTTGAAAAAGCTTATGAGGCCTGAAAATGGACTGTTCAGTGTTTTGGTCACAAACATTGAAACTTCTCAAAGATGAATCAGTTCTTCAGCAAGAAAAACATGAGACATTGCATTGACTCTCTGTCACACAATCCAACAAACTGTTTGTAAGTGCAACTCTAATTCTCAATCAGTACTAATCCAGTATGAGTTGACATAATTAGACCAAATATATGTGTAAGTAGTATTATGCACCAGTTGGAGTAAAACCTTGCACCCCTGTGGCCAGGACATAAAGGGGTATTAGACTGTTGCTCAGTGCTAATCTTGTAGAAAGCCCTGCACCCCAAGGCCAGCTTTTTTCTTTGAAAAAAGGTGGTAGACAAAGGCTAATATAAACACTTTAACTTTATTGCATGGAACTTCCACACATTAACCCATTGACACCTGATCTGCTCATAACAACCCAAACTTCCCCTGAACCACCCATAACCACCTGTGCATAACAACCCCAACTTTCTCTGAACCGCTTGTAACCACCCATAAAAAAGATGATCCTATTACAATCTCACCCCACTCTCCCCTAGTAGATCTTTGTGTTTTGTTGTTATCATAGTGACTTCTAAGGATGATAAACCAATCATTTAGCCTTCTTTCCACAGATTTTGATGACTAGTTAGTGGTGCCACTAAAGATTTCTGAAATTTTCATATTGAAGCACGCAGTTTATGATGGCTGACAAGATTTCCAAGGGTTGAAGCACTTTTTGGAGACCCAGGGGATTAAGGAAGCTGTGATGAGTTTAATGAGTTTGATAGGAAAGGTTTAAATTTAGGTAATGAGTTGGAGTTAGATCCACATGATTTAGAGGCTGGAGACAAAGATATTAATGCTGAAGAAGAAGCTCACTGGACTAACTAGCTTGACAATATCTAAGTTCACCAATTTGTAGCCTCTACAGGCATTAATTAAGTCTTAAATAATCCCAATGAACTAGACGTATTTTTAACTTTCATTAGGGATGATTTTAATGTGGGATAAAAAATGGTTGAGGAAAGTAATCATTATGCGCACCAGAAGTTAGGTGATCAATTTGAAAGTTTTTGTGCCATAACACAGGTTGAAATGAAGGCACTCATAGAAATCATTATAAGTATGGGTATTGTTAAGCTTCCAGCTTATGCTCTTTACAGGTTAGGTGATGAATGTTTAGGAAATCTAGGGATTAAGAAGGTAATGGCTAAGAATAGGTTTGAATAATTAACTTGCTTTATACATTTTAATGATTCAGCTATGGAGCCAACAGAGATTACAATCACCTTTTCAAAGTTTGACCTGTTTTATATCATGTCCACACTAAATGTGGGGGAAACTTTCTGCCTACTAAGTATATTTCTGTAGCTGAAGGTATGACTTGTTTTATGGGGGAGGTTATCTTTTAGGCTGTACATTCTGGCTAAACCCACTAAGTATAGGATAGGGGTTTGGAGGGCCACCAGTCATAGTATTAAGGTTATGTACTGCATTTTTTAGTGAAGAACCTAATCAGCGGCCAATAATTTACAGCTTAGGGTATGACCTGGTGACTAGTATGATTAGGCCTTACGAAATAAAATCAACACACATTTTTTTTGGACAATTATTTTTCAGCTAAGTAATTAGAACATTTAGAAAGTAATAACACTAAGGCTTGTGCCACCATACGATCTTACTGAAGGACTAATGCCTCCGTGAGTAACAATAAGTTGCGTCCTAGGAAGAAACAAGTTCTTAAAAAGGGTTATGTAACTTTTATTAAGCTGCATGACAAGAGAGATAAGAGTAAATTCCTCTAATTTTAGTCCTTTAGCTGTAGATTTAGAGGGTTGAAATTGATAACACCCATACCACGCATAACTACAATCATCTTTGCTAAGGAACACAAATAACCTCAAACAATACATATCAAGTGGTAAATAATTGTTTGTAGTGTTTAGGTCTTGAGTTAACATTTACAGAAATAAGGAACCATCTTTTCAATTCCAGTCTTAGTTCACCTCCATTTCTCCACCAGTCCTAGATGGCATGCAAAAGCCATCAAAGTTTTGGAAAATCGCAGCCCTTTAGCTCCTCAAATGACAGAAAATTCCCTGCAAATTCCCCACATGTCCTAATCCCAGGGATGCAGGGGTTTACATTGACTAGTGATGCCTACCTGAAAAGAAACTCCACACATGACCTGCAGTAGAAGTGCCCACATTCTGCTCTCCAGGCATCTCTTACCACTGTGATACAGTACTCACAGAGGAGTTCTTGAAATATCTCTTTGTCTACCTCTGGTACTGGGTAACCTGGCATTGTTATTGCTGCCTGATCTTTAATACAGAAAATAGCTCCATGGGAGCCGCATCAACTGAGGATGAGGTTTCAGTGCTCTTGAAAATTCGAAGGCCCCACCGGTAAGTCTGCAAAACCGGGAGTAAATAGGAATACTTAAAAAGGAGTAAAACGTATTAGTTCAAAATATAATAATAAGTACTTGCCCTTGAAAACCTAATAAGCTCTTTGACTGCACTTCCTTAGAAAATTTTCCTTCTAGGTAATCAAGTTCTGTCAAAGATCGATCCACACGAACATCACGATCGCATGAAAATGATCTCCCACAGCAATAATGATTGAGATTTGCTACTTTTATAGCATACGACTGAATTACGATGGCATTAAGATAAAAGAACAAGTTTCGTGTGAAGCAAGTAAGTCCACAGTTTTGAATCATGGAGTAAATATAAATTGATTTCTTGATCATGAAGTTAGCGACCTACCGCTTTATGTGATCTTCATAGTGTTAAAATCGTCGGTCTCGAAAACTATTGATGGTATACGATAGGAATCGGAAAGAATTAAAATATCTGCCTAAAATGCGCCTTTGGGAAGGAAAGGAAACTTATTAAAACGCGAATTTAGAAAGTGCCTTGCACTTCATGTAAGCGATACTGAATCATTCACTCCAAATATGGAAAGACAAGCTATACAAGTATCAATATTGTAAGTATCTGAAAAGCGTCGCTACTAGAGGGGTGTACGTAAATCTCAACATTATTTTAAGCTTCTGGTCAAGTGGATTCACCTTTACAGAGCAAACAAATAGTATCGACATTACTCTGACAAGCATTAACAAATGCTATCTTCATTAACAGTTCATTAATTGTGCTAAAAGCTCCCGTTCTCATGTATATGGCACGAGAACCGGAATGAGATACGACAGGAGTAGGGGAAGGGGATGTAGGCTAGTTAGTAAACTTCTTTGTAATTATACATATGTAGATCTGATGGCACTATTTCGATTAAACATATGCGCAAGAGTACGAGAAAAGCGCCGCGAGTTATGTTAACCTCTCCCTATATAAAGTGAAATTTGATTCAATATCCAATAAATCAGGGCAGCCAGCCCCCTTATCAGAAAAGGTTTTTTTTTCGCAGTTGCAGGGGCAGATTCTCCAACCAAGAATTTATGCCTATGACCCGAGCCAAGCCAGTAAATCCCTGGTTCAAAAGTAACGTTCCTGACGTCCAACAGGGAATCTTTAAAAAAAATTTTGAAAAAATTCTTAAAGGAGCACTAAAATAAATAAATTGTTTAAAACTATGGTTTTTCAAATTTACCATGCTCCTCAGTTTCTACAATCTCCGCGTGTGCTTGTTAAAAACGAGATGTTAAACCCTTCAAGATAACAACAAACTCGAAGTACTTCAAATGTTCAATACACTTTATTAGGTCTATTTGTTCAGGATTCAAAAAATATATAGCGTCCTGAATAAATTACTTGAAAAATTCTAGGTTACACTTTAAATCCCATTAATCAATCCAGCTAACTAGTTTCCTCGCCATTCTAATAATATCATAACTGCGAGACCTTAATTTAATTTTCAAATGAAAAGAGAGTACCATACAAACTTTCAATTAGCTGGCCTGGTGGACAATGAAACATATTCTAACATATTCTACTTGCCACTATTGATTATAATCATGGTGCGAGACACTATTAAGCCTAGTTGCACTCTACAAAGGCTAAAAGAGAATACATTATGCTATCCTTACCCAAATTTACCGTTAATCATAGAACTTATAGGAATATCATCAAAAGTCTAATACATTATTTCAATCAGCATATTTGCCTGGTTTTATATACCAGAAATACAAAAAGGAAAAAAAAACTACGTAAAAAATAACATCAGCTCTTGAAAGTATTTGTGTAACTTTTTCTTTTTTTTTCTTTCTGTGAAGTTCGACTAATATTTATAATTCTAGTGAGTGTTTTAAACAATATTTCATCAGGCTTGGCTCAGTCTTGTTGTTCTATGCTGACAAAAAATTACACGAATGGCTACTTTAACATAAAAAAGTACCTTATAACAATAAAGAGATATCAATTTAGTGTTGAGAAACCAATGCAAACCCAAAGTAATCATGGAAGCCAATCATAACCAAGAAAAATATGACTTTTAGCCAATGAAAACTCAGTTGAAACAAACAAGCTATCCAAAAGGCGGGAAAACAAAAACGTCTAAATCGTACATGTTCTTTTTTTTTTTTTGGTATTGAGAGAGGTTGAGAGAGTTGTGTGTTCTCTTGACCAATCACAGGGCAAAGGAAATCAAAACTATATTGAAATCCTAGATTACTTTGGCTACTTTATTGTGAAGTTCTCTGTTGTTACAAATACTTTCGGTCATTTAGCTTATCTTATTCTAATAACTGTTAACCCTTTAACTCCCATAAGTGACCAAGACAGAATTTCTCCTTACAATATCAATACAATATCAACCAGCTAAGTGATAAGAATAGAGAAAAATATCAAATTGGGAATAATCAGTTGATCCAATACTAAATTCTCGGAACTAACATTATAGGAATTGTATGGTTGACAGTAAGGAGAATGAAAAATTTGATCTGGGAGTTAAAGGGTTAAAAAACGCCATGTCACGCAGGCTTAGCCTGATTGTGACTCTGACATAAGACAGAGCAATCTCATCAAATATATTGCAACTTTTTCAAGCCAAAAGTTGACTTTTCCAGTGCTATTCATTGTTTAAAACAATACTTTGTTCAGGCTTAGCCTGGCTATACTTAACAAAATCAAAAAGAGTACAAAATATTATTGCAGATGTTTTTAGCTGAAGAGCAGTCTGTGTCCTATCCATATTTTGGGCAACTAATCGGTGAGTCACTCTTAAAAAAAAACTGGAAAAAAAAGGAAAAAAATCTCCTTGTCGTTTTTTACTTAGAATGCAAGTATATATTCACCCTAGGAAAGTTTTGGCCAGCTGATGTACACACAAAAGGCACTGCGCCAACAACCGCAATTAAACATGCTCGTTGCCAAACAAAGAACGTATGCGTGCCAACCTTCGATTGGTGCACTCTACCAACAGAACAGCACCATTCACTATAATGGAGACAAGAGTTCACAAAGGTGAAAGATTACAAGCATACTGTACTTGGCTTAGATTAACTCACAGAATGAGAAATTTTCGAGCGTGACTAACGCAGAGTAACGGAAAATCATTATATGTGATATCGATGTTATACATGACAGCTATACGAAAAATTGAAAGTCCAATACAAAGCAAATGTGACTAATATTTCCTGAAACATATCCTGTGAAAATTTTTCAGTCTTATTGAGGTAAATTTCAGGCTTTCTTTAACTACCGAGCAAAATTCTAGAGTTTTGAGCAGAATTGTGTAATGTTCAAGCGTATTCACCGGGAAGGTATACCAACCGTCAATAAGCCATTAAACGAGAAGGACTTATCCAACCCCATTGGGTACAACTGGACCATTACTTACGAGTAAGGTATCAACTCGCCTATTCAAATTGTTGACATCACGCCGAAACATTAGATTAAAGTTACCAAGAGCACGGCGAAGAAGGGCCATATTCTCTTCATGTGTGGAGAGGAATACGCGTTGGTTCTCGACTTCATCTACTACATCTCGCATTTCATTCCTCATTTTTTCCTCCAGGAATCTTCGCAATTCTTCCAACTGTAAATGGAACTGATCAATTGCCGTTTTCATCCGCTCTACGCGAGAACCCATGTCTTCCAGGTGGGAACCTTGGTCGGCCTGTTTCTTTTCCACTTTCTCGGTGCGTTGACAAATTCCTTTCATCAGCTCTTTTAAATCCCGTATTTCCTTCTCCATCTTCTCCAGTTGATGATTCGTTTCTTTTACCATCTGTGAATGAAACTGGGCATTCGTTTTCTCTATCTCCTCCATACGAGAACTCATCTTATCCAACTGTAAAGCGTATTCGGCCACCTTCTTCTCGTTTCCCTCAACACGTTTATCAATTTCTTTTAACAGTTCCTTTGCGTCCTGTATTTCTTGCTCTTTGTTCTCCTTTTGATGATCCTTTTCGTTCACTTTTGAATGGAGCTGGGCCATTGTCTTCTCTCTCTCCTCTTGACGAAAATTCAGCTCACCCAACTGTAAAGCGTGCTCGCCTACCTTCCTCTCTATTGTCTCAAGATGTCTATCAGTTTTCCTCTTTGTGTCCTGTAATTCTTTCCCTATGCTCTCTTTTAGACGATGCACTTCTTTTACCAGCTGTGACTGGAGCTCGGCAGCAGTTACCTCAACCATCTCCTTACTACAACACGATTCTTTCAAATGTGAATAACCGTCCTTGGCCACCTTCCTCTCCGTTTTCCCGCCACCGCTATCTACTTCTTTCAACTGCGCATGCTCATGCAAATGGTCTTGGTGCACCGCCTCTTTTTCGTTTTCTGACGTCTTCCGAAGTTGGGCCATTTTTGCAGCTTGCTTAGTGGTCTCCTGATCGTTCTGTCTGTAATGATCCCTTTCTTGTAGTTGTGATGCAAGCTGATCAATCTCCTTCTGCAATTTTTGTTTGAAAACTTCTTCTTCCTCTAGTTGCGATTCAAGCAGGTGGATTTTCTCCTGCAACTTCTGCTTGAATATTGCATCTTCTTCATGACGTGTGTGGTACTGAGGTATCAAGTTTTCAAGGTTAGCAAATCTTCTTTCAAGCTTCATAATGAACCTTCCCTCAAGACTATCACTTTCGAACCGGGTTAGTATCTCAGAAAAACTTGTGTCAGCGACGACTTCGGTTTTCGAAGAGGCAACTACACTAGAGGGCGTGCTCTTAATTTTGACTTCCTCTTTTTCTGTTCCTTTTCTTAAGCCAAGTGTTGTTTGTAAGCGGTTGATAGCTCGCTGGATAAATGAACCAATTGTGCGGCTGCCATCAAGAGAACTAGGTCCCTCTTTTATCTATGACGGTTAAAACATTACCACTAATTATTTTTTCACATAATATGAGAAATGCAGCAATACATGTATACCTGTATGGTTGTAGAAAGAAATATACTAACGGATCAAAATACCCATTTCTTTGTACCAAAAATTCTTGATTTCAAACCCGTAATTAATTATAAAAAAGCTAAAAGAAAAGGAAATTACAACATGTCATCTCAGCAACTAGTAAAGTGCTGTAAGGTCTGAAGGTGCTGACAAGGAGAAATTGTATAACGTTCAAGAGCTTATTTAGTAAATGATCATTTCCTTTTTTCTTGCTGCCCTAATGTTTGATTCAGGTGTGATGTTGTCAGGAGAAATAAGATGCTGGTCAGTCTTAGGGGTTAAAGGCCAGGTTAAAAAGCAAACCATCCATTACACTATTTAGAAGATAGACTCATTTCGTGGGAAGTGCATCCAAATTCAAATTTTACTTATCAGAATCCTTTCTTCAAAGGTAAAATAAAAGTGCCAACTCGATAAGTGCGATGTAGAATAGAAATCTAGAGCCGGTGCTTCACATACTTACCAAAGAATCAAAATTTATCGCTATTAGGCGCTTATTAAAAACCCCTTTTCGCACCTTCTTAGTTTAACAATGTTATCTCATCGGCTTAACCCTTTAGTCCCTAAGAGTGACAAGGTTCTAATTTCTCTTTTCAATCTATCCCTTGAATCAAATGTTTAAGTCAAGAGAATAAAGGAAATGATCAGTAACTAACGAAGCTCTTGATGGTTTTACAAATTCTCCTTGTTAGAACCAAGGAAATGTGTAGAGAACAGTATGGAGAATATGCATACTGATGTTAGGGTGTAAAGGATTAAATCAGAGTTTGCAGCATTAAATGTTGGTAAAAATAAACTTAGCTAGGTACAACAGTTATGAAACACTGAAAAGTGTCTGACGGTGATTTGAAGACGTCTTAATCAAGTGGGCTCTTAGCCTCTGTGGGTAAATGAATCTAAAATAAGTGAGATCAAACAACCAATCGTAATCAGTTCTTTCCTAAGCATATAATATAATTAGAGCCAGGCACAAGAATAGCAGGACACCCAAAATTATAGTGTCATAAATATTTACCTCATTAAATTGTTTCGATGCATTTTCACGTTGATCAAGATCCTTCTCATCCTCGGTTGGCTCTGTCTGTAGACTTGTCCCCTCAAGATGACTGTTTTTAAGAGATCTTAAGTTGTCATCTTTAGTTTCCTACAATTAAAAAATTACATAAATGACATGCGTCGTTCAAGAGGGAAGGTGTGTGTTCGTGTTTTTACAACAGTGAATCAATGAACACGACGAAAAAGATTGAAGTATTAAACTAAATCAGTTGGAAGGTTTCCGCCACATCAAGTAAGTTTGTGACTGAACTGGGTTTGGCACTCTTTGGCAAAAATTACACCACCGTTTCTACAAACAATTAACCAAACAAAAAAAGAAACCATTAACAACAACAAAAAAAATCCGTGTCACACCAGCGCTAACTCGTGCTTGGATTTAAAACTTTAGAAGTTCACATTATTCTAAAATTCCGTTACTGCTAAAAAGCACACAGACAAAATCCACTTCCGATGTAATCACTCCAGTTCAGCCGTTTCTTTTTTTGGACACAGAAATTCTTTGAGAGAAGACTCATGGGGACTCAGAATTTTTTCTTTGTCCCACGCTCGTGACAAGATGAAAAAACATCTTTCTTCAAGTGCTACATCTTTAAATATGGAGGTGTCAGGGGTAAAGAATTTACTTCTGTGTGCAAATGGCTAAAAATTGTCCACAAGGTCTGGGCTTTAAGCTTGATGTATAAAGTCACGGTCGCTGAATTTGCCTTTTACAAAAAAAAAAAAAAAAGGTAGGTCGGGCATTTTAAGACAATTTTTTCCGGGGGGGGGGGTGGGTGGGTGAGAATTTCCAAAAGTTTAAATGCCCAGGAAGGGGATATTAAACTTTGAATTAATTGATGCATTAAAAACCATTAATAAAGACCTCCCTTTATTGATTGATTAATCAAAACATACGACACTTTTTCACACCTCTTTGTTGTTAGAACCGGCAGTTAAAATGTCATAGTTGTCATCTTGTGCAGGGTATTTTTCTTCAGTCAGGCCCTACAAAAGAAAAGAATAAGTCTAGTCTTCACCCAGAATTCACCATGCAAAATCAACAAATAACACTTTTTCAATCTTGTTACAAATATAGAGAAACTGCACAATGAACATTTATTTATTCATTTTACTGTAAATTAATTGATAAACAAACAAAAATAGAAAAATCAACAAGTAAATCACATATTACAGGTATTTACAGTAACACAGTAACTCTAGTCATAGTAATGTTTGTGAGGTTGATATTGTTCCTGGGATGGATTAAATTAATGTAAGGATAAAAAGTTTGTGTGGTAAAGGTGAAGTTGGTAGAGTCTATAGTCATTAGTTTAATTATGTTGGTGAAGTTCACTACAGTTTGATAATGTTGATAATAGACACAGTTTAATGAAATAATGAAAAGGTGAGCTTTGTGATCTTGGTGAGGTCATATTAAGGTTGCTGATATTGATAGGGTTGATGAGGTTGAGAGGTTCTGAGGTTGTGAGATAGATGTGGTTGGTGATCAGTTGATGAGGTTTCATATATTAAATGCCACTGTCACCAACATTATAATGACTATCACATGATAATGCTGAGGTTTGGGAAAAGTTTTAATAGTGATGATGAAGTTCAGGTAATTTAAGGTTGGTAATCTGGGTTGCCTAGGCTGAATTTGTTAGTTAAGTGGTAATTGGCGAGGTTCAATGAGATTTGACAGGTCTGGACCAGATGTCACTCAATTTGGTTATTAATTTTGTTAGTTTGCTTCAATTGAAGGAAGCCAGGCAATTAGACACTGCACTGCTTGGTAGATGAAGGGGTGAGCAGATTATGAAATAATTGCATCACAAATCCTAAATCAACCATGCAGTCACACACACCTGATGTTAGAGGAATTATAATAAGCTTTTGGTAAACATTTAGAAATGCCAACTCTCACCTTTATTTCCTCAAGAGATTCCCCTCTTGTAAAATTTGAAGTCAAAGCGTAAAGTGCACATATTTCTTCCATTATGCAAAGAGTTTTAACACCTCATGGAGCTCCAGTGCAAACAGGCCAGATCAAAAATATCTTGGGCGACTCTATGGGCAAACAAAACATCTCTCAAATTTCTTTAGGATGAAAGATTGAAACTGGATGTAGAGTTCATGATATAAAAAGAGCAAATAAATATTTATTGCAGCAAGGGTAGTCTTTCCTCTCAACCCTGGGTTCCAAGTTAAAAGATAGTTGTTATGACTCTGCACCTTCCCCACTGACTTTTTTTAAAGAATCTCAGAGAGTGTGTACCATCATCAATGGCAGCTGAGACTCACTTGTACATGAGGTAGTCATGGGTCTAAATGCTAAAACAACCCCCTGCACAATCACCCTGTTTAATCATAGTTAACATTTATTCTAAATAAGTTGCAAAGGCAGATCATTTTGGCCACTCTACCAGTCAGGTCAAAGGAAAATCAAGGAGCCTAATAAGAATCATCAGTAAGAGCAGACATCTGTAATACACTTCCTAAGTTTATAACCAAATTTGCAAAAACTGAAAGATCATATCAAAGTGAACGTTTTGCAATAAAAGCCCTTTAGGTGATGAGAGATCAGACTATAGACACAAGACAACAGGGTATAGGTAATATGTCTTAGGTATAACACATATTTTATCCATAATTACTTTCCCAGGGTTAAAAAAACAATCATCATCATAGAATAATAAATATGATGATATAAAAATCTTTCAAGAAGTCATTCTGTTGGCATAATGTCAATTGTTTGTTTAGTTTTAATAATGCAATGTTTTTTGATCAGGAAGTGGGGCATTCACTCAGATAGAAACATAACATACAAACATACACAGGGCATCAATGCAAGTAACTGTGGTACAATTATTTTTTATTGTTAATAAGTGTTACTTTTACTATTATTTTGTTTTTTGACAAACCAATTACAAATTGAAAGTTATAATAGCCATATTTGTAAGTATATGTTACAGCACAATGTTAACTATTAATAATGGGTTCCAATTAAATCTAACATCATGTAATATGACAAGGTAATTATTTTTAAGGTAATTAAAATTATGTAAAAGTGAACTGAAAAAAGAAATTAATAAACCATCATAAAGGCCTACCCTTACAGTTGCCCTTGCTTACTTCTCTTAAAGAGTTTCAATCATTGGTAGTTTGCCAGATTATTTGCTGCAGAATTAAGATATTTTTGCAGATTGAAGACAATTTATGCACAATTTTACATTCTTTGTGTATAGTTGAGGCATTGTCCAATCTAGCTGTACAAGTTTGCTAATGACTAATTAAGGGACCAGTCATTATTAATGTATGGGAAAAAAAGTTGTGGAAAGATCAAAATTTCTATAAGCCCCTCTCCCTCCAGACCATGTAAATCAACCCTCCCCCTTATTACCTATGTTATGACCCCCGGTCACCTCATATCTTCTCTTACATACCTAGTACTTAATAAAATTCATGTCACATATAGGCAGTGAGATGATTACTTTGCATAACAACAGAACTGTTTCACATACATTGTTGCACTCTACTTTTTTACTATTTTACTATTTTGGACCACTCTTAAAGTATACTGCAAACTGTTGCCCACCCTAAACTTCTCCATAAAAAGTTTCGCCTGCCCACCCTCCAACAAATCTGAAATAGCCTTGTCCCCACCCCTTATTTTTTCCCTTCTCCTCCCTCCACATATTTAATGACCAGTCCCCAAGTCAGGAGTCAAATGATTTGTCAATCACAAGTCATGCAATCATGAAGTCCTGTTACCAGTTAATTAAAGATATTTCAGTTTGCGTGAAAACGTTTGCAATCACCTTAAAAAGACAATGCAATATATAAAAAAATCACAGCAAAATAAACCAACACATCTGGAGTACAAATCAAGTTTTTGACTGACAAAGTCCTTTTTAGTGACAGCCTAAACTAGGTATCGAGAATGGATACAAGCAAAACAGAGATTTTGGAAATTAGACACGAATTAGTTTGTAACATTATTTCTCAGTTGTCTGAGTAGGACACGTTGCTTGAAGTCATCCCAATATATTGCATTAAAGAAAATGATCGGAACGATGAAGATTACGCCAAGCTGTCAGTCTTACGTCTGTTGTACATGAATTAATTTTTTCATTCAAATCCTAAAGGGGTATGCTACCTTGCAAACTGCCTAGAGACGCGCAAAACAATGCGAGAAACGGAAGTTCGAATACGAGTGGTGTTCGAATTACCGAGAAATGCTCTTCGAGGAAAACGGTTTTGGGTGCTTTATTCGTTATTCAATTCATTATTCTGGAAGGTTATTTCCTAAATTTTCGACAATTCTCTGTTGCGATGATTGAATTAAATTTGTCTGTGTTTTTCTGTCGGTTTTTTTTTCATGATAACTTTAGAAGGTAATCTTTTCCGCTTTTCTATGGATTCCTCATCGATCACTTTTGATCTGATGTATTGATTCCACAGTAAACATATGTATTGTATTAAAGTGATGGTAGTAATCTAGTTGAAGATGAAGGTTTGCGAAAGTTGCACGATATGTGCTTCGTTTATGTTCAGTTCCGTAAAGCAAATGACGTAACTTCCTTGTGCCTGCATTTGTTGGCTCCAACAGATCTCGACTCGAAGTGAGTTCTGTCTCGCGAACTGGTATTTGTGAGAACATGGCAGTTGATTTACATACACATATTGCCTGCTGATACTGAATAGAAAGAGGACCTTATTTACGATTATGCTAAACTCGAGTAGCAACAAACAGAGTCAAGTATACCTACACTTGGTGCACTTAACCGGCCGGGAACAACTCACACTATCCTCTGTCAATGTCGTAGGCATACACGAGAGTTTAACTGGGACCAGAAAAACTTCTTTCGACAATACTCCAAAATATAACTGTTGCCTTGTACGCCTAAAAGTGAATAACGGGAAATCACGCTATAGATCAAAATATTATCGCTTCATAAAAGTTTGGGGCTCTCCCACGTCCCACAATGCCTTGAGTATGGCTATGATGTCATGCCCAAAAAAACAACTATCGTTTCACAAAGCGTTGATTCTTAGAGAAAGTGCGTTGCATGTTAAGGCCAAGCAAAGGCTTCAGAGTAGCCGAATAACCCTTCGGTGACTAGTATCAGGGATTTCGCCACTCAGAATATTGTCCTAGGCTTACCATAAGAAGGTAGAGAATATGAACTGCCCATGTCAGTCTAACCACAGCAGACAGGTATGAAGATCTCCCAAACGTAGTGTATTAAGGTTTTTCAAGTTTGTTAGTCACCTTTATATACGAGAAAGTCGCTCCCATTATATGAGTTTTGTCCTCACGTTACCTAAAACATTACCTTTGCAAAGACAAGAAAATAACTTTAAAAAATTTTCTTTGCAAGAGCAAAATACCGGTGAAAAAGCAGAAAACAATTAAAAGGATCGTAAATAAAAAAAGCCCGACACCACCCTTTGGCCACGAAACGCAATCGACGGCTACCTTGGAAGTCTTTGCATTGGAGTAAAGGACCAACTCATTGTATTATCCTTCAAATTTGGAGTCAACAGATTAGCAAAAGAATCAGACCTACCGGAATTGGAATGCTAGTCGTGACATTCAATCTGTTTATCTCCAATTCCTGGACGAGACGTTCGCCTTCGATAAAAAATTGCGAGTAGCCTTCCAACTGCAGCAATTTTGAGGGATTAACGGTTTGTATTTTTGAGTAGAGATGGCCCGTCTTTTGCTGTCAGAAAAAGACTTTTTACACCAACAATCGTACACAGGCCACGCCCTCTTCCTTTCATCTCTAGTTTGACGTTTACGCGGTCGATTACAAGTTACTAAGTGAAGGATATCACGTGTCGCGGATCATAACTATGTGAAATATTCTAGTGACCTCGACAAATCAATCTACTTAAAAAAGCCCATTGATTTGGGTAATGAATGCGCCATAAACAAACTTAGGGAATTAAGGTGATGCCTACCGTAGAAACACATTTTTTTAATATAGTCTGCCTAGCAAACGTTGTCAGAAATGAGGCGCTGTGTCTAATAAGGCTGGAATCGACTCTTTGCCGAAAAAGCAGGAAGGGAAATTTAAAAGAAAGAGTCAGTTTCGAAGCAAATTAACCACCGATCCAGCTTGAACTTTCCTGAAAAATTCATCATCAAATTTTAAGTGGCTCTGCAACAGAAAGGAATGTCAAGTATAAAGTACAACCAATAAACTGTAATTTATTTTCTCCACCTGGCTATCTTAAACAGTGTATTGTTAACTTTTAAGCTGAACAATGATATAATTCGCTGAAATTGTTTGAAAGTAAATAATTTTTTTCTATTCTAATCAATACACATGGGCGTTAACTATCAAAAGGGGCTAATTCAGAGAATTTAGATGTATTGAGACAAAAAATTTGTGGTAAAATCACAAGCTCGCTACAATCGCAACAACACTTTGACATCCGCTTAAGAACACCTTATTTAAAAAAAAAAACAAAAACTAAATTGTCTAAATCCCCTCACAGCTAAAATATTCACACTTCAATACGGATGCAAGGGTATTCTACGAGAAATATGTGATTATAATATATTTTTGTTCCGTTTTTTTTTTTTTGTCTTTTTACTTACTTAAACCTTAAAAAGCTAAGATATTTACGCCAATGGAGCGTTGGTCAAACCTCGCGTGTACATTTTTCCAGAAGATTCCTATCCAAAATGACCGTTTATTCACGTTTAAGTCATGTTCACAGAAATTTCTCTAATATTACGTTAAAATTAAGCTTAACATACACTCTACAATAGTTTACCATTTATATCACCTGCAAGAGTAGACTTATTTTGCGTGTTTCTTACCAAACCAGAGCCGCAAACTGAGAAACGTCAAAGCACATAACGAATAATAAAGAAATTATACACAACGAGTTGCAGCACAATTGTATTTGACTCTATCAGCATGGTAAGAAGTAAACGATCGTCATGGTTGTAAATAAAACATGTACTGCGAGAAGGACCTCACTACCACAATGATCAATACTAATTATCATTAGCTAAAAGACTAGAAAAATATTAATATGAACTCTTTTATCTTCAGAGTTAATCATTTTTGTTCGAAATTAACCCATGTAGTTATTACTATGACATCGTAACTGCATAATCTGAGTAAATGCTGTCTATCATTAAAAAAAGAAGCCCGTCTAAATTGGTCCCTGATCACCCGAGTTCATGATTGATCCCGATATTATTTTAAAGCAACCTCTCACTAAAAATGTTTCCCGCTGGTCTAACCTAGTTTACAGATCGTCAGTATCTACAATAATCTTCATAAACATGGTGTCGTCCCTGACATATGCGTGATTATTAAGCTCAGCAAGCGAGCAGAACATTGGACACCCACTGGTGATGTTTGTTTCTCTTCTTGGCCTCTGAAAGGATGAGCTGTTCGGATCAGGTCTGATGGAGTCGATTACGTGTTCCACGTCATCCTGATCCAGTAACATGAAGATGACCTTTTGTCTGAATGGCCAGCAGAGAAGGGCGTCATAATGACCGCGCATGATCACAAAGTAGACAGAGATGTGCGTTCCTCTACCCATTCCATCGCCGTTCAGATAGACACGCACGCACATCTTATAACCGTAGCGACTGGTCGAGAAACTTGGACTGACGACGGAGACTCCCTCTCCATTAACTGCATCATTCCGTTTACGTGAAAAACCGGAAATCTTCCATAAAAGCTGGCCATCGTGGCTTGAGATATCTTGCTGTCTTACGTCATCCTTCAAATCCGCCAGGGTAACATTTGTAAGTGCCAGTGTGTGTTTGATGGATTCAAGTACCATTTTGATGTCCGCAGCTTCCTTTTCAAGACTGGCGACCCGTTGTGCAAAAGCAAGGCTCTGAGCTCTACCATTGCACTCACTGGGTGTTCCAGAGAAAGGACCTGCACTTGACGGATTTGCTGAAGCCACTGTCCTCTCCTGGGCATTAGGATCTTGGAATGTTGCGAGTGGACGTCGAGATCCTTCTGCCAACAGCTGACCATCGAGGTGCTCCTGTAGTTGTTGAACTGCTTCGCGTAATCCACGTTGTTCATCCTGGAGGTGGTACACTGACTGATGCAGGTTATCTACAACAATTCCCAGGTTGTCCATCTGGCAGTGGAGATAATTGTGATTCAAGCGAAGATGTTCCTGATTACAATATTAAGAAATAAAAGAATAACCAGCTTTTCTTTAGCTTACCTCTTACAAGTTACACAGTCTAGTTGGCTAAAGGCGAGAGTGCAGTTTGAGTTTAAAGAAGGCTTAGTGTTACATCAATCAACCAAGGTAAAAGGTTTCAAGTCCAACTGCTACTTACCGAAGCAGCTGCAGAAAAACACTATCCAGTAAACTAATCACAAAATAGTGACACGTGTTCACGTAACTTAAAGGGCAGTTCTAACTATCTTTGACTCAATATATATATTCCTTCTTAGTAGGTGTATTTTCTTAAACCCCCTGACGAGTTCTCCTGCTTCACCTTCGCCTAAATCTTCAATTATGTTCCACCAGTGTAGCTTAGAACATAAAGAGGATAGAGAATCGCTCTGGAACGATCCAAATGGCACGAACACACAAAGGATAGATACACGTATTACAGTTAGTCCGTAATTCTCGTTTTAATCACGGTTGCCCTTGACAACGCGTCCACAACATTCAATTGATTGGCAACATAACATATTTCTTATCTACTGTGTTAAACCCTTGATAAAGAAAACACAAGCAGTACTTTATCATAAAGTATTAAATCTTAAGCATCCAAGGTCCCACTTTATTTCTCATTTAATATTCAAGAAAGGTGAGGGAGGCAACCGCACGCGCAAGGTGAAAACTCCCTACTTTAAGATCATCAATTTTGCGCAATTATTCTTCTTTAACTGAGCTAATATACAAGTAGCAACTATCATTTGCTCCATGATCTGTAGATTATCTCTGTCAATAAATGACATGCAGTACCTTCATTCTGCAGTAATCAAAAACTTCATCACAAAATCGGCATTTCTCTGGTCTGAAAATGCAATTCTTTTCTAGATGTTCAGCAAGTTCACCTCTTCTAACCAGCACGCGACAAGCATCATACACACAAGGGAGTACCAAAAACTTGCATTCCCTATTTTCATGATCCTGTTTAAAACAATTATTAATAAATTACTTTACATAAATGTATAAAGGTAAGTAATGAGAGCAGGCCTAATCAAAATAATTTGTAAAAGCATATGCATGCCTCTGATACAAAGGTCCTGTGTTGTGCCTTGGGCTTTGTCACATGTGATTGGATGAATTTTATGAGTAAATCAATCACTCTTAAATATACTTACTAAAGTAATAATCATGATAATAATAATATATTATTAACAAAATTAAGTGCTAATCAACTATTGCACGTATTTCTATCAGGACAAGATGAAGATGATGGTTATAATATTCATCAAAACATCAGTCATTAGTTAATAGGACAGCACCGTGGTATATTTTTTGTTTCACTTGTCATGAACATGATGTTTTTTACAACAATCTTCCCTTCCTCTCCCTCCCTAATTGTATTCTTTTGCATTCGTACACTTGATTTGATAATCTAGTCAATCAGCACTTGAACATGACATTGGAAAATGGTGTGGACACTTAATTTCAAGTGCTCTAATTTTGTTCTTTTTCAAAATTGAATTTTTGTTTAGTTTTTTAATTCCAAATTTGCCCCCTGTTTTGTTTCCATTTAAAATTTTAATTACAAATTTAAAACTAAGAAGTTGGACTCTTTTCTTTTATTATATTGGATTTTTTACACAATGCACCTAAGTTTCAAATAAGAAAATTATAGTCAGATTGACATTCATCAGTTCAACAGTTGACACATAATGTTTTACTTTAGGCCATAACAGGACACAAGAAACATTACCTCTAGATGGCGTATCATTCCTCTCCATGTGCACCCTTCATCCTGATAGGTACAGCCAACATTCTGACAAAGAACTTCACGCTCTATCCATTTGTCGTGGAAAGTTTCATCCTGTTAATAAATAATTCATTAAGCAAGGCCTAAAATCAAGCTGCTGCTAATATAGAGATTCCTTCCAGACTTGTTTTGCTTTCTGCTAAATAAAACATTCTTTTGGAAGTTTAAAAGTAATTTTACAAATTACCCTTCAAAAACAGTGTTTAAATCTTGCATCTGACGAAATTAACTGCCATTTCTCACACACAATTGGGAGCAATGTCAAGCCCAACCTGCTGCAACCCTTTTTTTATCACAAAGCATCAATATAGTATTACAGATCAATAAACAGGAAAAATGCTCCCTTGAGTACATGCCATTGACAAACTTGAGAAAATTAACTAACAAAACAACCTAAATTGTCTTAATGAAAACCCCTTGCCTACAAAGGCTTAATGCAACAGTGAAAGAGATAACTACATGACATTAAGGCAATAAAAACTACCCAGCTAGAATGGTGGATGGGTGGGAGGGAGGTCAGGCAACTGCAATCAGCAACAAGAAAACTTGTAAATTACAACCAACCATGTGACTAAACCCCAACACTAGACCCAGACCCAGACTCCCAAATGTGTAGAAAAACATTTTATGCTTCTTTTGTTCTTCAGCCAGCCCTTGCTTATACAAACAATTCTGCATGCAAACAGCAACTCTTAGGTGTAACTTGCACCAAGAAAGCAACTTTCACTATAACTTACTTAAAGAAAGCATCTGACATCAATTTAGAGCTTTTGCAATAGCAGTTTAAATGATACATGTAATATTGCAATAAAAAATTTATTATAATAACCTCGACAGATAGAATGTAACATTTTGAGATTTCAGCTACAATTTAATCAGTATGGCTCACATAATAAATATTTACCAGCTTGGAGCACAGAAAATGGAGCAGCTTACTTTTATTCTTAAATCACTTTTTTTCAAGCCGTCTGTTTGAAAAAGGCAACTTCTCAACTAATTTTTGTCTTTGTTTCCAACAAATACACCTGTAACTGTAATTTCCAGTTACTTTCATACAGGGCAAGGTCAGGGTGTCAGTATTTAAGGCCAGGTTTTGTGGCACAACTTAGAGCAGACAAAATAAAATTTGACTGTGTGACAATGCACCAACAGTTTTAGGTGGTACCCTGTTTATGTATAAACATTTAAGAACCACCACAATAATGGCCAAGAACACCAGCTAAGCTAGCCCTATAACTGAACTGATTTGGTTAAAAATGCTTGGGTTACTTATGACTTAAGTAACAGCCTCAACTCTTTAACACCTCCGCAACTTTGCATATGTGTTAACTAAAAGTAAAATGTCACAAGTCTGTTATAAGCAATTATTGGATGAGATTGAGCATGCTATCATAAATTATTAATATCTAGGTCTGAGTTATCCTCCAGAGACTGATAAAACAGATGCGAGGTTTACTAATTCATGACATAGAAAAAAACTGAATTCAGTAATTGTTTTATGATTCATTTTTTTCAACAATTTTCAAAAGACAGCAACTCTCTTAGAGTTTTCAAAAGTTTGAGAATACCTATAAACAGGCAAGGCCAGGGGCTTGGAAACTAGGCAGACTTTGAACTTCACATGGTAATTCAATACCTGGGATGTTGAGATGTTACTTAGAGCGGGAATGGGGAATGAGAAATTGAAAATGGGAGAATAATTTTCTTTAAGATTTATTGTTTGTTATGTGGTTTTTTCTCTTTTATTAAGTGGTGATAATCAATATCCATGCTTTTTTTTTCTTTTTCAAAAACATTCATTTAGAAAAACTTGCCAAATTTTTGCAAGTCACCAATTTTTTTGCCAATCTTCAAAGGACCCAATGTCCTACCACAGAAGCTTCCAAATTTCAGCTAAACAAGCATTCATGTTTTCTTTAATCATTAGCTGTCATGATATGCAAGATGTGCCCTGAGGATAAAATTTCATTCGGAAAAAATGTAGTTAGTCCACTAGTCAAGTTTGGCATGTGATGATAGGATTTTCCTCATCTATCTGACCCTTTTTCTTTCAACTAAAAGGAATATGAGTGCTGCTTCAGTTCAAATGTCTGTGACTCATCCTGGGTTGAGTAAAACTGGCAGTAATTTGGAAAACGTATAGTTTCCACAGGAAATTCAATCTCCTTCTGTAGCAAGTCCTGAAGCCAGCACAAGTAGTGTAAGTGTCTACCAAAACACTAAAGATCAGCAGAAAAAAGGATCCTTTCCTCCATAGCAATTCCAGCAAGATTTTATTATGTTATTTTTTGGAGCAAGATGAGTCTGTGATTGACATATGATTCAATCATTGAAGTTTTAGAATACTAGTTTGATGCAACTGCCACCAAAACTTGGAAAGAGCAAAAATTTTGCTAGTTTTTGATTTGTGAAAAAATTCGAAAATATTCTTATTCACTTTAGTGTGACCCAACCCTAATAGAGGTTTTCTTGACTAATCGCCCCAGTTTTTCAGCTAGTGGCTACAGCAAAACCGAAAAATCATATCTAGGAATAATTGCACAACCTTAAGACCGGCGGAGCTGATAATGAATTTAAAAGGTTGCCAGTAGTAATTTGCATAAATATTAATAGCACATGATACATCAGACTCCTGAACTTCCCACAAAGATAAGTAATCTCATTCTTAGAGGGTGGACAAACACCTAAATAATTTTAATTAAAATCATTCCCTCCTCTGAAAAATTAATCGAAATTATTATAAAAATCATTTTCATTACTTGTTAAGCTTCAGATAGTGACAACAAAACAAGACAGGGTAACTTCTTTCCTTATCATCAATTTATTGCATTTCTTAAATTTACCCCTGAATGTTTTTGAAAGAGGACATGGATATCAATAATGACTGTTGAAAAATACATGCTCTGCATTATAAATAGAAAAAAAAAATTAAAAACAATTTCCCATTTTTTATTTCCCATTTCATTTTCCCATTCCCCATTCTTCATTCTTTATTCCCCATTTCCTTTTCCCACTTTTATATCAATCACTTTTATATAACCCAATATCTGCTGCAGACATTGGGTTATTAATGTTAAGTCACCATGTCACTTAATTGTATATTGACTTTATTCTCTTGATCAATCAGAGTTTTCATGGTAAGGTCAATGTATAACATAATTTCATATCTGAAAAAAAATGATTGATACCTCTCGAATGACTGTTCCATCTTTTACACAATGCACATTTGTTGTAGATCTGTTCAGAAAATAAATAAATCAAAACAGAAATATAAAAAAAAAGATAACAAGAAACCAAACAAAAAGCAATATTTCAGTAACACCATATAATAATCTCATAAAAAAAATTAATAGGAAAGAATTATAATCATACTAATTGCTAACTGGTCTTCAGGTTCTTTAAGCTAATCTCTAAGCTGATGGGGCTCATGAAAATGCAATTTTTGGTACTCAGACTTGATTGGAAAAAAAAGAAAAGAAAAGAAAAGGCTGCATTATTTGTATGATATAATTTGGGATTAAATACATTTCATTTGACAAGCAGATTGAATATCAACACAGCCATGTTCAAATTTCAGGCTTCCATGGGATCTGAACCCATGCCTCCCAGATATTAGTTTGACACTACTACCACTACTGAGCTATACACCAAATGCAAATATGGCGGACCACTTGGACGGCCCGGGACTAGTAGCGTGGAAGTGAGGCTAGTCAGTCCTCAGCCTGCTTTTTCCCTGTTTGTTTTGATCGTCACGTTATGGCTGCGAGTGCTTTGACAGAGGACGATAAAGGGTCAGAGGTCAAGTGTCCTGAAACAAAATTTCTGGTTACACCCCTGGATGCTTGTTCTGATAGCAATTTTTTTCTGGAAAATCAAAATGGTGAACTGAAACTCAAGCAAAATCACAAGTACTATACCCAAGTGCAGGGACTGTTGGGAGTTACAGGCGCAAGATGGTGTGACTTTGTGGTTGACACAAGTAAGGGTATGAGCATTGAACGTATCCCCTTTAATGATGAATATTGGAAAACCTTAAAAGGAACATTAAAGTCATATTATTTTAATCATTTTCTTTCACAGGCAACAAGGGAGCCTTAAATAATTCAACCAGTTCTTGATGTCCTTCTTAAGTGCGAGAAGATTAATGAAAATGATACAGGATATGGGATAGGACTCCCATATGAAACAGATGGAATGCTTATTGAAAATTTTGAATGAAATCCCTGAAGGAGACCAATCTGGGAGTGGCTTAAGCTTCTGTGATCAAAAACACCCAAATCCAAACAAGGCCTTGGCAGGCATAAAAAATAGTATTTTCCCCTGAACTTCCTAGGCAAGGCCCAAAATCTGAAGTTAAAACCGCTAAATTAACAATATGAAAAGCATCCCTGTCTGTTTCATATCGCAGCCCCTTCCCCCCTTCCCTGGAATGATACAAACTATTCCGAAATTAGTGGATCTTGTGTATTGCACAAAAAGGCACACATACTCCACATCTGGTTAACAACAGAGAATAAACATAATGGTATTTCTCCCTTCCAGATAAGGAAGTTCTTTATCTTGTTAATTGCTCTCTCCACATGGATTCTTAACCCAGCAATTTGTTGTGTTTGAACAACATCTTCAGCAGACATTGAGTGTTTGCCCCGAGGAAAGGCGGAATATTCAGTTTCACTCCAAGTGGAAAAATGTCTGCGATTTGAAATCCTTTGTCGGCCATAACAGTGTCACCATTCTCAAATTTCTGTGACAAAAAGCCACTTCGAATAACAATTTCCCGATCTGAGATACTTCCAGCGTAAAGCTGGCTAATGAAGGTAATTGCACCACTTGGGGATATGCCCACTAGTCCTTTGAGTGGTACATGATTTTTATAGGAGCTGAATAACTCAGAATTGAGCAGCAAACTGCTGAGCATCTTACAGCGCACCTCCGTACAGTCTATGATGACTCTCGTAGTTGGGAATTTCTCTTTGAAATCAGTTGGCATGGTTGCCTGCACAACCTCCTTTGATGGCCAAATGCATATCTGGCCAAATTTCAAGTACATGTAATTTATCCATGTTACAAAAATTCGACTCACAGTAGACTGAGCCACACCATAAAGATGAAGGAATGTTTTTCTGAGAACCCTCTTCTCAGACGACAAAGCACAATGAAAAATTCATCTAGTGGCTTGAGCTTTCGGCGACGTCCTTTCTTTGCAGCCTGAACATTTCCCTCATCTTCAGAGTCTGAATTATAAAAGTCTTCAGGGACATCTATCACACTGCCTCTGGGGCGAATGTTTGCACAGTTGTCTCCAGGATTTAAATACTCGAAAATGGCCATAAAAGTCGCATAACTGGACAGACCAGTGTAAAAAGAAATGTCTCCGTCCGTCGTGAAACGATCCACACAAAATAAACGCGAAGATATTTCCTTCTGGTGGCGTACGCACTCTGCCAATTTCTCATTAAATTCTATGTTTTCGCGACGAAGGTTGTTTATTTCACTTTCTGCCTGCTTTAATTTCTCTTCTAGTTCGCCGATCTTTGTGCTTTGCTCGGCGATTTGTCTTTCTAAATCTGGGGTTTTACATGTGTCATCTTCGAAGCTTGTACTTGGCTCACAGGCGGACATCTCGACGGTTTCTTGGGCTTCACTGTTTACAGACGCAGACTGATCAGAGCGATGAGAGTTGTCTTCGGCGAGCAGTTGTTTCTTCGCAGGCAGCGGTTGCCGTTCAGTCGGGGCCTTTCTTTTTTTCGGAGAACGTCCTGACCAGTCAAATTTTGAAGGAACACCGCCTTCCTTGATATAAATCCGTCCGTTGATAGACTTCCTAAGGTCTTCTGACCTGAAATGTAGTGAACAGACTTTCGTACGCTCTGTTATGACGAAGGCCTTGCCTTCCTCTCGACGGATTGCGTGTATCCACTGTTTTCTTATCAGAGGCGCTTTAGGAAAGTTAAAGAAAGAAACCTTTTCTCCTAATAACGATGTGTAACCTTTCTGATTGCGGTTGGGTACGCAGCAGAACGAAGGCATCGCGAAATGATTACACAACAACACAAAGTCAAAAGGACGCGTAGTCAAAACAAACTGACTAGCCTCGCTTCCACGCTATTAGTTCCGGGCCGTCCGAGTGGTCCGCCATGCATTCGGTGTATGAAGCCAAAAGTTGGAGGGGAGCGCATTTGTTATTAGCTATTTCCTAGAAATGTACTTTTTACCCACACTGGCAATTTTAAACCTTGCTTCAAGGCTTTCAAAGATTTTCAAGTCCAAGGAAGATAAATTATAATATGATATCAAGAGCCAATTTACTGCTTGCATTTAACAATTCTCCATAAAGGAATACATGTAATTCAGTCAGCAACTTAAAAACCAGACATGACAAGGCTAGTATATGTGTGTAAATAAACTCTCTACACCAGCAGAATGTTTAGTGGCCAAATTAAAAGTCCTCTTGGTGCGGTTGTTAGATAAGATTTTTAAAACTGAGTTTTTTTAAGATATCTACGATTTTACCTCTAGACTAATGTTAAACGCAATAATAACAATGTGGTATTTTTAAGAGGGAGCACTTGTGTGCATGATTCAAATAGGGATGGCACAAAAATAACTATCTAGAAAATTTTCACTTCCAATCGAAACTCGATGGAGACCCTACTAATCCTTCGTTTCGTGCGAGTTCGAAAACTTCGATTTCATCGAAATCATAAGTCTGAAATAACACGAGCTGACACATGGTTACTTACACAAAACAACATGAGTAGCAATACATATGTCCACATGAAGTTTGAATCGGTTCTCTCAGCACCAATTCACACAGTCCACAGCAGAACTTGTCATCGAGCTTGTCCTTGTCAGAAGAACTTACACGAAAACCGGGCATCTCACATTGAAGTTCTTACTCGTAGCCCACGATTCCTTTATACTAAATGAAGTTCGAAGAACGATGACAGCCTCAATACTGCTTCTTCAATCGAACGAAGAAGACTTACTATGAAAATGGGAATACGCGAACCTCCTGACTTTCCCTCGGGCCTGACTATTGACAGCTCCCCTTTGCACATTCATACACAAATATATACTACGGATGTCCATCGTTAGGGGTTTTCCCAAGTGCTGGACGAATAGGAAAGGCGATCTCGTTGACGGCCGCTCGATTTAGAACACTTTTTGCCCATGGCGCGCAAGTGGGCGTGACTTTGGCAGAAATCTTTGTTGCGTCACTTCCTGGAGGAGTATCTTGCGGTTAAATCCTTTGTTTTTTTTCCCGCCGCGAGCCTGCTGATTTGACGCGCAGACCTGGTTACCTAATTGAGTCTGGTTTCCACGAAACCAGACTCAATTAGGTAACCAGGCCTTCTGATGATATTTTTCAATTCCACACTCACCTCCCCCGACTGGTTGAAGTGCGGTTGGAGGGGGACAGGGAAGGGAACATTTTTGTTACTTGCGCGAGAAAAAACAAATGGGAAGTTATCGATTAACCTTATTTTTATTGTAATTTTCGTGGGAAAGAATGTTACCTTATCTCGCTGCGCTCCGTTCAAGTACGAATCTTCTGCCTTTGGCTAAAATACGCTTTCTTCGTGAATTCTAAACACTACTCACAGTCAAATGGAACCAAAGGGAATTTCAAACCTAGTAAGTACTTGCTTCTGAATAGTGTCTTACAAGCTCTGCTCTCGGTGACATGTTTTTCCGAAGGACTCGCTGGATTGCAGCACAATCGTAAGAAGTGCACCTCATCGAGTACAGGTCTTGAAAATGTATTCAATGTTAAAAAAAAGTCCCAGCAGGTAAACAACATTAACCTTTCGGTGAACTGCGTAATTGAACCAAGTACTTTTTTTGTGGACCACAAAATTTGTCACAAGTGCAGTAATCCACTTATTTATTCTTGAAATTAAGCTTATTTCGACTTAATGAAGCAATTTGTATCAATCATATTAAAAATACGTGTTTGAAAACTTGATAATCTTGTTAAACGCTATAGGAAGTTGTACCTTTAAAGAAGCTACAAGTAAACTCTGTATGGCCTTTTCACTGCTTATAGCGGTAAATTTATATTAACCTTGGAAGCTTTGCACGTCTTAGTTATAGGCTTGATTATTTTTTGACGCTGTTGTGATGAACATCCATCTGAAGTGTGCGAGTATGAGTGCTCAGGGTGCAAAGAGTGAAAACGGTACACAAACCTTATAATTTCGACCCCTCCACCCCTCCCAGCCCCACCCTCTGCAAAATGAGTAGTTTGTGGACCATATTGACTTGAAATTTTACACTTGGTAACTCCTAAATTGACTGATGCCTCACACAAGAGAAAATTATTTTCATATCATAACTGTGCACCACTGAAGCCTTGCATTAACAAAAAGGCTCTTCTGGTATGTTTCACTAATTACGCAAGGTCAGATGCAGTTGCAATAAAGGATGGAAAAAATGAATTATTATTATTATTATCATTATAATTATTGTGTTACATATTCTTAACCAAATTTGAAACTTTACCACTCCCCTCCCCTAAAGCAGCTACATGTATACAATATAGGGCTTTTTTAAAAGTCCTCACTGTTAAATGCCTCAAGGTTTGCTGGTTTGGCAGTCAGTGGAAAAGTAATAAAAGAAATGCATTCAGTTGGATTCAAGTGATTATAATTAAGATTTAAATATCAATTCTAACTGAGCAATGACTCAGGATATAGAAAACAAGACATTGATTGCATTATATTTAGTGACTTCATCCAAATAAGCCAAGAAAGCTTTTCTTTTTGTTTAGTACCTAATCATAAAAAAGCCCCATATTCTGTAATTGTAAGTCATAAAGTGAAATTCAGTACTCTAACTATATTCAATAGACCTTAGGGCCGTTTTCAGTACCACCTTGATGGGTTGGTGGGCAGGCATGACCTTGCATTGTTTGTATGAGAATCCAATGTCAATTAATCTTTGTGAATCATATTAGGTGGCTTGATGCAAATGAACCAAGAAAGCATCTTTTTTTCATTTGGTACATAACCATAAAAAAGCCCCATATTCTGTAGTTGTAAGTCATGGAGTGAAATTCAGTACTTTAATTATATTCAATAGACCTTACTGCAGTTTTCAACACCACCTTGATGGGTTGGTGGGCAGGCGTGACCTTGCAGTATTTGTATCAGAATTCAATGTCAAATAATTTTTTTGAAAATTCTGTTATGATAAAAATGTCAGTAATATGGCAAACATAAGCAACAGTTGTACATGTTACAAGAAAAGGATTCTTCTGTTAAAAAAATTTTCTCCTTGGGGACTAAAATTTCCTCGTTGCTTACCTTTATTACAGACTCCACAAAATTTCTGCGATGCCTCCTTTTCACGGATGGCTGATCACAACTACAACCCTGATGGATGTTGGAGTACGCTTCTTCTATGAAGTAAGCATCCTTACCACTCCCAAAATGCATTACTAGTTGCCTCAGATGTCCAGGCAGTCCAGGGAACAATTTAAACATTAGCCCAGTTTTGTGTAATCAGATTAATTGTTGCTCAGAGTGCATTATTTCATGACAAGGTACTTCAACAAGTTAGGTAGACACATAGTATATACCACAAAAGCAAATGATTTCTGGTGTTATCGCTAATTGAGATATCAGATCAAGAAAGTATAAGTTTATTAATATAGTTAAATTTTAGCTGAAAGCTTTTCGAGTTATTAATATGACAATTTACTGTACATTGTAAAATTACAAAGCAAAACACTAAATTTAGGTTGTAAAACACTAAAATACTTGTTTGCCTCTCAGTCTCAAAACGTTTTTCTCTTTGCTGCTTTAAAAATTTGAACTTGTGTTTCCTACACGCCAAAGTTCCTTGTATTCTCCAGTGTGACAAAAAAGGTCACGCAAGCAAGAAAAGGCTTGGGCACAAATTCAGTAGGCTTGGTGTCATGAGTCGAGCCTGGTTTCGAAGCTCCTTGACCCTTTAACTCCCAAGATCTGATTCTCAGTTCTCTCCTCTTGTTGCGACACATTTCCTTGTAAATTAGTTGCAAGAATTTGTTGTTAGATTAAGATAACAACTTCTACCTGATACATTTGAAACTATCATTACCTGTTTGCTGGATAGTGGATGTATATTGTAGGGAGAAGTTACATGTAAATCACTTCTGGGAGTTAAAGGGTTAGGTGATCCCAAAAAAATTTGTGCAAACGCGCGAGCGAGACAGGAGCTCTCTCATATTTATATATTTTGTCTCTCCAACTATGGCTAGAGGTACGCCCTACAAGCACTATTGACGAGTTTCCGGATAATCGGAAACTGTCGGCTAATGCAATATGGCGGATTATTCCTGAAACACCATTTGCGTTTTACCAATAGTCGAGGGACGTGATTGAACTAGACATGAACATTGTAACATGCTTTACATGTGAAGAATACATTGTTGAGTTTAAATCAAGGAAATTTCGCTCAATTTTGTGTGGCTGTTTCCTTCACCCTCGTCGATCGTAAGTTTCTTGTTCAGTAGTTTTAGCTTAACACTGTAGCCGCCGAGATCTACGCTTGCAAAGGTAAAAAAAACTTATTAATACTATCGCCACTATAATGCCGTTGTCAAAGTGCTACCGGTTGGAAAGATCCCCAAGTTGAAATTTCTATTGTCTTTTACCTCTAGCCGGTAGGATCTCAGGAGGCTTAGAAAATGCTACCGGCTAGAGTTACAGCTTGCATACTTAGTCAACTTTGCGCTATTGTTATCACGGTTTGCTTTGCATTTTACCTTTTCTGCACTCCAAATTAGTCTTACACTACTTTGAATCACTTTTTTCAAGAATATGTGTACATTCAAAATACTAACGGCTACAGGTACAGCCATAGTTAGTAGAGGAGAACTACTAACTATGGTACAGCTTGCATACTTGGTGGACTTTGCCCAATTTTTATTATGGTTTGCTCCACATTTTACTTTTCTGCACTCCAAGTTGTAGTTTTAAACTTCTTGGAATCACTTTTTACAAGAGTACATTTACATTTATTTTTTTAATTTGATCTTGTACATCTAGCTGGTAGGATCTTAAGAGGCTTAGAAAATACTACCGGCTAGAGGTACAGCTGGCATATTTAGGAGGTCACATCTTCGGATTTCTTTTATGAAGACCTCACTTGTGCAGCTGGATTGTACTGGAAATTGAGAAGTAAATTTGGCGAAACAATTTCATTCTTACACAGTCTGGGTTACATTCACGCACTTTGTGTAATCCAATGGGGTCTGACTTACTTATTTCCAAGTGTAAATGCGATTTCGGAAAAATTAATCGCATATTTGTTGTATTCGGCACTGTATCCATGCAAGTATTATATAACATCCACGGAACGGAGGACACGCTGGGAATTAACATCTATGTAAAGGAGGTAAGATACTGCAATCAGTTTCGTTATTTTTAAGTGTTAAGAAACCTTTGCTGACCTGAGCTAAAGGTTGGCTGCAGTTAGTTCCGTTTCGTTGTCAAGCCCTAGCATAAGAGGTTCTTCACTGTGTGTTTTATCATAAAAATTTTGCCAAACACAATACATGATGACATCCCAAGGGGAGGAGGGGGAGGCAGGGGTGGGGTGGCTTATACTTGTCCTAAAATTATCATTCAAACTTTCATTGTAGGGAAAAGTGTCAGCAACAATGCTATACTATGCTATGAATTGGAGGCAAATTTTTAGATTTTTGACTCCCAGGAGTGATCAGTATGTATACTAAATTTTTCCTTACATGTTCAAAAGCAGACAGGTAACAAGAATGAAGAAAATTATCAACAAGGTGGGCTTAATATAACTATAAATTTCTCAGGGCTAGTCAGCACAGAAAATGTATGGTATTAGTTTGGAGAATTAACTTTCAGAACTTGGGAGTGAAAGGGTGAAATACTGTATTTAACACTTTTTTGGTATTTCTGTGATAACAAACTGTCCTTGACTGCATAGTACATAATTCTGAAGATTGGAAATTGTTTGGGTTTATTTCAAGTTTTATTTCAAACTGCAAATAGTTTAAATTGCTAGTCTGGTATAAAACCTGTCACAGAACAGTTTGCAGCAATCACTCCTCAAGTGTTCTCCTTAGGAGTGGCATATCATTGTAATAAAAGAAAAACAATGGTAATAAGCCAACTGACTAACACTTCAGAAAACATTATAGTTCTGTGTTCCTTTTCTTACATATTATTAAGTATGTAGTCTTTATAGAAAACCGAAAAACCGATCAAAAAATTGCCAAAACCACAAAACCGAAAATCCCGATGCCCCTCTCCACTAATGAGATGCCTGCACCACAGGCTATGTTTAGTCAGAAATCTTTATTTTGTGGGCGAAACTCCTTGAGCATTCAGAGGAGATCCTGAGGTGGCGAAGCAAGGTTACCACGGTGATTTAACCAGTTACTGATACAGAAAAGACTTCCATCATACGTACTCACATTTCACCTTAATAATTGACCTTTTGTACTTTGTTATCATCACTTTTCTTTTAATTGATGCGGGGCCTGTGTGAGTTAACCGATTTTACGACTTTTTTCTGCACGAGGATCACCCCTTCAGCTACTAAAAACACTGTATAATTTTGTATTTTCCTTTTGTTTTAATTTTAAGCTATTCGTGTTTGTTTAGTCTTTATTTCATTTTGTATGCCTAATATGGTAATGCTTCAAATATGATTGGAATGTCTCAAAATGTACCCAAATTGTGTTCATCTTTGTTTTACAGAATTGACTATTTTGCGGACATTATCGCGTTGAAATCTTTCTCTTTTTTTCATATCGAAATTTCCAAAAACTGACTTAACATTAAAATTGCATTTACTATTTCCAAATGATAGCAAAATTCTGTTGTTAGCACTCATATTTTTTTTAAGTTCCTTGGATCAATTTGCTTAGAAAACTTGAAACTAAGAGTCTAATTGTAGAATAGTTTATCAAACAACTTCCTCAAAAACTACTGCACTTTGGCACACCAATGCACTCATTTATATCTATTCAGCATACCTGCCAAATAGACTTTGCGTACAATACAGTTTTAGGCATGTAATTATTTAATAATACCTTCATTTCACTTTGTACTAGACACACATACGCAATGTGGACCAATTACTATGCAATTACTGCAGTTACTAAAATGAAAGAATAAACCAGCAAGGAAATACCAAGATTGCACGCAAGACAAGATAGTTCCTTGTTTACCCAGTACAAACCACGTGGCAGCACCCTGACATAGGTGGCAAATAGGGTCTGTTGGAGGAGGCCAAATGCAAAGATGACATCACCAATAAAATTGTTTTGGTTCTTTATTATATAGAATAAAAAAAATCCATGTTGCAATGGGCATGTTTAGTAATAGATCACAGAAGATGTCAAAATGAGGTAAGAACATTAGTGACACACTCGGCTGCAACTTGTCAGCCACTTCTTGTTCTTACCACATTTTGAAGTCATCTGTGATCCACATTATTACTGAAGAGAAACACAGAAACAAGGAATCTATTTAATAAATTGATACTGTGATGTCATTGAGTTAGCTGTGTATATCAATCTATTTGACTAAATATTTCTTTTCCTTTAAATGTTGATTATTGTTGTAGGTGATGACTCGTAGTATTGGTAGTTGTATTCATATTCATTCAATGTACTGGTAATAATGATATGTGGAAAAGCTTGTCGTGGACTAGCTAATACATTTGGTAACCTAATTTAGCCAGAGATCTAGGCTGTTGATCAGTTGATGGTACTTCCTGGATTGTCTTAAGAGCAGTTGAAAAGAATCATGCCTAGGGTTGTCATCTGAGATAAAAGAAGAAAAAACATACAACAGTGCAGGTTACATCTCTACAAATGTGAATTATCAATAAATCTGGGCTTCTCCTATTCCAGTCATCCCATTTATTTGAATAACGTCAGATCCAAAGGGCTCCTACTCACAAAGGAGACTCCAGGAAGAAAATTACCAGATAGATAATTTGCACTAAGTGAAGTAACAACCAAATCCTCAGTAGTTTTAACAGCAAAGCCAGTAATGATGACAGTGACAGTAACAGTATCAGCCTAACTGTAAACAAAAACCTTGGTTTCCTTCATCTTTGATGACACAAAAAGGATAGTCAACCATGGATTCAAAGACCTGTCTTTCCAGTTCAGCTGGATCAAACAATTCTGTCGGATTCAAGGAGATTATTCGACCAGCATTTACAGGCAAATTGTACAACTCATCCAGGAGAGTTTTCATTTCAAGGGCTGGACACAATGTAAACTTTGCTCGATTTAATAAACAGTTCTTGAGTTTTACTTCTGATAGCTCTTTGCATGAGGTGCATGAAACAGAACTCAGTTTTGGGCAATCTTCAACAGACAATTTTACTATTCCACACTTTTGCAAGAAAATACTTTTGAGAACTTGTGATGACAAAAGAAGATTGTCATCATCATTAGAATTGGTTCTTTCAGGTCTAGTAGGTTCACCAGAGGACTCCCTCTTGAACATATTCTGAACTTTGAGGAACTGAATGGCAGGCAGCTGACGGATAAATTGAGAAAAATGTTCCAAAGATAAATTCTTGCACTTGTATAATGTCAAATCCGATATTGTCAGGCATGTTAAATTTGACGTAGGCCAAAGTGTAGCATTTCTCAAATTTGGACAGTTGCTGACTGATAAACAGCGCACCTGTGGAAATACTTGCAAAGCTAGTTTCAGTCCTCTATCTGACAAGGCAGGCGTCTGTTCTCTTTCAATCATTAAGCCATGCTGTTGAAGCTCCTCTTCTGTGTATTTCCCTTTTTCAGGAAAGTCATCAGTATAACCCAGGTGAAGACATTCAAATCTTGGATACTCTGCATGAGCCATTAACAATGCTGAGAAGACTGCATCCTTGGTCAAAGAAGGCTGAATGCAAAGTTCTTCTAATCGAAAGGCAGATACTAGTACCAGGTAACCAAGATCTACCTCAATGGCATCATAGCATGATGCAAGTGAAACTCTTGTAAGGTATCGAAAGCTGCCTAGTCGCCAATTTTCCTCAACAACATGCCGAAACACACCACCAGGAAAAGGAACACGCACTAATTCAAGGCGTTCCAGATGTGCAGCTCTACCTAGAGCATGGAATAGGGGAATACAAACTCGTGGACTGAATGAACCAGTTTCAACAACACCCATACAGTTTTTCATAATAAAGTGTTCTAATTTTGGACATGAAAAGTCTTTGAAAGGTTCATGGTCTGTAAACTTAACCCATCGAAGTTGAAGAAACGTCAAACCCTCTATTGTGGGTAACAATGGAACTGTTACACCTGTTAGTACCAGCTGGGATAATTTCACTCTGCTTGGAATCGACAAAAAACTGTGTGGAGAGATCGGGAACTCTCCACCTCTGTTGCGGAAACCTCCGGCAATTTCCAAATTTGGATTGATCGCCAACATGGCGTCCAACACTTGTATGTTAGAAGTGCCGATTGATTTTAGCTTTTTACAGAAAGTCAAAGCGGCAGTGATTCCATCAACGCTTAACACGTCTACGTGTCTCTGTTGACGTTTTGTTAGCAACGTAGGATGTATTCCGAGCACACTGTTTACCTCTGGACATCGTTGCAGTAGGCGCGAAAATATACCGTCTGTTACTAATGAAGACATTTCTCCGTACCATTTCCCTTCGGTAAAATCAACCGATTTCCTTGTTCTCAAATGGATTGTTGTGGCGAGTGAAAGCTTCCTGCTAGTCGTCTCGAGCCGAAGTATTTCTTTAAGCGACAAGGAAGACATAATCTTTACCAAGATCTCTAGAGAAAAGTCAGCCAATGAAAGTAAACATGAATTTTCCCTCGCGTAAGATGTCGACGTTTCTTTTTCCATAGGTTTTTCGTCATCATCATCTCTCTGATCATCCATTTCGCGATGACTGGTACTTTTAAGATCACTCTCCTTTTCTTTTTTTAAAGGAAACAAATTTATATATCCCAAAACTCAATGTTTCAGGGACATTTTCAACCTAACGAGGAACTCTCGAAGAGTGCGATGTTCATGGCCAGCAGTATTATTTTTAGAGTTTCCGACGACTGTACGAACACCCGAAGTGGCAGTGAAAAACATGGCGGACGAATTGTGGTAATGTGGAAATGCCTCTAATCAAGGAAGGACTTTTTGTCGGAACACGGGTTGATGCAAGCAATTTAGTAAGTGTCAAGTTACCAGATGCCACTTTAAGAATCCTCACTGTGGACAGTGAACCGCTTCAAATCGAGGAAGATGGAGTTTCGACAAAGCATGTCACTTGCCTGGACGAACCCGAAGCAGATCTTCTAAGTTTCTTTGACGAATGTTCCGACTTCATCACAACTGGTTTACAAAACAAGCAAACTGTGGTCGTTCATTGGTAAGTACAATTCTTGGAGGCTGATTTTTAACGGATTTTCACAAAGTACGGCTAGCCAAATTAAACACGCTGAAATGCGTGCGTGGTGAAACCTTGAAGCTTCTTCTTAAAATCAGGAAACGTGGAACGCTGGGGATACTGGAACCAGGGTTCGCACGCGCCTTGAAAGTCCTTGAAAGTCCTTGAATCTCAAAATAAAAATTCAAGGCCTTGAAAGTCCTTGATAATTGTAGTCAGTGCTGGAAAGTCCTTGAAATTTGTAGCTAATTTAATCCAACTTAGATTCTAGAGTGCCTTATCTGAAAATATATGCAACTGGCACAAACGTAGCAACACATAATAGTAAGATACAAATAACAAACGATCGTAACGCCACTCCGCATGTCGATCAATCGCCCATATCCATTTGTCCTGTTCTTGGTTCTATTAATCACTCTGATTGGTTGAATGTCTCGAATGTCAAGGGCCAATCAAATGTTTTGTACTATTCCCTCTTTCTGAGAAAAGCCATGTGCTTTGAGTGCTTTCCTTGTCTGGGTTAGTGTTGATTGTTTGCGTTTTGTTTCACGAGTGAGAGATTTAAAACAATGGGCAAGTGTGTTTTCAGCAACTTGTGGCTTCAGAAATCACTGTATAAAGATTGGCTTCGAGAAGTCAAGGGTGACAAGCACAAGGCACGATGCATCGTGTGTATGAAGGATGTTGACATTTCGAGCATGGGAGAGTCAGCGCTCACAAGTCACTTGAAAGGAAAAAAACATCAAACACTGACATCCCAGAATAGGTCATTAGCAAGCGTTTCAGATTTTTTTGGCGTTTCTTCTCAACAACCAGCAACTACAAGTGACGATGCCAAAGAAGTTTCAAAATCCGCTTCGTCTGAAAGTGGCGAACACAACACGCTCAACCCCACAAAGTCTAGTACTACGAGTTCATCTGGTTCATCGGTGATGGAAAGAATTGTCACTCGTGATGAGACTTTGAAAGCAGAAATTTTGTGGGCATTGAAGGTGATAATGTCTCATTACTCCTATAAATCATGCGAAGGTACGAGCAAATTGTTTCAAGCGATGTTTCCTGACAGTCGGATCCCGAGTCAGTTTACATGCGGAGAAAAGAAATGTGCATACTTGATCTGTTTTGGGCTCGCTCCACACTTCAAACAACTTTTGAAGGACGTTGTGAAAAAAGAAGAAGCTTATGTACTTATGTTTGACGAGAGCCTGAATAGCGTGTGCCAGTCAAAGCAAATGGATATTCACATTCGTTCATGGAATCATGACAAACACGAAGTTGAAAGTCGCTATTATACCTCAGTGTTTATGGGGCATGGAACAGCAGAGGACATGCTTTCTCATTTTCGTTCAGGCATAGAAGGAATTCCTCTCAAAAAAGTTTATCAGGTAGGATGCAACTCTCGTTATGTTCGGGTAATCCATGAAATTGTTTGCAAGATATGCTTCTTTGAAGTTGTATTATTTCTTACCCTCAATTATCGACATTTCGAAATAGGCAATAGCACAAACTTAGTCTTCACACAATTACCTAATTTCAATTATTCTTTGTCATATTGCCACTCTTTTGAAAGACCTATGTCTTGCCATTATTAAAAAGGTGTGATCAAATTGGAATCAATTATATTGTTTTCATGACTGGCATTTAATTTCATCGTTCGCCGGCGAACGATAATTACAAGAAGTTGCGTTAAATTTTTTTTAACATGAAAATCTTTCAATGTCTGTTATTATTTTGCTGTAGAAGGGGGAAAGATGCAAGATTACTTAATCTAATTTATTGCATGTAATATAAATTGTGCGTTCACAATCTAGCCAATGTTCCAAAAAGCGATAAAATTGTATTAAATAGAAATGAAACACCTTACTTGGTTTTCTGCCCTTTAAGGTCTAAATAAATCAACACTCTTTCATTGCAAATCTTCACAATTCCAATGCATCCATGACTAGTTCACTTCGTGTCTAGGTGGACAATGACACGAACTCTGGGACGTAATGCAAGTACTAAATTAAATAATCTGTTTCCCTTTCAATATTACAAGGAATGTTTTCTCTCATACTAGTTGTCAATGGATGGACCCAACGTTAATTGGAAATTTTACAGTATGCTGACTGATGAGGCAAAAAGGGAGCATAATAGTCACATGCTGAACATTGGCAGCTGTGGTTTACACATTCTTCATGGAGCATTCAAGGATGGTGCTGTGGCATCAGGATGGCAGTTAGACAGGTTGTTCTCCAGCCTTCACTGGCTTTTTCAGGACAGTCCGGCAAGGAGAGAGGACTACACCAAAGTAACAGGAAACTCACTGTTTGCTTTGAAGTTCTGCAAACATAGGTGGTTGGAGAATGTCTTGGTTGCAGAACGTACACAGAGTATGTGGGACAGTGTTGTCAAGTATGTTCAGAGTGCAAGGGCAGGAAAAGTTCCACAGCCACAGAATAAATCCTTTGAAACTGTACAAGAGTTTGTTGCAGATCCCTTTACGACTGCAAAAGTCGCTTTCTTCCTATCAGTAGCCAAGCAAGTGACACCGTTTTTGACACTCTATCAAACCGACAAGCCTATGCTTCCTTTCCTGGCTACAGACCTGTACAGCATGCTTGGGGGATTAATGAGAAGATTTATTAAGACCACTGTTATCAGTGAAGCCAAAACCCCATTGAAGCTTACAAAACTTGACCCTGCTGACTCCAGCATTCATGCCTCTCATTCCAAGATTGACCTGGGGTTTACAGCTGACAAGAAGATCAAGGAGTCGATTGCAAAGTCCACAGTTTCAGAGAAAAGAGTGCTTCAGTTTCAGATGGAATGCAAGGAGTTCCTTATGAAAGTAGTTTGCAAACTGATTGCCAAAGCACCAATTCAGTATTCCCTTGTAAGGAATATAAATTGCTTAGATCCAAGAAACATGATGAGTGACCATGATGTTTCCATCACAAAATTCAAGAGAGTTTTGACTACCCTTGAAAATGCCAAGAAAGTCCCGGAAGGTGAATGTGATTCCCTTTTGGAACTATTTAGACAATTCATTATGGAAGTCCCCTCTTCTTCTCCGTCGGAGTTCAAAGACTATGATCCTAACAATGATAGACTTGATTCCTTTCTGTATCTTCACATGGGACAGAAGCGATCCTACCAATCATTGTGGAAAGTAGTCTCAGAGCTACTGATATTATCACATGGCCAGGCCAGTGTCGAAAGAGGATTCTCAGTCAATAAGCAACTGGAAGTCGAGAACCTCCAAGAGCGCACCTTCATTGCTCAAAGGCTGGTACAAGACCATGTACAATCTGTGGGAGGTGTCCTTGCTGTTTCAATCAACAAACCACTTCTTTTGTCAGCTGCAGGAGCTAGGCAGAAGTATTTATCATATCTTGACGAACAAAAGAGGAAGAAAACCTCTGAGGGTGTAGAACTGAAGCGAAAGGAGCTAGTCGATGAACTTGACGAACTTAAAAAGAAAAGAAGGCGTTTAGACAGTGATGTTGACAATCTTGTTAAATCGGCAGACGAGTTTGCACAGAAAGCAGAGGACACTGGGAAACTTGTGTGGATTACAAAGTCAAATAGTTTGAGGAGAACTGCAAAAGAAAAGGAGATAGCTCGCAAAGACCTTGAGTGCAAAATTGCGAATGTTGTGGATGAACTAAAAAAGGCATACACTTTTAGCTCGACTTAAGCTCGGCACAATCGCTACTATGATAAGGTGAACATTCTTTTATTTTGCAGTTGGTGGAGTCCTTGAAAAATAAAAAATATGTCCTTGAAAAGTCCTTGAATTTTTAGTCCAAAAAAGGGTACGAACCCTGTGGAACGAATTAAAAAAAAAAGGATTCAATACCATTTTTTCATGTCATTGATATAAGTAGAGCATAGTTATGCAGTCCTCTTACACTTAAAAAGCTAATCTGTTTCATGGCAATAATCCCACAAGACTATGAATACTGCATTTCCTACAGACCTTAACAAGGTATTACCGTAATTTCTGGCTAATTACCAGCAAGTAGTCTGTTAATTTTTCAACAAACAGTTGTTGGTGCGGGTTATTGGAAGGGGTAGGTATTATGATCACTTTTAAAGCTTCTGGTGTAGTTTTAAACCAATAAGCAGAGATAGCAAGATCCACTAAAAATACTCTCCAAAGAACCTGTGTAATAGCTCATATATTTCACGCAGATTGCTCTCAATGAAAGCTGATGCAAATCGAAAACATATCTACAAAACTCGATGACAAAGTTTTTATCTTGTTTGTACTCTTACTTTCTTACCTTGTCAATTTCACAGCTTGTTTCTTTGTTTAGTTCAAAAACAATTCTCACTTACACAGGAAACGAACTTGAAAATAAAAGAATCAATTGTGACAAAGCAGGCCTCTGAGCAATTCACACGGAAAATGATGTCAACATGTTCATTTCATGGCGCTACATAATTAATGGTACAACATAATATTTGATGCATCAGTAAAATTTTCTTAGCTGGCATAGCCTTGAGTGAAAGAGTATTTTCCCATTTCAAGTGATTTCTTTTACTCAGTAGATCTCAAGATATAATTTTTGAGAATAGATTTTTACAAGTGGTGTCATTCTCAGTGAAACATAGAGAATGAGAAGTGTGAGAATTTATTAATTGCATGCTAAAGGTGTCATGTCAACAAAAACAGTGGAGGAACTTTGTGTGAGTTGACGAATTTCTTTTGTTTTTGGGTGCTGGTTATCTGCTAGTGTGGGTAATCTGTTGAAATTTTTTTCTCGTTCTTTCAAAAATTGAGTGATGCAGGTAATCTACCATGTGGGTAAATGGCTGGAAATTACGGTATACTCCCAACTACACGTGTGAGTGGCTTGTGACAATAGCACCTTAATCTTTTTTTTTTATTTGACCTTAGTTCAAAATTTAAAAAAACTTTCTTTTGTTAATATGCAAAAAGATCATTCAATTAATTTATTTTTGTCACTTCTTTCACCCAAATGAATTAGAAGTATAAACATCTCCTGGCTAATGATTTTACATGGTTACCCAATATTTCTTCTTTATTGTTTTACTGCTAGAGTTTTACTGAATCAAGGATTTGTATTCTACTAGTCCCATGTTCATTAGGCAAATGCAATGTCTGCATCGTTGATCTTCCCACTGAATTTATATTGCTCTCAGTGAGTTTGTGTTTAGGTTCCTTCATTCAAGTGTACAGTGTAGTTGATCCAACCAGTTCTGTGTACTTTGATCTGCAGCCTAGAGGGTGTGTCACGCAGTGTTACTGTTGTTTTGGCCCATCTGATGAAATCAGACCAGTTGTCAGTGGATGAAGCTGTTGCTTTTATGAAGAAAATTTATCCCAAAGCCAAGTAAGATATAAGATAAAATATCAAAACCATTATTACTCCTTTAACTCCCATGAGTGACCAAGACAGAATTTCTCCTTACAATATCAATACAATATCAAGGAGACAAGTGATGAGAATAAAGAAAAATAGCAATTAGGGGATTATAAGTTGATTCAATACCAAATTCTCCAAACTAACATCACAAGAACTGTATGGCAGACAGTAAGGAGAATTACTAAATTAAATGAGATCTTGGGAGTTAAAGGGTTAAAAGAAATTAAAGTTTCTTGGGAAGCAAACATTCTTTACAGGTTGTAATACCTTAATAATACCACACATGTGACTTGTACATTAAACACTTCAACAAGGACACAACAATTTATTGTAGGTATTGCGTTAAAATTTCATTTTACATTGACTTGTGGTTGATTGATTGTTGGATTGCTTTATTCATTATTTTGTAGTCCCAATGTTGGCTTTCTTGAGCAACTTCAACTTTACGAAGCAATGGGAAGTACAGTTGATAAAACTCATCCTGCTTACAAACAATACCGCCTGCAGCTGTTGGCCAGTCAGATACAGAGTAAGTCTGTGATGAAATACTTTAATTTGCTTTTTCAGATATTAGACTGTGAGTACTTACCTAGCTTTTTAATTTCAAAGACATTCAGCTATAGACTTGCTCAGGGCAATTTGGTAGAAAAAAGTTTCAAAGCAGAACTTCATTGTTATTTGTTTTCATCACCTATATTCAATGTTCATCTGAATAGTTTTTATGAATGATTATTTTTAAAATGTATACAAATGATTAACTAGTAATAAGATATTTTTTTATTTTTCCTACTCTTAGGTACACAGTTGGTGACAAAAGATCTTCTCTCATCATTGATTGAGGAACTCAAAGACAACACTGCCTCAAATGACAAGAAGTATAAATGTAGAAAATGTAGGTAGGGAAATCCAAATAATATAAATTTCAACTTTTGAACTTTTATTAATTGTTAGTCTTCTTTCAACTTATGTCACTTTCAAAAAGACTAAATATATTTCAAGAGTAATTTTCCAAACAGCATTGGAGGTACTCAGATGTCCATAGGTTCTTTTTTCTATTGGGTTCACTTTTTCACCTTGTAATTTTGTGTATCCCATTCATCTGAATAATTATTTCTCAACATTACCGCTTGATATCCTTTTAGCGAGTTCTTTGCTTATTACTGTGCCTGCCAGAGTGCAAATATTGTTTATTAATAAAAGGCTTCTTAAAGGGAGTATGTCATTTGAACTACTTATTAAAAAAATGAAAAGGTTAGTGGCCTACTTAGCCAAAGCTTATCCTGGTTTCCCCAGAATTAATTGATGAGGAGTATCACTACCAAATGCAACAAATGCTAATAAGTAACATGTTAAAGGAAATGTTAGGAAATAGGTAGTTAATATTTCCTCTGCAGGTTTATGTTATTTGGTGGTGATTCAAGCATTGACCACGAGCCTGGCAGTGGTCAAGTGTCATTCAGGCGGCATAAACAGGATTCCAGTGCTGTAAACTGGAGTAACAGCAGCAGCAAGGGTCCATGTACATCCCTTTTTATTGAACCTGTGAGCTGGATGCTTCCTTTACTTGAGGGAACAATCGATGGAAAGGTACTAATGGTGTACACGCAGCTTAATAAGCACATTGCATGTATTTCATGGCTTCTTTTATGTTTTGGGAAAATGAAGTGCTATGTAAATTGTCACAGTGCTGATTCAAATTTAATCCATCAACTGATAAACCTTTAACTTTGTTCATTCTGGTGTTCTCAGTCCTTCCTTTGTTCTTAATGTCAATTTCTTAGTCAATCTGCTAGTTATTTGAATGTTCAGTTGTTTTTTGAATAATCCAATCAATTCAGCGGTTATTCACAACTGGTATGTTATTAAATTAATGACACACTCACAGACATTCAGCAGTCCAGTTATTTCATAACTAAAACAGCCTGTTAATTTTTTTCCAACTTTTAAAATGTCTGTGTACACTTTTAGCTTCCTTGTCCTAAGTGTGGTGGAAGACTGGGCTCATTCAACTGGGCAGGTATGAAAAAGTTTCACTGTAATATAGTACCCTATGAAAAGTGACACTTAGTGCAAAATTCCTCAGCCAATTACCTTTAAGGCTACATTTCTATGTATGAGAGCTATCCATATATAAATTGATATGATACCAAGTAAAGTTAGAAAATATCATTTCTAGGAAATTTTGCTTGTCAAAGCCAAGGAAGTATGACTGTCACCTTCTTCAGAGAAATCTTGCTTTATGTCAGTTCTACTTTTGACACACCTAAGCACTTCAGACTCATTGAATAATATGCTTGAATACTGTGCTACTTGTCACAGGTTAGAAGGGTCTTAAAGAAAACCATAAATGTAACAACAAGGAAGCAAAAGAAGACATGAAAGTTCATTTTTCAATTGCCCTTTTTATCAAGTGGTGCCCTTGTGACATCTTGACATCTGCTAGTTTCCTAAATTCAAGCCATGTGATGATTTGTTTTATATTGTGGTATAAAGTAACTTATATGCACCTTCTTTTAAATTATTTGGCCAGGAATGCAGTGTTCTTGTGGAAAGTGGGTGACACCAGCATTTCAGATTCACAAAAACAGAGTTGATGAATCAAGGATAGTATGCCGATCTTTTGTTCAATCAATTCAACCTGAGCAGAGTTCAAGCTAGGACAATGTCTTGCACTTCTGTCAGTATATCCTGTCCAGGAAAACAACCAAGCCCCTTAATTAAATAAAGACACATGGTTTGGCTACATTCAGCATCTCAAATTTCTTTCAATTGGTACTGTCCGAGCAGATAAGAGTGAATACTGCTCAAGGTCATGTACTTCACATACAGATTTAAAGTGGCTTAGAGGCAATAACGAAAAAAAATCATACAAGAGAGACATGTACAACAAGCCTAAAATTCATCACCCTCTTATAAATCTAAAAAGAGGAAATCCAGTATAACTGTGTGTGCAACTTGTGATGATAAAAATGTTACTTAGGTAGGGTCTAATGAAGGGCCACTGAAGATGCCATCACATGTAAGAGGCAACAAGAATCCTTTGGTCAAATTTTATTGTTTGAATTAAACATTTTAACCCTACTTTTCAACAGCACAGGCCATTTACTTTCTCTTGACATGGCAAATCAGAAGCTTCATTAGCTAATTTAAAGCCTTCAATATCTCCTGAATAAACTTTTCTAGCTTTCTTGCCCACTCAACAAGGCATCAGACAAACTATACATTATTTCCAGTCAAATTTGAAAGAGCAAGTGGGATTTTAGACTTTTAGTTCTAGCTTAATAGCATATAACTCAAGTCACACCCTTCTGCTAGCCCTACACTGATATACATAGTATTGTTTTTTTTGATCTGATGTAGGATCTCCGCCAATGGTCAATTAACTGTTACTACATCCACTAATGGAATTTAGTTTACTAATTATTATTCTTTGACTATAGAAGTTAACCTATGTACTCGGACCATTAAGCACAGAAGTATTTTCTTTTTTTGCCATTTAGCACAATCAGGCTACATTTCATGGCTAATGACACTTCTCAGTACTGTGCACTTTAGGTATATCTAAACCTCAAGTTCTGGATGAGTAGTCACTCTCTTTCCTTTTACATTGAATTATACTGTAAGGCCAATCTGTGAAGTGCTCAAAAGTACATGTACACCTCTTAACCTACTTCTGGTCGTGCATGCACCTTTCATTTTGGAAAAAAAAATTTTAATAACTTGAACCTCTCTTTAACTCAAAGCATTTTTCATTTCCCTTCAGGCCATTCTCTACATATTTTTACCATTTATAACTCAAATCACATCTGTCAAAATAATGTACTGCAGTCTAAATCATTTGTTGCATTTAATTTCTACAGTAATTTATTGTTCCATTTTCACTTGACTTCTCTATAATTGAATTTTATTAAAATGTATAAGGTATGAATAGAAAAACAGTAAAACACTATTTTTCCTTTGTTTCCAGTCCTTTGTTCCAACTCCTGAGAGCTTGAACTCAAGCCTTTTTCAATTTCCCTTCAAGGTTCAAGTTATCAAATTTGACTGAAGTATTACGCCATCATTTTTTAACACTATGTAGAGAAATAGTATTGAATTACAATTTTTTTACAAAATGACATCTGTTAAGTTCCAAAAAAACAAAAACCCCTTATGATAACAGTGATTGTCAAAAAAACACAAAAACCAAATAGTTACCAAGTACTTTTGAGCACTTTCAGAACAACCAAAATACCATGGTCAAATCGTGATTGCCTTGGTCAGTATCCATGTCTTTTTAATTACAACCAACTTGATGTGTTTTGGTTGGGGTTGATTGATTATTTGTTCTAGCAAGCAAGCACATCAGAGTCAGAGGTTGGAGGTTCAATTTCTTTATCAGTGCTGCAGCATTCAAATGCACTGAAGGATTCACACTGCCTTGGATTCAGAATGTGGATCAATGGCAAAAACACAACCATCCATAATGGATTTTCCTTTTCCTGTGACGTGGAGGGCATCACCTGCAGTTTAAAAGAATTTGAAAACTGATAAAAAATAAATGGTCTTTTTAGACCTTGAGGCTTTTGCTCCTAGCAAGACAATTAAGGGATTTCTCCATGGATGTAACATCCATGTATTATGGAGCAGAAGGGGAATGACAACTTAGCAAAGAACTGCCAATATACCCATCATTTAAAAAAATTGCTCACCCTTCACAATCTATTCTATGGGCTGATTTATACTTGTAAGAAAGGAAAGGTTTAAAATATTCAAAATCCACCTTGGAATAAAACAATAAACAACTGACAATCTTCACCAAAGGCATTAGACACAAGTTGTTGTCAGTTCTTAAACTGTCCTGGCTACTCATTGTTATGTGTTAATATACAATCAAACATTCAACAATATATAAATTAATCACACCAAAGGCAACCAAGCTTCATTTATAGCTTCTCAAAATTATAGGGTTTGTCCCGAAGTGTTAGATACCTACTCCCTCTTTGCCATACCTATTCTTTTAAACACACCTTGTGAAGTCTGTGACAGTGAATAAGGCCATCACTTCCAACTTCAAACACAGAAAAGCCATCCAGATATCTACATACACAAAGTAACAGTGAGTGGATGATAAAGAACATTTGAGCTCTGGAAAAAATAACTGCGAGAGCTGGCAAATTGATTCCCTAGCCTCTGTTTGAACTAAAAAAAGATACTAAGTACCAGTAGTCTGTTAGATCAATTACAAAAATTTTTCTCTCCTCTAAGTTTGTTGAAAAAGAAACCACATAACAGATGCCAACTGGCAAAGAAGAAACAAGCTCCAGTGGCATGTGCGTCTCTCTAAAATTTGTGTGGTGCTCTCTTTGTTTAATTTATGTAGTAGTCTTAATTTGCCCCACAAATATGAGGAACAGAATTTGCTTGTATAAAACAAATCAAGGTATCTGCTCAAAGACTAAAAGCTAGTTCAGCTTAAAACCATATTGAGACAAAGAAATTATCAAAATGCACCCAAAAAAATTCAATATAATGTGTACCTGTAACCATAAGAATCAACTCTGACTTTTCTTCCAAGGTAAGGAACTAATTTTCTAATTAATGGTACTCCCTTAATCCTCCACCGCACTTTGATTGCTGCTTCATTTGGATGTTTGGTGATTTTAAGGACCTCTACAGACAGCTCTGTCATGCAGCTCAGCATGAGCATTCTCAAGCCACTTACTTGGCTTCTGTATGGATAGATTCCACTGAAAATACAATGATGCTGTGACCCCTCTCAAATGGGATGCATTTTTTTCATATCATTACTTATCATTAAAATAAAATTAAAGTGCAAAACAAAGTTTATTGTTACATAACTGACATTTTGTTGATGTCCTTGGCAAAACATTAATTGACAACAGGCACATTCGGCCCTAATTGTTAAAGTGCTTTTCTGAAAGACTTTTACAAAACTTAACCCAAAGTTATTACACACAGCTGCCAATCTAACTCAAATAATAAGTTTATCAGGGAAACAAAAACACTCACTCAGACCAGGTAAGATGATTGACCAAACAAGAGTGTGGAAACCAAAAAGGTTTATTAATTACCACTGCATGGTTTTAATCCTACACCAGTCTAGAAGTATAGATTTTTTAACAATCGATTGAATAAATCATTCAAATGAAAAAGTAGACCTTAAACCACAGAACAGTGGTGTCAGAAAAACTCTAAAAAAAAACTGGACTTAATATTTCCATAGAATTAACATCCTCTTTAATGTGATGTCCTACAGACTTGAAGGAAAAATTCAAACAAAGATTAACTATCGAATAAAATTCAGAAATAAATGATTTATTAGACTTACTGTGTTGTGACTCCAGTGATGTTGTTAACAAATTTAATTCTCTTGTTGTATATTGCGTAATTGGGCTTCTTCAGAAAGAATAATGGAATCTGCACGATTGAGTTTAAAAAAACACAACAGTTATACTGAACTTCATCAAGGAAATACCAAATTCTCATTGTTTGAATTTCTAAATGTCAAATTTCAACAATTAAACACTCTGTAAGAACTCACTATGAACCATCAATGTAAACATGGATATTACTGTCTAGATTTTCCTATCAAGCAGGTAGAGCATGATGACAGATCTTAGGACAAAAAGACACACGGACAGACCTGTGCATCCACAAGAGAACTGATAACTATATTTCACTTCAGGTAATGAATTTTCTAGTTAGTGTGAATGATTGCTAGCATTCAAACTGCCTTGATTCTGAGTGATACAATCCAGCCACAAAATAAGGTATATCTTGATCATCCCACTCTGCATGAATAAAATGAAGGGTTTGATCCTAAAAATTTGTACCTTCTCTTTATCAGTGAATACACAAGAAACCCTCTATTTGTCAAATGTACATGCTAAAATGTGTGTTGAGATCCTGCATGAATCATTGATGTAATGACAAGACAACAAAAAATCCACCATAAAAGGATAAAATCTCACCTCCTCTCTAAGTTCCAGTAATACTGAAGAAAGCTGAGTAGGATTTGGCCCACTCTGGAAGGTTTTTTTAATCTCTGGCTTTTCAAAATCTCTTTCACCACTACAAAAGTCTGAAAACAGCACTGCTGCTTCTGAAATAGAGTTTTTAATCCCTAAATTTGAGGGAGATATTTCCAAAACTCTGTCCACACTACCTTGCAGAGGATGTGGCCTCATGTCTTGCTGAGTTGCTCTGGAATATTTGCCAAAAGAGGCTGAACATGTGTCTCTTATTTTATGCTTTGCAACTTGACCTTTTGAAGGCTCCTTACACCCTTGGGAAGAGGCAGCAAAATCTTCCTTGAGTCTTAAGGAAGGTCTTCCAGTAAATGCATCTTCTTTAAAAACCATTACAACCAACTGTTTGTGATCCATAAGTGGATCATTATTCCATGTTGATATCAGTGACAGGTCCTTTGCATTTTTGTCCAGTTTAACATTTCCATTACTTTGCTTGAGAAGATGAGATGATCGGTGTTTTCTCTTGTGCAAAAAGATTCTTCCTTTTGTTTGAAAAGACAACAAACTTTGCACTTGACCATAGCTGGACTCCTGTCCAGTATCTCTTCTTCCATGTGCAGTTTTCTTCCTTCTGTTCAATTGAAAAATAAAAGGTTTTTGAACCTGTGGGATGAAAAAAGAAGTGAATCGTAAATACTAATCCTGACATTTGCTGTCTATTTACAGGCAGCACTTAAACTGAATATGATGTTGACCAACATCTTCTTGGCGTGAAGTTACTGAGAATAAGCCATATATCACTGATAATTTGCGTTGAAGGTGAAAATCGGGGTGGTTCTGGCTACAAAGAATCGAAATCCAAGAACCGAGTTTTACAGAAAAATACACGTAAACATTTTAGCTCAGCCCCATAAGCACGTTATTGTGAGACAAAGCAGAAGTCCCAAAGGAAATCGATTGTGTCTGACCGTTTTCGCCATTGTTTTATTGAACCGGTGATCTCCTTCAGAACGCTAAAGAATGCAAGTGAGTAGCAAAAGCAAAGTCCCGACATGAATTTCAAGCAGCAGAGGAACAAAATACACTAGAATAGCAAATGTAAATAAACAACAAATTTGTACATTACGTACTTTGCAAGGTTGAACTGCCAGCTGAGAATGTACATAGCAAACGACAGCCAATGGTGGTGTTCTTTGCACGTATTTGCACAAGAACTTTGGAGATGTCAAAAGACTTGAAGATGTCAAGGCCATACTTTTTCACATGGAATCAAAACTTTGCCCTATGCGATCTAGAGGCGTTCTTGCATAATACAACATGGCACACAAATCACTTTCGAAAAAGTTCATGAGAGGAATCTGGGTACCAATTTGAGACCCCACTTTCCAAAGCCTGCGGTCTAATTCACTACTCATGCGTATATCCCTTGGTTTTTTGTCGGGTTTCAAGATGGCTGCCGAATCACTAAATGATGAATTGGAATACGTAAAACTGTATAGAATTAGGCCTCTTTTACTTCATTTTTACCTAGCACCTTTTATACCCATCTATTTCACATGGCTTTACTTCTGGACGATGGTATATGGCGTTACAGATTATTTTGAAGCGGGTCTTATCGCTTTGGCGGCGATCGGAATATTACAAATTCTTTCCATGTTGTTCTGTCACTGGTCTGTTCATGTAAGATGTCTCTTCACCTGCTCATCGGTAAGAATACGTTTGGTTAATGTACAAGCTCAGATTTTTGGTCGTGATGGCCAAATTACGGTGATTCATATGAACCAGAACTGTCGACATGATAAACCAGCGAGGGGGATTTCTTTCATTAAATAATTTTATTTAATGTATTTATTTATAATCAAGACGGTATTGTCACGACAATTTATTACCTCTTTTTTGGATGAATAAAATGAGTGGTTTTAATTAAAAATGAATTTAAGTTCAAAATGATTTCAAACTATTGCTGATTTCAAATACATTAGTACCTCAGTCCACGTAGAAGAAGAAGAGATATCAATGTAGTTTGAAGCACCATTTATGAAAAATAAAAAAAAAGATGCTACTACAACAATTACTGAGGGAACAGCTTGGAGAGAAGAATAAAATGGATAAAGAAGAACTGCTTTTTTCTTATCTGTAGGAAAATAGTCCAACTCTTGCCACAGTAATTAAAGTTGTTCCAACAGCAAATAATGGCTCCCCAGAGCTGCTCAATCTACACCATGAACAAGTAAGTGCTCACTAATGGCAGCACAGGGCTGCTAGGATCCTCATTTCAAGTTTAGCTTAAAATGGGGGAATAATTACTTATTCTAAGAGGGTGCCCCCTAGAAAGAGTTAGTTATTTAGTCATCTTTGTGTGCCTATGCATATGTGACCTCTCACGCGAAAACGTTCCTTACGGTTTGCCGTTTGAAACGGTAGCCGTTCGTAAGCCGTTCATCAGCCGTTCGAACGGGATGGGATGCCGTTCGAACGGCTTGAGCTATCCGTTCAAAAACAATTAGGAGCCGTTCGAACGACTGGAGCTATCCGTTCAAAAAAAATTGGGAGCCGTTCGAACGGCTGGAGCTATCCGTTCAAAAAAAATTGGGAGCCGTTCGAACGGCTGGAGCTATCCGTTCCAAAAAAATTGGGAGCCGTTCGAACGGCTTGAGCTATCCGTTTAAAAAAAATTGGGAGCCGTTCGAACGGCTGGAGCTATACGTTTCAAAAAAGTTGTGAGCCGTTCAAACTGGATGTTCGTGGTGAACGGCTGGCGATATGTTTTGAAACCGTAGCTTACAATTCCTTTGGAAGGGATGTTTCGAGCCGTGATCCTGTCAAAGTTAATAGTCTTCGCACTGCGATCAGTCAAGAGTACATCGGACAGACTAAAGTTAGTTTGGTAAACACTTGAAGGTTCCTAATATAGCGTGTTTCCCCTCTGCAAGGAATTAAACTCTGCTCTGTTTAGATCATGCTTGCCAAACCAACAGTACTATCGTGTGGGAGAATAACAGTAACAACATTCAACACGAACTTTGTAAATATAAGCATTGTTTACAAATGCCTTCATGAATAATCACGGTTCTTTTTCTACACTCACATCAACGCAGCGGACAAAAATAATGGCACCCGCTTCTTTGTTAACTTAAAAGAATTGCTTGCACTCAAGGTAGCGAAAATTACTCGGCACATCGTAAAAATTGTCACTATAAATTGTGCCTGTTAGTTCCGAAGATACATGGTGGGGAAAGCGTCGCCTGTGTTCGGAAACGAGATGTTTACAAAGTCAATTAATGGCGTTACATTACGAATTCTGGTAATGGTTGCATGACAATTATTTTAAAAGAGAACGCAGACTATTACCGGCTTTTGTTTCTCCCCCGCGAAAACGAATTTGCTTTACTCTCAAAAGAGTTATTATTTTCAAAACAGGATTAGATTTATTCTAAGTTTTCTATCAGTTTTCAGATCTAAGCGGCGCGTGTCGCGTTTATCTTAATTACTGTCATTTCGTTCGAATGTTTTTGATCGGCCGTTCAACCGTTTACTTTGACCTTATCCGTTGAAAACTTCAGCCGTTCAGCCGGTCGAAATTTTCCTTCAGCCGTTCAGCCATTCGACTTCAACCGTTCGAAACTTTTCTGAAGCCGTTCAGCCGTTCGACTTCAACCGTTCAAAATTTTCCTTTAGCCGTTCAACCGTTCGACTTCAACCGTTCGAAATTTTCCTTTAGCCGTTCAGCCGTTCGACTTCAACCGTTCGAAATTTTCCTTTAGCCGTTCAGCCGTTCGACTTCAACCGTTCGAAATTTTTCTGAAGCCGTTCAGCCGTTCACGGCATCCGTTTTAAACGGTTTCTCTATCCGTTTGTCATCCGTTCACATCCGTGCGTTCGACCGTTTGAACGGATACCGTAAGGAACTTTTTCGCGTGAGAGGTCACATATAAGGTCTCAGCTAGAGAATGCCTCTGATTTCTGTCATTTGCCAGTCTATCAAGCTGCCCCCTTGTCTAGCAACTGTCCTGTCTATGCTAGTCCTAAGGTCAGATGTAAAAGAAGGAGGGTTGGTATTGTGCCTGACGACCCTATCCTGTAACCTGAGGTCACTAAATTAATGCCCTATAGAGGGAAGAGCCATTTCACAATTTTTTCCCAGACTGATCATTTTTTTTTTCGTTTGCATACAACATTTGTGAGTCAAAAGCAATACTAACTTTGAATTGAAATGCAAAGCTGATAAGGCATAGCTTTTACTTGTAACCATGTTTCCATATTTACCTTAATATGCTTACAAACTAAAACAAGTATGAAATGAAATGAATACCCTATTGTAGGGTGAGGGTGAGAGCATGCAGACCTATGGAAAGAGTTCCAATTCACTATCAGTGCTTGACAGGCTACTATGTATGAGTACCTTTTGATAGAGTTTGGGAAGAGGGAAATGATTGTTTATTGTAGATTATGGCTGCTGTAAAGTGCTTTTTTGAGGAAAGCACCAATTGGATGATTTGCCATACCTCACAGTCTTCCTCAACTTTTTAGATGATATCTAAAGTTTATTTGGTGTAAATAAGATGCTACTTCAATTATCAAGCTGCAGGGTATGATGGGGAAGTTTATTAACAATTATTCATTGAACAATGGCATGTATTTTTAGTTATGTAAATAAATATCAAAGTCTTATGTAACCCTTTAACTCCCAATTCAAATTTGTCATTTTCCTTACTGTCAACCATACAATTCTTATATTGTTAGTTCAGAGAATTTAGTATTGGATCAACTAATTATCCCCAAATTGATATTTTTCTTTATTCTCATTACTCATCTGGTTGATATTGTATTGAAATTATAAGGAGAAATTCTGTGTGGGTCACTCATGGGAGTTAAAGGGTTAAATTGATGCAAAAAAGAAAAAACAGGACTAAAGTTATCATGACAGAGAACACAAGATGACTGACTTTAGATTAATGAAGTTCAACTGCTTCATTGATAAATGTTTCATTTATATCTCTTAGGATGGGGAGACACAAAAGGAAGTCATATATTTTAATTTTCAAAAGACAAAGTATGTGTATGATAGTGAAGAAAAGAAACAGTTCTGTCAGGTAGCTTTTCCAGTCAATGAAACTATGGATCATTACAATAGTTGTAAAGGTTATCAAGAGGAAGCAGAAGTTGAAAAAGGCAAGAAAATATACGGATCAAATGAGTAAGTTTTTTTTGTTAGTTTGAGCATTACTCTTAGTAAAGAAAAGAAAATGCTATCTAAAACTTGATTATAGGAAGTTGTCGTGATGTGAATACTATAATTTTTGAGCTATCATAAATGGCTAAATTTTTTCTGGATTTTCTTAGAATTAAAATGTTCCAGGTTGTCTACACAAATCGTCACATTTTTCTCATAAACCAAAATACCATTTCATATTCTGACAGCTCCACCTGTTTGTTTCAGTTCATGAAACATAGGTTTAGAAAATGTTGGATTGACTTTTGAAATTTTGGTTATGATTTTCATCAATAAAGGATAGCTTTACCCTTCCTGTAAATCCTGTAGCTGGGATCTTTGATTATCAAAAAACACAGGAAATAGAGGCAATGCAACAAACCTCTTTTTGGCTGTTGTATTTTAAAATTGGTTCAGTAGTAAAATGTTACACTTTGTTGTAAGTTATGAGTAAACAAGGAAAGATAATAGCTTACAATATCATAGTAGTTTGAAAATGGTTGCAAGGGATGTGGGAAACAAAAATTCTCCCAGTAGTGAGGGTTTTTGTGACTTCCTCTCTCGAACTGTTTGAATTTATTTCTTTATCATTCTATACTTGATCATCAAGTAGTTGCTGAAATAAAAATCTTCAGGGGTTATGCCATCTTTTCATCCACAGTTTTTTAGTTTTGTAGAATTTTCTATAGATTTTGTGATTTCAAAAGATTATAATTCAAGGAATATTCAAAAAGTGTGCACAGTATTCTACAAACTGAAATAATATCTCTAACTTATGTATTTTTTTGTTTGTTTTATTAGGCTTCAGATGGATGTCCCAGAGTTTAGTGAATTATTCAAAGAAAGAGCTACAGCACCATTCTTTGTGTTTCAAGTGTTTTGTGTTGGATTGTGGTGTCTTGATGAGTATTGGTACTACAGTGTCTTCACTCTTTTCATGTTGGTTGCTTTTGAAGCTACTCTTGTCCAACAGGTAGGTGTTGCCTACATGTAGCAAATATTGACCTTAAGGCAATTCAGTTATTGATCGTTACTCTCAAGGTAATGGCGGGAGATCTCTTGCATATTACTTATTTACCCTGAATTGAGTAAATATTGATTTTGAGGAATTTTCACTCCTTGCAGGTTATTATGGCGGCCAAGTGCTGCAATTTATCTATGTTTATTTTTTCTCTTTGATCAGAGATATCTAGTGAATTTTTTTTTAAAATCAGTAATATTGTCACTTGACATTGGGTGATTACTGTAAGATATGATACAGACTCTGACCAAGGAGAGTATATTAAATCCTGGCTTCACATATTAATGTCATCCACTTTTCAGCAATTGAAAAATATGAAGGAAATAAGAAACATGGGAAGCAAACCATACTTGATACAGGTGAGATTCTAAAACAGTTGAAAGCAAAACAAGAGGAATTATATGCTTTTGAAACATGTGTTTCTTTTAATCAATGATTTGTTATAAAATTTTTTTTTTCTTAAAAAGTTAATAAGCTGCTGCAAAAATATTTTCACCTACTAAGGTCATCAAGCGACTCATTATTGAGGGTTTTGGTGTAAATGAAGAAAATCATGAGAACTAACTCATCCAAACTTTCTCAGAAGACTTGAAAACAAGTTTTAAATGCACTGGTCACATGTATCAATTGTATTAGTCAATTGTCCATAAAACTTGCAGGTAACTGCTGTCCTGTATCTAACACTGGTATGGTAATTATTTGTCAATGACAGGTATACAGACACAGAAAATGGAGACCCATCTTGAGCTCAGAACTTCTTCCAGGAGATATTTGTTCTATTGGTAAGGAAAGCTATAATGTTTTGGGAAGGTTCAAGAAGTTTACCTTTTGTTAATTTTCAGTTCATAAGATTCTACTGTTCCAGTTTTCTTTTTACAGGTAGACCAAAGAACTCTGATGTATTGATCCCATGTGATATGGTGCTATTGAGGGGCTCGTGTATTGTGGATGAAGCCATGCTTACTGGGGAGTCTGTTCCTCAAATGAAGGTACAGTGTACATACCAGTACATATAGAGTACAAGAATCATTGTGAATTTGAAAAATAAACAGTACTTAAAAATTGAACTACTCAATAAGGTTATGGATTAGCATGTGTATATGTGTAGACTAGATTGGACTGTTAAATTATGATGTCAGTGAAACTGGAGTAAAATCTATTTTTTGTAATAGTCATTGTAAAATGTTTTGCCTGATTTTCCCCCACATTTCCTTTTACTTGCTGAATTTTGCAGAAGCTTTCTTCCCAAAGCATAATTCACTGTTTTGTTCAGAACATGAGCCTCTTATTGAATTTCTCATCACTTTTAGGAGCCAGTCAAGGATCTGCCAGGTGATGAAGTGTTTGATTTGGAGCAACACAGTAAACTACATTTGTTGTCTGGAGGGACAAAAGTCGTGCAGCATTCTCCTCCACTCAAGACTTCTGCTGGGTTGAAAGGTATTTCACAATGATTTGACAGCAACATGGCCTGGGTAATTTGACATTTAGTTTACAGAATCTACTGGTTAACAGATCAGAGTCTTAAAATGTTAAGAATGCTTTAAGTCTGTTTTTTTTGCAAAGAGCAAATTTTCATCTCACTCAAAGGAAATTTCATCACATCTGTTTGGTAAGAGAGATAAGGGTCAAAATGGAAAGGAAAAAAAAACAAAAAGAAAAAGGATGGCCAAGGATGGGGAAGATTGGCATAGAAAACAACAAGAAAATAGAACAATCTTGGTACAGTTTTCCAAAGTTAACACACAGAAACTCAATGTAACTCACTCACACAAATCACACACACCCACAATTCCTCTATGCACTATGGCAAAGTGGTATCACTTGAAATATCTGCTTGGAAAAATCTTCACGGTGGCCAATTTACATCATCAACTCAGTTGACTAAACCAAATTATCTTGTAACACTATAGCTATGCAGCTTAATTAACTTCATATTGTGAAATTTAATTTAATTTCAAATCTAGGTCAAGGTTTATGCTATTATTGCTGTTGTTGTTGCTGTTACTATCAGTGGGCACTTCATGCAGTGTTACTGATTTTATTGACTCTGCATATGTAAATTTACCTCCATAGCTCCTGACAATGGATCTATAGCCTATGTTTTAAGAACAGGATTCAATACATCTCAGGTGAGATTCTCTAGAATGACCATTGGCTATGCATTTTGCAACTGTCATGACATCAACCTCTTTTTAGTTTGGATTCAGCACAGATACAAATTCAGGTAGGTAACTAGCAAAACACTAGCACAAGCTGAACTCACCAAAAAATATTTGAAGCAGTTTTCTTCTATTGCTGTTAGGAAAACTGGTGTAACAGTGTTTTCATAAGCCCACAAGCTTCAAGTACATTGTGGTGGTTATAATGTTGACTCCAGATTTGCACCTCTTGAGCTATTTGTTGTTGTTGTTGTTGTGTATTTGATCAAATGCCTTGTTTAGTCTGTTGCTTAAATCATGAATCTCAGGAAATTTTTCTCATTAAGTGTTATTGTTATTTCAGCAATTAAATACCCCTGTCAACTTGTGCCAAATTAAATGTACTAGTAATTTGTTTTAAAAGTGGTAATAATTTTGAGGTTCTGAAATGTGACTTTGTTGTGTAATTAACAGGGAAAACTTCTACGGACTATTTTATTTGGTGTGAAGCGAGTCACAGCCAACAATTTGGAGACATTTCTCTTCATCTTATTTTTGTTGATATTTGCTGTTTCAGCTGCAGCTTATGTCTGGGTCAAAGGTAAGCAGGCAGGACCAGTGTTAGGCCATTTTTGTCCTGAAATTTGTAACACTTAGATGATTGAAATGTCAAGAAGCCCGTTGAAAAAATTTTTTCAGCTGAAAACTAAAATCATTTAAGCTTTAACTGCTTAAGGAATTTCTACCAGCCCAAAAAGTAAGCACCTACATGAATTTGTTTTGTATCTGAAGGTTTTTTACCTCATGACAAATTCACCCCTACCAGTTCAACTCCATCACAACAAGTTCGCCTTAACTTTAACCAAATCATCCACAAGCCTCCTTCAATCTTTTTCTCCTTATTTTAGGTACTACATGTCAGAATTGTTGATAATCTAATTATGACTTTTGACAAAGTAACTTTGAAACTTAAAAAGTACAGGACATGTTCGGCAGCGTTTTCATGATACATTGTTATTTAAGTGTTGCTTGAAGTTAAATCAATTATTAATTACTTCTTGTAACAATTTGGTGACGTGTAACTTGTCTTGCAATTGTGGCAAAAAGCAAGAAGAAGAAAAAATGGCCTGATGTGTTTGATTCTTTTCGGAATGTCTGTTATTAGATGGTGTTGTTTAAATAGTATCAAAGGAAACTCTATATGTACATGTACTTGTCTCATGTGGAAAGGTCTCTTGGTGACAGATGCTTTATGATTCTACTAAGTTATTGACATTGATTCATTTGTGTGTTATTCAGGTACTGAGGATCCCAAGAGAAATCGCTACAAGCTTTTCTTGGAGTGCACTCTTATTTTAACATCAGTGGTTCCACCAGAACTTCCAATTGAACTGTCTCTTGCTGTGAACTCATCACTGATGGCACTACAAAAACTTGGTAAGCAGATTAAGGTCCTAAGAACACTACTTTGCTCCTTCTCTCCTCCTAACGTTGTGGATTTTTTTTTTCTATAGGTGTTTACTGTACTGAACCGTTCAGAATTCCTTTTGCTGGAAAGGTTGATGTGTGCTGCTTTGACAAAACAGGAACTTTAACAAGTGATAACCTGATAGTGCAGGGAGTTGCAGGACTTAAGTAAGTTAGCACAAGTGTAATAGGTGATGTCTTCAAAATTTCAGGAATTCTCTTACTTTTAAAGGAGGCTAGCTCAGGCAATGCACAACGGTTACAGGATGTCATGTTTTAGTATCCTTTCATGCACCCAAAATTATCGACAAACCAATGCGATCTTGACAAATGAAACTAATTGAAAATTTGAACTCCTCTTTGTATTGATCTCGCAGGTTCTTCCTATAGAGTTTTTTTCATTTCATTCATTTACTTTTCGCTTTCTCGAACTCCTACTATTCGCGAACTGCTTCTTTTTCACTTGGCAGTTCATTTCAGTGGCTTGCTCTGTAGACAGTTTCTTCAAATTCAGAGGTGGGATTGCTTTGTGATTCATTTACTTTCTTTATTGTAGAGATGATGATGAAGTGTGTACAGTGAGTGATATCCCTGATGATACAGCTTACGTGTTGGCCTCGTGTCACTCGCTCGCTTTTCTAGATGATAGTTTAGTGGGTGATCCTCTGGAAAAAGCTGTGTTACAAGCAGTAGATTGGAGGTTAACGAGAGGTGAGGATCATCCGTTCTAAGTTGCGACCATTATATACGTACTCGTTTAAAAACAAAAAAGAAAGTAGGAAACGTAAGAGAGAGAAAACAAAGCTTCTTCTGTACTTAACTGCGTTCCACAGGCTTTTCCTTATTCGTCATATTTGACATGCGTACTTTTCAAATGATTGGTTTCATGAAGAATTTTACGCATCTTCAGCCTTTTTCGTACAACTCGCCCGAAGATTCGTGCTACTGCTCACCTGTTCCCTGAGTCATTTCACGGCCAACGAACAAACGGAACATTCTGATCCACCCTACAGGGGCTATGTGAGGACCAATCCGTCATCCAGCTGGTCCCTGTACGTCCCATGTTTGGATCAGTACTTACAAAACAGTCACCGCCTCTAACTTCACTTAATCATTTATTATTATTATTATTATTATTATTATTATTATTATTATTATTATTATTATCATCATCATCATCTTTATCATTATCATTATTATTAAGTATTATTTTTTTACATTCAGGCGACATTGTCATGCCAAACAAAGGTAGACGTGTCTCTATGCGTATCGTACACCGCCATCATTTCTCTAGCGCTCTGAAGAGAATGTCCGCCATTGTATCTCTACAAAATCCGGGCTCTTCTTCCAGTGAATATATTGTCACAGTCAAAGGAGCTCCTGAAACTCTGAGACCGATGGTAAGAGTTGGTATGAATGTTGTAATTAAAGTGGCTATCACAATTTAGGTGGAATTATTTGGAAGACTTCAAGTGATACAATGCTTCTGAAGTGCTGTCTCCTAGTCGTTAAATAGGATCTTTCATAAATTTCTGGCTGGTTTTTGTGGGGAGATTTTTTTTTTGTGTGTGTGTTGTCCAAGAACAGGACTTGATTAAGCCACGAGTAATGGGATGTTATCAGTGCGACGTCTTGTTCTCTGAAACTGTACTTGTTTTACGTCATGCTGTGATTCTGATTGCAGTACAAGAACGTTCCGAGGAACTACGACGCCATTTACCATAGAATAACTTGTCAAGGAGCTAGAGTTTTGGCGTTGGGCTTCAAAAAGATAGGCGAATTAGCAGCTAGGGAGGTATGAAAATTCCTACCAACTAATATTTCACTTAATTGCGATTGATTTAATATCTAATGTTGCTTTGTAAACTACCAATGCTCAACTCATGCCTGGAAGGATATATGTAGATCGCTTCTTTTCTGCTTTTTTCAAAACATGAAGCTGTCCAAAATCATTGTCAAAAGGAAATAAAGAAGTTTCTTGGGAAAACAAGGGTTACTGGTAAGAAGGATGATAGAAACTTATGGGAAGCTTGCAACTGCTGTACCTGTCGTGTAGTCTTTTCTTCAACGTTGCATAGTTAATGTTACGAAAGTCCTTATAGATCGCTACTTATTGTTAACTGTATCATTCCTCTCGACAGATCCGTGATATGAAGCGTGAGGAGTGTGAATGTGACTTACAGTTCGCGGGATTCGTTGTGATCGCGTGTCCATTGAAGACCGACTCTAAGGCAGCCATCAAACAGATACAAGAATCATCACATCATGTAAGGATCGAGGATTGAATCAGAAAGCAAAAGAAAAGTAATATTGTACTGTTAGACTTAAGTTTAGAGTTCACCAGTTTTGCCAAAAATGCAAGTAGCAGTGCCACGTTACTTCTTTGAGGGTTCAATTAAGCTTTGTACTTCCTTAGTGCTTACATTTATTTTGTGATTTTATATCTCTCTTTCTTAACCAGCTGACTATGATCACCGGAGACAATCCGCTGACTGCATGTCACGTGGCACGCGAGCTGCGGCTCACTAGGCGTGAAATAGTGGTTCTGTCACCACCAGAGAGCTCAAATAATCATGGTATTGTCTACTGAGTTTCATTTGCACTTGCTGAGGTCTAAACTATGTTTCGTTCTCTGATGACTATCGTCTCCGTTTTTCTCTCGTCATACAGTTGAAAGCGAGTGGCACTGGCAGCCAGTGGATCGCTCTTTCAGTCTTCCCATTATTCCATCAGGCGGTATCAAAGAGTTGACGTCTAAATTCGATCTGTGTGTCACAGGCGAGGTAATTTACTATTGTGTACTTCCTTGTTGTGTTTTCTTCGACTTGAATTTTATGGGTCATGTAACAGTTTTTGCTCATTTATTTTGCAGGCATTTTCCTACTTACAATCTACAGAAAAATTATCAAAGTTTTTTCACGCCATTGTTCAGAATATACAAGTATTTGCCCGAGTAGCTCCTAAACAAAAGGTAACATAACAGTTCGATGAACAGCAAATTCTTCAGAGAGTAATTACATGTATTTTGTTTCTTACTAACTGGCCTTTGGCTCCCCCAGGAACTGGTCATAACCAAACTCAAGAGTAAAGGTTTTGTGACTTTAATGTGTGGTGACGGAACCAATGATGTTGGAGCACTCAAGCACGCGCATTGTGGTAAGACATCTGGTTGCTCACATCTGATGAACGAGCCTGTCGTAGGTTCTCTCAGCGATGTGTAGCCAATAAGTGTACACCTTCCGGAACCATTGTGAATCAATACCCTGATGATTTTAGAGTGCATTTATTTCGATTGAAAATTACGAATCAGATCTCTAAGGTTAAAGGTTAAATACAATTTTCAGGTGTGGCCCTGCTCGCTGGAGCGCCCGAAAAACTACCAGAACACGGAAAGAAGAGTGCTCACAAATCCAAAGAAGAAAAGCAATCCACACCAGTAAGTGGACAATTCCAATTTTCTTCTTGGAAGTTTCTTGTCCTATGCTCCTAGATGCGTTGTTAGAAAACCGTTACGAGCTGTCAGACTGTCTCTCTAGTACTAACTGAGATGAGTCGTCTAAACAAGTCGTTTATGGAACAAGCAATAACTATTATTTCTCTTCTTCATTTCAGGCACAGTCAGACGATAAAAGTAAAAACGATTCCATTAAGATAGTTTCAAGAAGCCATCTTCCCCCTGCACCTGTCAAAGGAGCTTCACGGGCAGCTAAGATGCGTGCTGTGGCAAGGGGGGATGACACAGCCTCCAATTTGAAACAAGAGCAGCAGGTGAGATGTCACAGGATACTTCGATATCTTTCCTTGATAACCTGTCCATGCACAGGGAGGTAACCTTTTGATATGCCTATGTCGAGTTAACGGAGATTAGCAACACAGCTCGTCAATTTTCGTAATGGAGATCAGAGTAATATGGTTTTATCAACTGAGTTGATGTTGTAAATTGACCACCGTAAAGAGTTTCGAAAGCCTTTGCTTCCTTTTACCAGGGTTATGAAGATTTCACCTTTACGTTTTTTGCTTATTGCACTGTATTGTTCATACTTCATCAATTAACATGATCAGCACGGTCTTTGGACTTAAGATGAGTCGAAAAAACTTCAGTAATTTGTTGAAGTTATGTTTTCATATATCCATTGTCAGATATATAGTCTCTAGAAATATTTTGTCTTTGAGGAAATCATCAGTCGTTTTTCAATGGTGGAAGCTAAATTAGGCATCGAACTTGAAAAACACAAGACAAGCTTGCCTGAGCATCTTTTCCCTTGTGCATCGTTCCATTGGTTTCTTAGTTCTAGTTGGCCTATCTGGTCTCCACCAGTCATCATAGAAACCGCTCATTTCTTGTTTTGTTGTTTCTAGAAACGAATCCAGGAGATGTTAAAGCAGATCGATGAGGCGGATCAACCTCAAGTTGTGCGTTTGGGAGATGCTTCAATTGCGTCACCTTTCACCTCTAAACTATCGTCTGTCATGGCAGGTAAATAAAAGATCAATTGGTTTGATTCACTTTCTAAAATACTTGAGCAATTTTTATGTGAGTCTCAAGAGTATCATTTGATCGCGGCTTATTGACCAATCAGATGACTCCTTTTGATATTTTCCTATGTCCTGCTCAGCCATTACAAACAGTTTCTTTTTTGCTTCAACGAGAATTAACAGGAATGGGCTCCAATGGAGTTTGGGTGTTAAGCCATCTTGCATCGTGACTTATTTTCTCCTAACGTCGCCTGTAACTCTGATCACCAGCTTGTTAACCCTTTACACGCTAACATCAGTGGGCATATTCTCCAAACTGTACCCTGTACATTTCCTAAGGTGCTGACAAGGAGAAGTTGTTTAACGATCAAGAACGCCTTTCGGTGGCGATTATTACCTTTATTCTCGCCACTTTAATTTGTAATCGAGGGGATATATTGTTAGGAGAAATTAGATGTCAGTCACTTACAGATCAAAGGGTTAACATGCGTCTGAATCACGACGATGCGGTACTTTTTTTCTAAACTGCGCTCGCAAATTGTTTGTATCGTATCATCTCGTTTATAAGCCCCGGTACAAATATAGATGTTAAGGCATGCCACATACGCGGAGCACATCACTAAGGGCAAAGAAGATAGCAAGGAAGCGTTGATCTCCAGCTGATCACTAATTGATGTTTGTTTTGTTTTTAGTTTGTCACATCATCAAACAAGGTCGGTGTACACTTGTCACCACTCTACAAATGTTCAAGATTCTTGCGTTAAACGCACTCGTGCTGGCCTATAGTCAAAGTGTGTTGTATTTAGATGGAATTAAGTTCAGTGATGGGTAAGTTGGAGCTAATTTTTCTTCATTTAACCCCTGTTCAAACCAATCGCATCAAAACGGCTCAGTACTTCAGGGGAATGGTTGCTACCAAAATTTTCGAGATCTCCAAAATACCATCTGTAACGAAGTTTCAATGCTCCATATGAGCCTGCGCAGGTGACAGTGACCACTGACTAGACAAGCCTGCTATGCTCGTGTCGGTTAATTCTGTTAAATTTTTTAACTTAATATGTAGTTACATACACTTAAGATTCACTCCCATCGAGTATGAATTATTAGTGTACAATTGCTGAGGACCAGAGTTAGTAGTTGATACTAACCCTGCTTAAGCGTCTCAAGGTCATTCCTCGTTTACTTGTTCGAGGGGGGGTACCTCTAGTTATGATTTAATAGTATAATCTTCGGTGTTGTGCCTCTCTTGCAGACAGGCAACGTTACAAGGCGTTCTATTGGCTGGCTGCTTTCTATTCATTTCACGTTCTAAGGTGAGAAAATAACCAAAAGCTCAGTCGTGGGGGTCGAGAGCTCGATGCCACCAAATATGCACCAATGATGATTTGACTTCCCACAAGACAGTTATGTCGACTAGATCTGGATTAGTGCGGCTGTCAAGCGTTCCTTGAGAAACTCGCCCTACTACCTTTGCATTTAAGTTCTATTGCTCGTCCCTCCAAAATTAAGAACGCTTGCCCTTCCCCGCCCATTCTTGATTAGCCCTTTACCTGGCAAGATCTGATGCACAATTCTCCTTCGGAGGCGCTTTACGTTTCCTCCTAGATTTATAAAGAAAATTTTGTGAAAGATCAAGGTAGCACTCTGTCCTGGATAGCGTATTTTTTGGGTCTTTTAGATTATAAATGAAACACGTCTGGGTTAGTTGGTCAAGCTAACATCCTTTGCAGTCTGCCCCAGAAAGATAAGTTTATCGGGAAGCTGATGTAGGGATGTGGGTTTTGTTTTGGTAACATAATATATATAAAAGGGTAAAAGGGTGGTTGGCTTCCGATCTCCTCTTTGTATGAGTGAGTGAACTTTTGTCGTCAGTGGTGTGACAAATGCTGAAGTGTGTAGAGAGCAAAGTTATCAGGTACCCATCTCGATGGGTGAAAACATATTATAAAATTTGGTGATAATTACAACGTAATTAAAGGCCACTTTCTTGCCTGTTGCATGAAGACCGTTAGATTTTTTGTGAAACCACTTTATTCATGGCTCTTTTGGTGTCTCTTTCAGCCTCTGTCGATTCTTTCTAAACGTCGTCCTCTTCCAAACATATTTAATATGTATACCATAATAACGGTACTAAGTCAGTTTGCTGTTCACTTCTGGGCTCTCATATTTATGGTACAACAAGCAAAGCGTCTCACCCCGACCATGTGAGTGATTGCATCGTCTTACTGTACACTTTAAATGAAAAATTAGAGCTGAAATGGCAAAGTGATTTGCTCCTAAGCGTCAAGTTGGTAGGTTGATGAACACGGTTAATAACAAATAAATGAATCAGTGCCAGAGCTTCAAATGGCTCCCCCTCAGACCTTATGCAATAATATTCGAATTTGGCCAAGGATGGCTGATATTACGAGTATATGATAAGTCAACCAATTTAGTTAATCAATTTAGTGTGATCATCATCATGTTTTCCGTCTTTTGCGCTGTTTGCCAATTTTACCGCCCTTTGTTCTGTGATTGGTCAACAAAGATAGCGCCACCATCTCAACCAATCGGATAAACTGAAAACGAAACCCCAATGCAACCCAATGTGGTGAATGCCAATTTTCCCGCCCTTGGGGCAGTCGTGACTAGTTGACTTTCAGTTCTCATTGCTTCCATATGATATTTCCCTTTTTATGATTGGCATTTTGGCAACCATCGTTTATTTTTAACGAGGCTCAATGGGAAAGTGGTTCCGTGGTAACTATCAGTTAATCATGGTACTTTCCCCTCATTCTTTCATTTTAAGCCGAGATCTTTGTCTCCGGGTGTAACATTTTTTCGTATGCTTTGCAGGAACTCACAGCATGTTGACTTAGAAGCAAAGTTTCAGCCGACTATCGTGAACAGTACAGTGTACATCGTCTCAATTGCTATGCAACTGGCCACGTTCGCTATCAACTATAAGGTACAGTCGCAAAGACAGACAATAAAGCACTTTCCCTGAGTCATGCTAGTGTGGTTGTCACTTGGTTAGCTCTGAACACGTTGGGATGATCTTGTCAAACCAGCGCACATACTTGAAATATGATTATGTACTTACTGACGGAGTGGGAGGGCTTGAGGAGAAAATGTTTTATACGAGGTCACGACGTACGGATCAAGCGCAGCAAGGCCCGTGCGTCATGATCGAGAGCTACATATTTACCCGTCCAGTCAAACCAAACTGTCAATAAGTACTCATTTATATGATTTATAAGTTTTTTAAAACCAAAACTAAAAATTCTGTTTAAACCTAAAGAGGATACAATTAGTATAGGAAACAACATGACTTCAGGTATAATTTGGTGTTAATAAGCACGAGTAACTGTTTTAAAGACTACAAAATTGCACGAGCCCGTGTTGATTATTTACATGAAAAACGCAATAAAGAAAGTCAAGACGAACGAAGTTTTGGCAGCGCGCGCGCTACTTGTAATTTACACTCGTGTTACATGAAAAATGCATTCGTTTTAAGCCAATCAGACTCGCTGACTTTTTGATGTATATTAATACATACTTAAGAAGAGCGCGCACTAGACACTTTACAATAAAAAAGAAAAAAACTTTTTCATGATTTCTTCTAGTCAGAGTAATGATTTCGCAATTCATCTAAAAAACGCGACTTTTTGTCTAGTGCCCCTTTTCTTTTAAGTTAGAATAGAATCCGCGTTCATAGGAAATGTAACGGGGCCGCGTGAGTGTGGCTTATTACCGACTCTTGTCAACCCTTCCGGCTCTTAACACGTCAGCTTTCATCATGGCTTTTTACAGGACTGCATGGGCAGGACTCTACAAGTTACATAATAATTAAGTGTAATCCTTGAGTATTTCAATTTTAAAAATTTGCGCTGCGTTACGCAGTTTTCCTTGTTGAAGATTTTCTTTGATCTCTTGCTGTTGTGTTCCTTCGCTTACATGAAACATCAAATCTTTGAAATGGGGCGTACGCGTGATTACTATTGCTCAATCTCACATAAATCATCTCTGATTGGTGATAATGCAGTTCGTTATACGACAGATGTTTGTCAAGCATCAATGGTAAGTGTTTCGAATGCATTTTACAGGGTCACCCGTTTATGGAGAGCCTGCTGGAAAATAAGGCCTTGCTGTACAGTCTGTTAGCCTCTGGTGGATTCATCGTGTGTATGATCACGGGATCTGTCCCCGAAATAAATCAGCAGTTTGAAATCGTGTCCTTCCCTCCTAAGGTAAACGTCAGTTTAATGTACCACACATAGTACTGGTTGTACTACTATACTTTTGTGAGAAACCTTGATGTACTTTTGCTGTTTGTTTTCTTCCTTTTGTTTCAAAGTATATTACTTTTTCAAGATTTGGTATAAATTCGTGCAACTCGATACTAGAACTTGTGGCTGTTTTATTTTTGTTTTTTAACTTTCACTTAGGGAATCCTCGCTTCCGTTTCACCTTGCGGGCGAGGGTATGGCTACACATATTCTACCTGAAATTAAAATAAACTTAATTGTAACTGAAACAAAGGGTTTTCATTGGGGATTTATCCTCTTGTTCTCACCTATCTCGTTTTAGTTCCGTGAAACATTCATGCATGTCCTGCTAGCGGATTTCGTGGCAGTGTTCGTCCTGGACAGAATATTAAACTATTTGCTCGGTAGTGCAAAGCTTCGGCAGCATTGATGCGAGGACACACAAACTCCTCCGAATAAGACGCATTTCTTCAGCCGAACATCTTCGACACCCCGAGTGATTCCGAGGACCACGATGATGTCCGATGGCGAGCAGAGGATTTTTTTTTAGAGAATGAGAAGGATTGCGAAATATAATATTCTCCGTGATAGATTAGCTAGACCCTAAAGATAATTGCTTTGCAAGCTGTAAAGAAGGCAAAAACTGAAGATTAAATTGTTATTTGTTACAGAGCAAAAGATGAAATAAACGTGCTCGTTTACCACTCGTGGAATGGATTCTTGACTGATATCAAATGATTCCATGTCCAAGGGGGAAGGAGAGGGAGACTATCCCTACACTTAGTAAAGCAGTAATCAATGTGACTTACTCCAGTTGGAAAGCTTTGCACATAGTACGTGAGTAAACGGAGGCGTTACCGCCTGATTCGCACAGACACACGAGCCTACATCTGGAAATATTTGAGAAATTTTAATGTCTTCAAGAATTTCCCGTGATGTCGGCTTGCGAAATTCATTGAGTTGACCTTTCCAAATGTTATTTCATTTTATGTATCACGAGGCTTAAAATCAAAGCTGACCGTCACTAATTTATTTTTTGAAGTAGAAAGGACAACAGTTATCATATCCCGGCTACTGATGGATTTGGCTTATCAACCATCCGAGAAGGCTGAGCACCACATGTACTCTATGCCAATGTTGTTGTTAACAGTAGCCTCAAATGCGCACCACGTTGAGTACTTATTAGTAATTCTTTCTCTGAGCGCTTATTCGAGCCAGTTAGGGAACATTTGAATTGGGGAAAGTCCCGTTGGAAGGTTGAAGCGAAAGTTGAAAATTCACCTTTCCGTGGCTTACGGAAATTACTCCCTTTTTTTCCGATCAAAGTGCGCGCGAAATAGTTACGTAACCATCAGCAAGCATTAACCGCTGAATGCGCAACATCTTTCGATCTCATTGATGAAGTTGTTCCCTAGAAAACGTGGGAGAAGTTTATTCGGAAGCAGTGGAAATAGGATTATCTAGGAGGTGCATCTTCTTAGCCGGCTACCGACTTGCTCTTCCATAAGCACTCGAGATAATATTCAGGGTTTTTTTTTTTCGGTAAAGTTAGTACACGGTTGGATGCATTCAGTGCGGTGCCTTGGATTATCTCTCAGTTACAAAAACATAGCTGACTGAAAATAATGATTATGATGAAAGTGATACTATTGATAACAACGACAACGTGCGCGTAAATATAATTTTGTGAAAACTTCAAGGGCCGGTTATTTATAAGAGGTCCAAGCCAAACCGCGGTTTTACGCAAGTAGTGGGCCTCGGGGATTCTTTTCAAAAGGTTTGAATTAACTAAAGAAATGTCCCTCCACTATTAGCCTTCGGCCCTCCTTGTTCACTAACTTAGAACAAACAACCTGCCCTAACTGTGTTAGCAAGGTCTCGCCCTCCTTGATATTTTAAAGGCCGATTTTCTTAATCTAGAACTTCTAAGTTGTATAAAAGTACCTTCGCTTGGTCAGCATATTTTTTGACGCGTACTACTTGGCAGTCTGTCACCCATTGGCAGAAAAGAGGTTGCCGAGTCTCCGCTAACAGAATCTTTTAAAGGTTTCGAAGTGCAAAATGAATTACTTGCGAATTAATCGGAAACTCAGGTTTCCGATAAATTGTTTCAATTTTTTGCTCCTTTGTGTCTTTTATTGTTTCATCAGCATATCTGCTATATATACGGCAAATTTCAAAGATAAAGCTCCTGGTAAGAATCTCCTTGCCTTGAGTGTATTACACAGAATAAATATATGTTCATAACTGAACTGCACATGTATTGTAAATAATGATTGAAAATGTACGCAAAGCATCTGTTAAACATTTACAAGTCTATAAGTTCAGTCCGAATTGGCCAAACAAGCTCGATAAGCTTGCTGTTGCAAAGGCGCTCTGCAAATCCCTGCACTCTTTTCATCAGATGGGCACCAAAGAACATTACTAGGTTTTGGAATGAAGTTTAAGGGTGCTGTCGTTTAATTTGTCACCAATATCGCGCAGAGCCCCACCAATTTCTCTACAAAGTCTCCGTTCAGAATCACCGATGACAGCATGGCAGTCAGCTGATGAAATTGTTTCACTTTGGGGGCTATTTCCGTCTCTTGTTTGCCAACGTAATCGTCTTTGTCTCGTGTTAGTCTCATTTGAAATGCTCTGTCGACTGAAAAACTTGAACCCCATTTTGCCTGTGTGATAAAAATAGAAAGTTAAACCAATTAAAGGTTCACTAATTGCTAAAAGCGCATTTCCTCGAATAACTGCCCACGCTTTAATAAACGCCCTCCACTGAATAAATGTCAACCCCCAAGGCCATGATGTCAAACAAGCCCCCACCTCCCTCACCTTCTTTACTAGTAGAGATACATGGAAAACCTGTTTCTATTGCCACATTTGATAATTTTTTAAGCTTCAACTATTGCGGAATCCTTCCAGGAGAATAGTTTCTTTTCCATTGGGTCACTTCCAGTTACTTTTCTATCTCTACATTGACTTCAGTAATGTCTTCGTGAATTATGTTGTAGTTTTTGTCTTTCTATGAAAGATTAAGCCCTAAAAAGTTACCTTTCGTTGAAGGAAAAGGTAATAAGATTCCTCCTCATAATAAGCGCCCCTCCGAAATCTCAAATAAGCGCTTGAGAGCCTTCTTAAGGAAATACGATATCTGAAAAAGTTTTATGTATAAGCAAAAAAAATGGACTACACAAAGTAAGGCCTTTTCCTCACCGTTTGGTTGAGCTCGTTGTAATTACAGAGAAAATGACACAATTCTGAACGATACTTGTTGGCACTGTTTTTCAACTGCTATTTTGAACTGAATGTTTTAGATCTACATAGATGTGAAAAATTATTTTTACCAGTATGGATTTAGTTGTTAGCCTCTTAAAAGAGAGAAAACCATTAAATTGTTCAATGAGGATGAAAATTGTTCGGATGATAAGAATCGTAAAATTTTGGAGTATTGTTCTCAAAATTGTTCGGATGATACGAATCGTAAAATTTTTGGAGTATTGTTCTCAAAATTGTTCGGATGATAAGAATCGTAAAATTTTTGAAGTATTGTTCTCAAAATTGTTCGGATGATAAGAATCGTAACATTTTTGGAGTATTGTTTTCAAAAGCCGCTGTCTTGAGAAGTTTGTTGTTTTTATGTGCGCTTTACTGTTGTGAGAGTATTGCTAACACTGCATTACGTGAAATAACTGACCTGTGAGTTCCATCTGTCTCAATTCCTTCCGCTGTTATGTAACTTTCCTGTCTTGTTGCGTCTGTATGTTTGAAACACCAGTATTATTAGTGACAGTTAAACATTGCCTTTGCGCATAATATGCATAGCTACTAACGCTGACCCTCCACTTTAAACGTGATTTTGCACGCCACCTTTTTGTGAAGGCCTCGTGGCTTATGCCCTTTGTTTTATAATAACAGTACCTGGATTTGGTCTCTGCCGCGCCGAGTTTAAGATCTTTTGATTCTTTGTCTGCAAACTGTTATAACCCTACTTGTCCTCCACCTGCCAGTTGGAATTTTAAGTCACTTTGTATATTTGCAAAATTTTTTTCATTCCATAGCGTGAAAGGCCCAATGAGGAAGTTATCTATGAAGTTTTTACTATTATGACGTGTTTCTCTCCAGTTTACTGATACCTACCTGCTGCTCTCTGGCACAACACTTTCCGCAATGCATGAAGACGGAATTTTGGTCACTTTTATATTTGGATAACTTGTTCCATTCTAAGGCCTGAAAGGTGCCAATGAAGAAGTTGTATTTGAAGTTGTTACCATTATTACCCGCTGATCTCCTTTTGGGTCTTCTAGGACATGTCTAAGCAACTCCCTGCTGCTCTGTGGTAATGCGTGAGCAGTTCTGAGGATAGCGGTGGATCCAGTTTACCAATCTACTATCTGACAGGAGTTAAAATTCCTATCTAACCACAACTAAAAGTCCTGTCTGACAGTAGTTAAAAGTCTTATCTGACAGGGGTTATCTTTTTAGGAAATGATTGATCGGTCGAGAAGGTTACCTTGGCCTTGCTATGATCACGGGACTGGTAGTTGTCATAATAATTGAACTTTGGTTCAAATCTTACCATCACATTACGTGTCATTCAGTCTTAATTATGTTATCTTTGAAAGATGAATCCATTGACCTTCCAATAATGGGAAAAAAAGATATCTTTATCAAAGGCAACACTTATATGATTCCTTATTTCCTATCAGTAAATCTTGTTTATAATATCCCGCAAATCTCCCTATTTGTTTAAAGCCTGTAAACTGCTGATTGAAGAATATCCAAAGGCAGTTAAAAAACTCCATTGCAATCCTTCTCAGAAGCTTATATATATGGCAACTTTTTGCTTGGCTTCTTGATGATGTGAGAAGGTTTTGTCGAACTTCCTTTGAATTGGCTGCCGTAGAGAGATTCTAAAGCTGACGTTTTGAGTATTAGCCCTTTGTTACTGCGAAGGGCGAACAGATTTTCTACGACAAAGGGCAACGCTCGAAACGTCAGGACTAGGAACTCTTCACGGCAGCCAATACAAATTGTTAACTCAGTCGATAAAAACAATTTATTGAACTAAGTGTTAGCGGTTAATCGTATACTTCTTGACCAAAATACTTCAACCTACACTAAGCCTTTTCAGTTTGATTGCACAACGCCTGAGCTGAACCAGATCATCAACATTAAGTTACGTTAAATTTACAAGTTCCGAAATAAATATGAATAACTTTTACATGTGCATGCACAGGCGGCGCAAGCTCCAGCTGTAAGATGATCGTCTTGCATCCATTTCTAGGTATAACTTGCTAAAATGGGTTCTTTTCAACAATGTAAGCGGTCAGATAACAAGCGATGCACTGTGAAAGGAATTTGGAATTTGACTGTATTTTTTATTCTTAAGAGCGGTTGTAAATATTCCCATACAAACTCTTCTAATTTCGCCATGATTCTTACTTCACAAGATGATCATCTCACAGCTGGAGCTAGGCCGCCTGCGGTGTACGTGACATTCTCGTTTATTTTGAAAGTGAGATTAGTTACGGTTAAGAAAAAAAAAAAAAAAAAAAAGCTTAAGTGCTGCATCAACTTTGCATGACAGCACTTGGCACCCTTTGTTAAGTGACCACTTCTTATCACTTTTTTTTTTCATTGTGACTCACGTACAGTTCGTTGTACGTGCGACAGGAATGAATGCACCTTGATCACGCAGTGCTATCTTGGATTGCGTACGCACCAAATCGAGGCTGGACGGGCATAAGGTATAGGGTTGTGTTAAATTACAGTGTCTTGAGTGGAGACTACAAGCAAGCATAGCCCACGATCATTGCTGCGTTAATTTCTGTAGTAACGACAAACTAAATAAAAATAGTGAGAATTTATCTTTCTTCAACTTTCCTTTGAATGATTTATTGAGATCCAAATGGATTGCCGCTACAAGGCGAGATGAAGGGCCGAATTTCGATGTAAGAGTCGCGTTGAGACCGGTGAGCTGTTAGATACACGTGTTATTGGCGATCGACTTTTCTTTTCGATTGAAGACTCAGCCAGCAGTTTTTAATGACCATTGAACCGGATTGAACCGACAAAGGATTGACGTTGCTCCTCTTTTGGCTCCTCCTCTGACGTCCAGCCTCCATTTGGAGCGCGACGCAATCGAAGATAGTGCTGCGTGATAAAGGTGTTTACGACTCCTTTTAAGAGAGGAACTTGAGGACCGACTGCCGCTAGACGTTTTTGACCGACTCTACGCGTGCCAGTAATGGACCCACATGGCTGCTACCGAGCGTACCTAATTTACACTTGCCTTACTTTGTCGACATGGGACTTGAGCGCCACAAAGCGTACTTACATGCTCCGTAATGGATTAGATAGAAACCTCAAAAAGATATTCCCTTCCTAACCATAAAAATGAGAAACTAAACGTTAAATCGCTATGATTGGTAAAGAGAAAAAATTGAGATAAATTTAACATTACTTGAATGGACTAACGTTTGATGACAGACTGAAGATTGTGGGGGGCGGGGGGGAGGGGAGGGTAAGAAGGTACCTCTACACTTAGCCTTAACCAGCTTCGAGTGGTTCTCTCCAGTTTTATAGCCCTGCGCATTGAACTAGGTTGGAACTTAGTGTTTTATCGTTCTAACCTGCCGTGTTCCGCTCATTACTCTGCATTGTTGCAACAAGATTAGAATACTGCAGCTATATTCCTTTCTAATAGAAGTGGTTCTTAAACTGCTGAACGCGTTCTGATTAGCCGTCGAGTATCGGTAGCGAAAAAAAGACGTGACGAACTACATTCTTGCATTACACATATACATTTTGAAAACTTCACTAAATTTATTAGCTAGAACCCTAACTGTACAGGCTCTTCCCAAAAATAAATACAAAATAGTTTGCCCAGGGAATAAATGGAAAACACAGTTTTTTATTTCGACACGCTCATGACAAATATTTGAAAATTTTGTGGTTTTTTTTACTGCTCACTTTGCTCGCCTATTTCTTGTTCAAGTTATCTACGGAGGATTACTACCTTTTTTCCACAACCTCCAGTTTTTATTATACAAGCATACATTTACTCTAAAATGACTATTTACGTTGCTGAATGAAGCATCACTGTGCGGTCGTTAAGGTGTCAGCAATCGCTTGCAAAACTCTTCCAATCTCTCTGTATCACCAACTGCTCCGCGTGACGGAGCGGAGAGTGACTTATTATGGTGGATCCGGTCGGTCAGACGGAAATTAATCGGATTTTCCTATAAGACTCTGTAATATTCTTAGGATCCCCCCCATCATTAGCAGTTAATTGGCAGTCAATTTAGAGTCTCCCGACTGATTCCTGCCTCGTTTCCTCGAAAAATGTGATATCTCCCAAAAATCGTCCGCTCCCCACACACAGGGGATAAAAAATGATCGATCCCTAAAATTTAATTGTCTAACGTTATATGGAGGAATGATCTGCTGGTGTTGTGGATGAGGCCTCATCATACTAGGAACTATAGCAGTTTATTTTAGACTCTTAAACCAATGTTTCTCTAGGTGTACTACGCCCTTTCCTGGATTTGATTTAAATTCGTCACTAACAAACGATGGAGATCACGCTCACCAAATTATTTCAACTGACAGTGCAGAACGTGGTTATTGTTAATGAAGCAATCAATAATTTGTTTAATTTACATTTTTCAATTTTAAAATTCTAAAACAAGCTTAAATGAACCTTTAAGTAAAACCCGCGCATGTGATATTCTTGTGTTTTTTTTTATGCTGGTAAACAACTTTTTCAGACATTGCACGAGGTACGTTTGACAGAAGGTCACATCCTTTTAGTTAGGTCACCATGTCCAAACTTTGATCTAGGCCATCGACATGGCCAAGGAGCAAAGAAGTTTTGATAAAATGGGAAACTTGGGTAGCGAAAGGGCAAATGAGACCCAGATATTGATCTTAGGCTTGTGTCGTGCAAGAGAGGAAAAAAATGCTCTTATCTCCTCTCGTTTCGTGATATTTTCGAAATTTAACGGAGCTGGCTTTGCGTGTCGTGCATTTCAATATTCATAAGAGATTCAAACAATGATGAAAACGTTCGAATACAGATGTGCAAAAAGCCTACGTTTCTGTACTCTGAAATAGAAAGGAAACTATAAATATCTACTGACATAGCTGTATGTATGTTATGCTATTTTAAACTTGTATTGTTTACATGAACTACTCAATAGGGCGATAGTTTATATAAAGGGGTTAACGTGTCCTGCTCGGGGGAACAACAAGTGTTTTGAAGTTCGGAGTAGAAGAAAGTCTTATGTGAACACAAGACTGGAGTTTACTTCACGGTGACCAGTGGTGGATCTAGGGGAGGGGGCCGAGGCCCAGCCCCCCCCCCCCCCTCAATTTGGGTAAAAAGAAAAAAAAGAAAAAATTATGGCAGAAGGAAGAAAAGCCGACAGGGCAAGGGACAAAAAAACGCCCCCCCCCCTCCCCTTAGCTCAAGGTCTAGATCCGACTCTGGTGACCCAAACGTGACACATACAAATACCGCGGAACAAAGAGAGATAGTTTGGAGCCCTCAAAGATAGTCCACTGAAAAAGAAAAACACAACAAAAAAATAAAACTCGAAGGGACACGGTGAGCAATAATAGTAGACTACGCCGGCCGCCATCTTAGATTTTGGAAAGAACTGCGAATTCTCTTCACCGAAGCAATCCCAGTACAGCCATCATATCCATAGAGATTAGTCGTCCACTTATTCGGAACAGCAATCCAGCCAAGTAGAGCCACACAAGAGGCAACTTATTCGGTGGAATACGCGAAAGTAAACGAAAACACCGATCGACCGCAATAGATGATTTCATACAAGCAATTGAGTCACCATGCCAGAAACCGTCACTAACAGGAGAAAGCGACAAGTTGCAATTGAGCAAGCTGCTAGAGCAAGGCTACATGGAGTTGAAATGCTCAAAAGGTTGGATTTTACTTCCAAGACACTACACCACGAATATTTGTGCTTTAGCCAAGAAGGCGTTACAATGCTACAATGGGCTTGAGGAGAGTATTAAAGTAAACAAAGTGTTAATGTGGATGGGGCCTGAGGCATATGTTAAACACGAGTTACACCCAAACAGTGCCTTGCCTACGGGAAAGAATGCAAAAAAAGAAAAGGGCCACATCGCTGAGAAATGCCCTAGTAAAGAAAAGGCAAATTCTTCCAACAAGGGATCCAGTAAGCAGAAACAAATACCCGAACCCAAGAAGAAATTTCATGAAGCAACTGCAGACTCAGAAGACAGCGAGGCAGACTTCTCAGAGTACGATACTGACGAGATCACAATACAAGTTGACTCTGTAGAGAGAACGGACGAAGAAACCAACTTTACCGAGACGCATTTTGGCAAGAAACCGGCCAATCACGTCACTAAGGTCTATTTAGACGAAGACCAATCACCTAATGTATTGTATACCACTGTTGAACTTGAATTGCCGGATGGAAGCACAAAAAGGCTCAAGGGCAAGGTTGACACTGGAGCTCAGGTGAATCTGATAAATTATACGACATTCCGAGAAATCTTCCAGCCTGCCATCGACGAAACCTTTAGTGAAATCCCTGATGCCTATTGCATTGCAGACGATGTGTTAATTTCTGCAAGAACAAGGAAGGAACACGATCTGGCAGTAAACAGGATCATCCAACGATGTCGAGACTCAGGCTTCAGTCTCAATCCGAAGAAAGCAAAGATTTTATTAGAGGAGATTAATTACTTCGGCCATACCCTGACGAAGGAGGGATTAAAACCAGGCACGAAGAAGGTCCAAGGGATAAAGCGGTTGGCGGTGCCAAGAACAAGCAGGAGCTACAATCACTGCTAGGAATGTTTAATTACTTGATTGTACCCAACCTGGCAGCCATAACGCAGGACCTCGGTGCTCTAGTAAAGAAGAATGCAGACTGAAGGCCGAGCTCAAAGACAGCACGACATTGCACTACTTCAACCCAAAAAAGAAAATCGTCATCGAATGTGATGCCAGCCAGTTAATTTCTCATCTAGAAGTTTGATTGACGCAGAAACGAGATAATGTACTATTAAACGCGATATGCTTGCCGTAGGCAGTCAATCATTACCGATGGTATGTGTATGGACGAAAATACAAGATACTCAGTGACCACAGTCCATTGCAGCAGATCATCAAGAAAGACATAAGAGACACAATCACCCGACTGCAAAGACTTTTGTTGCGTTGTCAAGGCTACGTTTTCACAATAGAATACAAGAAGGGTGCCGAGATGCACACTGCCTATCTAGGTGTTTACCGCCACCAGCGCTCAACCAAGGCTCAGTATTCCTAGAGACCAGCCAAATCGGAACGTTTGAGGTCACTGCAGCAAATGAATCTGATATCCAGAAGATCCGATGAACTAAAGAGCAAGGAGCTAGAGCGCCTATGCCAGCAAGGATTGCCAGAACACCGCAATCAAGTGTCCGAGTTAGCCACAGCTTAGTGGGACTACAGACATGACATTGCAGTCATTAATAGGATCATTTTGAAGAGCGAAAGGATCGTGGTGCCGCAGAAGATGCGAGAGTGTTTACTCCAAAAGCTGCACCGAGTCCATCAAGGAGTGGATAAGTGGATAAATCTATCCAAAGAGTCAGGAACAAGTGGTTCTGGCCTGGCATGACTGAACAGATCAGAGGCTTATTCTGACCTGCCCATCCTGTCTGAAGCACCAACCCACATAGAAAAAAGCAGCAGTTACCCTTGTGATCACAACCAATGCCATGATCATGGGTTGTGACATTTTCCAACATGCTGGTCGATGATATAGTTGCATCGTTGACCACCACACAGGGTACCCATGAGTAAAGCCAATCAAGAGCCAAGAAGCAGATACAGTATCCAACATTTTCAGAGTGTTTGTAACCAGTTTGGTTATCGTACGAAGGTAGTACGCGATCGAGGCTCACAATACACTTACAGTGGCTTCCAAGAACTCTGCTTGCAATTCAACATCATAAACAAGGCAGGGACCCTTCACTTTCAGAGGAAAATGCCGAATGGGAGGCTCAATAGATTAGTTGAGAAGTCCAAGTAAGAAGAAACGCCAATGGAAGACATGCTTCTGAACATCCGCGACACACCACCAGATGCCAATACCCCTTAACCCTATGAGCCGATGTTTTACAGGAAGGTCAAATGAGATCTACCTTCAATACCACTCAGCCTGTTCGACAGCACAAACAGCAACAACGCAGGCCGAAGGAGTGTTAAACACGCCAAAAGAACGAATGAAGGCGAAAACAGAAGTGAACCACCAAACAGAGGTGAACATCAAACAGTCATGTTTATGAAGAAACCTCAGGAGAGGAAGACCCGACGGTCATGTGGGGCAGTGGTTTCAATGGACGGAAAACGATCATACGCCGTAAAAGATGACACAACTGGAACAGTTCGTTTCACCTCTTGCAACGACTTGTGCTGAACAAAGGGAGGAAGACACATCAGTGCCAGTGCAAATGCCAAACGCCAATGTTACGGATAATCCACCAAAGCCGCAGCCAAAGATCCCCAGAAAGCAGAAAGCTGGCAATCCATCAGAAAGCGTCGAAACATCCCGCCCAAGGCGTGCCATCGAACCACCAGCGAAATATGGATACGAATAAAACCTCGGAAGTGACCTTTACCATGCGACTTGTAAAGGATGCAGCAATGACCAGTGCAGAATGACCAAGGACTATGAGCATTTAAAATAAAATTTAAAAAAAGTAATATCTAAATCAGAACACGGATAGATATTAATTTTTAGTAAATACTAACTTATGTCGAACCATTGCAGTTTTGGATCCCGCTATATAAACAAGAATCTCAGTGGATCTTCTACTCCTAGTCGTGACTATAATTGGCAGCTAATACTTTCCATTTTAACAGGAAATTTTTTTAACATTTGATCTCCTAAAAGGGCCTGATAACCCATACAGAAACACGCATTCTTATGCTTTGGCTATTTACCATTTTAGCCACAAGATCTCATCAGTAATTCTCCTTAATGTCCGCCATACAATTCTTTACTGCTAAGTTCAGAGAATTTGATATGGGATCATCCAATAATCCCTAATTGATATTTCTCCTTTTTCTTATCACATTTCTGCTTGACACTGTGAGGAGAAATTCTGTCTTGGTCACTCACGAAAGTTAGAGGGTTAAGGAGCAGCATTGTTTTGATTTGTCCGTGTTTGAGATGGTTAGTTGGCGCTTGAGACCTTTTGACTGTCCTTTTTCTATTCTTGAATAATTATTCTGTGTTCCCAGCAGGATTTCTCTTGCAATCACCCTTTTTTTTTCGAACGCCATCGGAGGTCAGAAGTTAGGAACGATGGGGCAACTAAACCGGGGTAGCTAAAAAAAACTGCCAGGGAAAAACCCGCCCATTACATCAGATGTAGAACTGTACGTCCACCCACACTTATCTTCACATTCCTTAATTCTAGGAGTGACGGGTCTTTAATGGTAGGAAATTTAACGTTTTACACATAATAACAGTCGTAGGTCCAGAGAAATAGAAAAAGAATTGGGAAATTTGGTTTTCGTCAGAAGGTCACGTAATGTATTTGTATAGGTAATCACATGAGGCCAAGTACTATTAAGGATTAATTGCACGAGAGTTTTCAAAATTTTCCAAAATTGCCCGAGTCGCGAAGCGACTCGGGCAATTTGGAAAATTTTGAAAACTCAAATGCAATTAATCCTTAATAGTACGAGGTCTCATGGGATTACTTGTTTATCAATAAAGGGCAAAATTTATACGAAGGAAAATCACGCGCGCAGTCTATTTTTATCTGGGAAGCAACGGATTAGCAATGCAACGGATTAGCCAATCATTAACAGGTAATCATGCCCTCTCTTGATTACTAAAAATGCCCTCGATTAAGAAAAAAAATGCCCTCTCTCTCAACCAATCAGCGCTCAGTAATTTTGCCCTTTATTGATAACACTTGTAACCGTAAGCTAGCTAAAGCTGACAACATTTTCATAGCTTCAACCCTCTAAATAAATAAATTTTTACTGTAAGACTTAAGTAAATTATTTAAATCTTATTTGAATTTATTTTGTTTACATTTCTTCTTTATTTCTTGCTGATAAAGGAACATTAAATCAGAACTGAGCAGGCTTTAAAGCGTGCGACACGGGACTTTTACCGAATAGAAGTTTTGCCATAAGTTTTTCTCTTTGACCTATGTCATCATCTCATCGTGCGGCAGAAAAGGCCGCAAATTTTCTAATTTGCAATAAAATACTCTCAAACTCTGCTGTTGTCCAATGAGTAAATGTCGTGACATCATTGTATACAACCTGTGCAATGATGCATGAAACAGCAATTAATCGTGAACAAAGCTGTTGCTTGGTGACTTTGTCAATAAAATGGACAACTAAGCCTCTTGATTACAAATTTTGCTGAAACGTGACTCCTTTTAGAGGCTTTTTAAATTTTATTCTTTTTCCAAGGGCATTCATTCTGTATCGGAACGAAGCTTTAAATCACGGTACAAGGATAACACTTTCGAGCACTTTAGCGATATCTTATTTCACCTAAAGCGCGCGTGTAAACGGGATTCGATTCTTCCAGGAGCATGTGAATGACTACCTAAGCTCCTCTCTGACAAGTAGCTACACAAGCCCTCACGAGAAAATGGGTGCCATAGTTTCGCATCGTAAGGGCCAGAGAAGGATATCACGCGCAGAACAGAAAGCAGTGTAAGTTTTGTGTCAAGATATTACCGTTGATGAGTGTACAAATCGAACACTTCGAGTTCATTATGTGTTTATTGCAGTTCATATTTGCACATTTGCTTTGGGAAATGTGGCGCTCAGAGTGTATTCTGAGTGCTTTTATTGACAATCTTTCTCTTTTATCTCCAAAGAGCAGTTAATGCATTTGCAACACACTCAAAGAAAAGTGAAAACTCAAAGCAGGAACTCGAAGGTATCTGAAACAGATTAAGAGTTGTTCAATTTCACTTGTGATATTTATTCACGATTGGTGAATATTTCATAACAATGTACAATAAGCACATAAATAATGCATAACTTTACCTTTGCTCTCAAATAAGAGATTGCGTCGTGCTCTGGGGGTATCTTGACATGAAAAATAAAATCATAGCTATATATTAATCAATAATTTTTGCTATTCATAACATGGACTTTGCAGTAATGATTGAAAAAGAAACTATTTTAAAAGGTTTTATTAAATGCACATTACCATAAAGTGCCAATTATCCATTACTGCAAAATCTAAGAAAAGTTACTGCTGACGTAGCAAAAATCAGGTCTGTTGTGTTCACTGTGATGAATCAAAGAATGGAAGATTTCAGGACACAAACCATCTTCTAATTGCCCAAATTATATTTTATATGTTTTCTGCAAATGTTGCTATTTTATTTTAAGGAAATGTTGACCAACATCAAAAAAATCAATCTGCTTCAAATTTCAACTTTATTAGCTCCTACCCAGCCACCTGCACCAAAGACCAGTTCTGCAACATCCAGGAGCAGTCCAAACATTGCTGTGGCATCGTGGGGTGAAGGGATTGTGGGAACATCCTCTCATTCATTAAATGATAAGGGTGTGATCACATCCAGGGGTGTACAAAATGAGGTCAAGTCTAGTAAGGAGATGTACCCATCACTAAAACCCAGAACACCAGACTCAAACAAAAATACAGAGCTGTACACAGGCTTTGCCACAGTCACACCAATATCAACCCAGACAGACAAAGACCTGGCAGCCATAACTATTCAAAGGTACTGAAATTTTAAAGTTTTCTTAGCTTGGAAACTGCTAGACAAAAAGTAAGAGGTTGTAGTTTTAGGCCATAAACTTGTTCCACACTCCCTTTGTGACTGAAAAAAATTATTTTGGTAGGTAATTTTTATCATTCTTGTTATAGACATGTGAGAGGCTACCAGTCCAGAAGGCAGCTTGAACAGGAGAAACTTTCAGCAAGAATTATTCAAAGGTATTTATTTGCCTATGTAAAAGAACATTGCATTAAGTTTTATTTGAATTAGCACTCAGAGTGAATTAACCAAATAATTACAAATTTTGAAACCATCAGAGGCTACCGAAAGTACAACAAAACAAAAACAGAAAGGAATGATCCTCAAAAGTCAGCAGACATTGTTAAAGGAGAAGGAGATGATAGTAGCAATGAGGATGAAAATAAAACAGATGAAAGAAGAAAACCTGAGTATAGGAAGCCATGGAAAGAATCAACAGCTGTTGCTCCAGTACTAGACACTGATGTTAAAATTGGTGAGATAAATACTTACATGTATCATTTTTTTCACCAAAATGAACAGAGGGTCAGTCTAGAGGGGAAGGGGCATCTGTGAGGGTAAAAAAGAAGAGTTTCTCTAGTGGCAAGTGGTCCCACATTGCTGGAGTTTGTCAACACAGTTTCCATATCCCACAATTATATATAAGGGTACAGCTACTTCATGTCAGCTTTGTATGCTACATGTAATTCTTACTTATAATGTAGTTCTCTTACTTATAATTAGCTCCCAATTTTTTAAGGTTGTCATGACAGTGTCCTTAGAGCTCTTGGACTCTTCTTAAGGTCATTAAGAAAGCTGGTTCTTCAAGGCTGATTAGGAATGTTTCCCCTAAGAACACAACACAGTCAGCCTGGTTAGGGTCTAAACATGAACCTTTTCATGTTGAATTCAAACAGCTCACATAACTTAAAAAAAAAAAAAACCCTTAATTGACTATGACTTCTCCCATGGGGCTTTTCAGGGACAATACAAAAAAATTGCAAACTGACATTATAGATAAACATAGTGTTTCAAAATCTGAACTAGAAGGAGGTAGACCAGTTGGCTACTGTACAAAGATATGCCAAGAAGTCAAACTTGGGGCAAATGAGAACATTTAATTAACAGTCGAGTGGAGAGCTTGAATCCTGTGGGATCATCACATTTTGAAATCAGTGCCCCACCCACTCAGCCACAGTTGCTCCTATTAAGAGAAATTGGGGTCCTGAAAATTAGAAAAACCTTTTTTAAAATGAAATTATTGAGCAATGGGGGATAGTTCATAGAACCCCCTTGTATCCTATATAATTGTACCGCACTTAAACTTTGTATAAATATCATTCAATTTTTTTTTTAGGAGAAAAGACAAAAGAGAGCTTTAACATGTACCAGGAAGACATTACAGATTTGAAGTGGAAAACAGAACAACAGGTAATATAATTATGTGGCATCACATCTATCAGGGCCTTGAAAAAAGGACATGTACAACCATATGTTAACCCTTTAACTCCCAGATCAAATTTGTAATTCTTCTTACTGTCAACCATACAATTCTCATAATGTTAGTTCAGAGAATTTAGTATTGGATCAATTAATTATCCCCAAATTGATACTTTTCTTTATTCTCATGATTTATCTGGTTGATAATGTATTGATATTTTTATCAGGAGAAATTCTGTCTTGGTCACTCATGAGAGTTAAAGGGTTAAAGAGAACTGTCTTAAACCTACCTAATCTCACACTCTGGCTGTGACTCTCATTCCCAGCATATACCAGTAATACATTTATTGGTGTTTATGCATGCAGACACAAACTTTCATTGATGTGCAAGCTCACCCGTTTGTGGCTCTGAAATATTAACTGAATGTTTTTATTATTCTATATGATTTGTTACTCGTGGTAAATTAGTTGGAAATGACAACAATGGGAGATGGTTACACGCCTCCAAGATTGGTGGTAAGTGTTGACACTCTATACCTTGGGATTAAATAGCAACATTTAGTGATGATCAAAAAGTGAGTATGATTGGCAAAAATCAACCAAGTCTTGCTGAGTGAGACTTGGTATCCTAGGCTTTGTGGACGGGGCGACCCTAAAAGCCGGAACGGCGGAATGGTGGAATGGCGGAATGGTGGAATGGCGGAATGGTGGAATGGCGGAATGGTGGAATGGCGGAAAATGACCCCAAATCCTAAAACACGGAACGGCGGAAAATGACCCCAAATCCTAAAACATGGAACGGCGGAAAATGACCCCAAATCCTAAAACACGGAACGGCGGAAAATGACCCCAAATCCTAAAACACGGAACGGCGGAAAATGACCCCAAATCCTAAAACATGGAACGGCGGAAAATGACCCCAAATCCTAAAACACGGAACGGCGAAAAATGACCTCATATCCTAAAACATCGAACGGCGGAAAATGACCCCAAATCCTAAAACATGGAACGGATGTCAGGGGATGTTGCACAAATTTTGTACAGACACCAAGCGCTTGGCTCATTTATCCCCAAGACGATAAGGCGCGTGACTAAAATTAAGTGTTATTAATTTTTTTCTTTTACTGAGTGGTATAAATAATAATGAACCACTATGCATGAAAGATAGCTGCGTTTTCGCGTTGTAAACCTGTTTAGTTACCTTTTGTTATGCAAAATTTGCCATGAGTTTTAGTCGCGGCATAAAAAGTCGCACAGCATGTGAAAACCAACTCGACATACCACATTACAATAAACAATTGTAACTTTGATACGTTTCCTGGTCACGTCTGCATTGATTTATTGAAACAATAATATCTCATATGCTTGTAAATGTGAGAACATCACAGGAACGTTTTCAGGCTTCTCAAAATATGACAACGTTCAGCCCCAGCTCCAAACTTAGACTAGCGTGAGAGCAAGCCCTCGTTACGAGCCCTTCAATACGAGCGTTTTTTATCTACGAATAACTTTTGGGACTTGAGTAACACTAGTTGAAGAGAGGTTTGCAGGGTGTCACGCGCGTGGGAATTTCTCATGGCGTGAAAAGACAAAAGAAAGTTAGCAGAAGGAAGCCGTCAAGAAGAATTTGAAGAAGGGAGCGAAGTCGAAAAACAAATATTCAAGCATCATTGCACACGGTTCCATGCACACAGCTTGAAACCTAACGATATGTTCACTTTTTAATCCCATTAATCCCATCCCAAAAACCAAACCATAGGATCCTCGACCGATAGCCTCTTCTTTGTCTCGCAACTGCTTCCACTCGAATAATGGTAAACCATGACAATCCAAAGATCCGTCTGAATTACACTTCCCTTTCAGAAAGGGCAATTTAAACGCCATAGAGTTGACGATTTGCAATTTGTTGAGGAACAGAAGAAATCCGCTGAACGAATTGGTGAAATAGCCTCTTTTTTGTTTAGAAAGTTTATTTCTTCCGCTGATATGTAAGCCGTAAATTTCACAGTAGAATGGTGGTGTTTTGGACACCTGGTCGCGAAGAAATTCTTCAAATTCTTCTTGTCGGCTTCCTTCTGCTAACTTTCTTTTGTCTTTTCACGCCATGAGAAATTCCCACGCGCGTGACACCCTGCAAACCTCTCTTCAACTAGTCAGGGTCGGCCAGGGGGGGTAGTGGAATACCAATATACCCGAAAAAAAATCGACAAAATACCCCAAAATACCCCAAATTCCTCCAAATATACTCAAAAATAATCGAAGCTTTGAATACTTTATACCTGAAATTCAAAGAAAGTGATATACTGAATACCCATATTTAAGCTGCAATATACCGTATACCCGATTTAAAACGCCCCTGAATACCGAATACCCAAAAACCCTGGCCGACCCTGACTAGTGTTACTCAAGTCCCAAAACTTATTCGTGGATGAAAAAACGCTCGTATTGAAGGGCTCGTAACGAGGGCTTGCTCTCACGCTAGTCTAAGTTTGGAGCTGGGGCTGAACGTTGTCATATTTTGAGAAGCCTGAAAACGTTCCTGTGATGTTCTCACATTTACAAGCATATGAGATATTATTGTTTCAATAAATCAATGCAGACGTGACCAGGAAACGTATCAAAGTTACAATTGTTTATTGTAATGTGGTATGTCGAGTTGGTTTTCACATGCTGTGCGACTTTTTATGCCGCGACTAAAACTCATGGCAAATTTTGCATAACAAAAGGTAACTAAACAGGTTTACAACGCGAAAACGCAGCTATCTTTCATGCATAATGGTTCATTATTATTTATACCACTCAGTAAAAGAAAAAAATTAATAACACTTAATTTTAGTCACGCGCCTTATCGTCGTGGGGATAAATGAGCCAAGCGCTTGGTGTCTTTGTACAAAATTTGTGCAACATCCCCTGACATCCGTTCCATGTCTTAGGATTTGGGGTCATTTTCCGCCGTTCGATGTTTTAGGATCTGAGGTCATTTTTCGCCGTTCCGTGTTTTAGGATTTGGGGTCATTTTCCGCCGTTCCATGTTTTAGGATTTAGGGTCATTTTCCGCCGTTCCGTGTTTTAGGATTTGGGGTCATTTTCCGCCGTTCCGTGTTTTAGGATTTGGGGTCATTTTCCGCTGTTCCGTGTTTTAGGATTTGGGGTCATTTTCCGCCATTCCGCCATTCCGCCGTTCCAGCTTTTAGGGTTGCCCTTGTGGACGTCAGGTTATGGTCACCATGCTTTCAATCATGCCCTTTAAAGAAAGGCCCTGAGCACATGCCATTGGTAAAATAGATTGAAGAGCTTCAACAAGTCAGAAGTGATATTTTACAAAGGGTGAGATGAAAACTTGGGTAATCTGCAAAAAGAAGGGACAGATTGAGAGAGGGTGAATGATTCAAGGAACAAGCCATTGGTACTGCATGCACAGTGCATCCATAAGTTTAAAACCTAAAGAGCGCAAGTGGCAATCTAGGCAAGACCTTTAGTTAGGAATGCACTTTATGCTTATGTTAAGAGCTGGAAATATTCATAAATAGTGATTCAAAAGACTCTGGTAAGGGGATTTCCAGCCCATCATTGCCTCAATTGAAGGAAAATAATATAAGTATTATTTCCAAAACTAGATAATTGTTGAAAGATACTGATTGTAAATTTACATCATCTGAATTTTAAACCACATTAAGCTCATTGCATCAAATGTTCCAAGATCTGATGTTCTAGAGAAGATAGTGAACGAAGATGTTCTTAAATTAAACTATGTGAGTACATGTGTATTACACAATTTATATCTCATATTGTTATAGATAGTAATTTATTTATGGTTACAGATCTTGATCTGATGATATTTGTTTTCCCAGCAATTGGGTCCAGATTCTTTTTTTTTTTTTTTTTTTTAATGAATTTCCTTATTGGAGGTCTAGAATTTGCTTAGGAAACCAGAGTAAATTTGATGCAAACTGGTCATTAAATTTCACAGCTGTCTACTGATCTGCCTGCTTTACATTAATTTACTCCTATACCCCTCTTCACCCCCATGTGACTATTATTAAATATCAGTGAAAGATTATTGCTGTTATAAATAGTATTGCCAGTAGAATTATTAAGTCTGTTATTGGTATTGTTATTGTTGTTATCATTACTATTAAATAAAAATTACTATTATTTTTTTTCTAGGACTACATTTCAATTTCTGTCTGTCTTGTAATTGAGTGACAAATTGAAACATAATTAATCATTTGAACTATCAATATCTGATCAGTGAGTCTCTCTTCTATTTGCTTGGTAAATCACTTTCCCTGTGAACTTAAGGGAGTTAAAAGGATAATTATACTTAAGTTTTATTTCTTAATTTTTTTGTTTCATAGGATTTTTCCACAACACTTCAAGTTTTATTAGGTATAAAAAATTTGAATTCTATGTTACATACTTAATAGTTTATATTCTGTATTGTAAATCAACATAATTAATTATGCATAATCCACCCACTTGCATTTTACATTTTGAAGACAAAATCATCCCTGCTTATCAAGGGAAAAATACAATTTGTAATCAAAGTACTTTTTTATCAGATAAAATTGTAGCTATGCTTGAGGAATTCCAGAGCAGAAGTAAAGCTAGGTCAATAGCATTTGTTTGTCAGGTATATCCAGTTTTTTTTTATTGAGATCACAGTAATGATAATGATAATGTCTCATGTTTTCTATATTTAGTATCAAGTTTTACCATATATTTCATTCTTGTTAATTTTCACCATTGCCATGTTCATGCACTGATCTTGTCAAATAGAGTCTAATCTAATTTTTAACAATGTCACCTAGCAAGAAGATCAAAGTTTCAAATGATCCATCATGTAACTCATCCACTCAGTAATCACATCTCAAATGGTGTGCAAACAGGACATATTCTTTCATACTACTGGTGTAGCTGGCAGTGTGCCTAAAGAGAAACCACTAAGTAAATTTTTTTAAGTTCACAGGTTAAGAAAGTAATATCATCTTTAAGAAATTATTGTGATAAATTTCTCAGTTTATAAGATCATTATTGAGTAATTGTTACTGCCATTGTTCTAATATCAGGGAGGACCTGGCTTCTTCAATCCAGTGAAAGGAAAGATGTTCACAAAAGCTAAATTTAAACAAGATGAGGAGATTAACAGGTATCCCCACTTTATTCTCCATACATGTAACTAGCTAACATATTTAATCAGTGAAGTTCTCAGTGTATAGGTTCTAGAGTAGAAACATATCTATAAGCTGTACCATACATCTCAATCTGAAGATATTTTACTACTGAGAAGGATTACGACCCATAAAATCATCTTAATGAAGTGTGAAAAATAGAAATCCATTACCAAGTAACATTTTGAAAACCCAGGATTTCCATGTAGTAATTTAGGATCAGAAAAATAGTGCAGAACAACAGAAGAATGTATGATTTGATTGCTCCATGTCTGATTGAAAAATAACCTCTGTATTCATCTGTGCAGTTGAGAGAGATTTCTGCCATATCTGATGCCTAAATTAACACCCTGCAATTTCCACTCTGCTTTCACTTAATTTTTACAGTTTTTGGAGTAGTCTTGGTACACACATGTCAAAACTTGACCCAGAACAGACAAAGATCCACATTATTGGCAATAATGTAACTGGAAATGAGAAAGGAGAAAAATTATTGAAGTTTCTTTCCAAGGAAATGCAACCATTAAAAGTCAAGGTTGAGTCACCATTAGAATTTGGACAAGCAGGTGAGTGGTTATTTAGACTTAACAGCTGGTTTCTCTCTCCAGGTAATCCATCAGGTAATCAATCTATGTACTTTAACTGATTATGCAAGCCACATATAAATCTGAGCTGTTATCACCCAATCTGCTTACCTTTTGTCTGATATGACAAGTTTTCCTACAAAATTAATTCAAGATTAGATTGTTTTACTTATTTTAGTTTCATTATTTTCCTTTAAGAGACATTAAACTTGTTTGTTAATGAACCCATTACAGAAAAAACTGTTGATGGGAAACCTTACTCAATGAATCCTCTTCTTTGCACTGAAAAAAAATTTAAAGGACAACTGTTTGCTTTTTGGATCAGATAATCATGAAAGACAAATAACTTGGCCTGATCAGCTAAACTTTTTTTATTGATACTTAAGAGACATTTAACTTGTTTGTTGATGAACCCATCACAGAAAAAAACCTTGATGAGAAATCTTTCTCAATGAATTCTCTTCTTCGCACTGGAAAAAAATATAAAGGACAGCTGTTTGCTTTTTGGATCAGATAATGTTCAGACACAAATAACTGAGCTTGATCAGCTAAACTTTTGATTTTTCCTGCTTGGGTTGATCCAAAGTAACATTTTATCATAAAAGTCACTTTAATCTGTAGTGTATTGTCACATTGCTTTTGTTAATTATACTGCAGAGAACCATCTTTTAAGAGAAGACTTAAGATGTTGAAAAGTGCTCTAAGTTTTACTGCTAAAGTACCTACAACTATATAAAAATACCATTGTGTAAGAAAATTTGAGAAAATTCAAGCTAACTGATTTTCATTGTATTAGTAGTAAGGAAATTATGCTTTCTTTTTCCCTTTCTCTTTTTCATTTTAGGCAAAGAAATGCTGGCCCTCTATTTTGATCATGACAAGTACAGAATATGGAGAAGCAAAATGCATTCCAAAGTTTCATTTACCCTTTGACTTTTTTAACCTTACAATTGTGTAATTTCCCTCCTTTTAGTCTCATTTGCTATGCAAGTTGATGTATCATGTTCATACAACACACTATTTGTAATAATTTACTACGTTCACTTGGACGACAGAGCGAACGACTTGCGGACAACTACATCAGTCACGCAATTATTGTCAGACGAATACGACAACAACTCTGGTTCAACCACCGCTGCAAAGATCTTGGTCTCGTTCCGGCCGGACTTCGACTTAGGTCCCCGTTGAACACACAAGAGGCCATCCAGATCGTCAAATCCACCTGCCGACGACTGGTCAAAGCGCGGATTAACGACTGTCACAGAAGACTCAACCACTACAATAACAAATTACAACAACTACTTGACAAACTGAAACAACAACTACCGACTACCTTACTCGACACAGTCACAGTTATTGCCGACAGAAGAGCCGACAAAACGAGTTACCAAGCTCGTGACAAACATCAACAAAAACTGACGAGACTTCAACATAACAAAGACAAAAGACGACAAAGAACCGACGACAACTGGGTCAGGAACATCTCTTCCCGTCCCCTAGACAAGACTGAGACTCAAGTACTATCTTACGGACTGAAACACTCAGTGACGCCTAAACGTATACCGACCGAGTCTATTGTATCTAGTGTTGAGGCGGCTCTTTCTCGTCAACGAGACTTATCAGAACCTGCCAAGGACAACATCAGAAGTAGAATTGCTTCCACGATACAATCAGCCTCTATAACTGACAGCAACTTAACCAAAGACGAACAACAAGCACTGAAACGACTGAAAAACGACAAGGAAATTGTTATACTACCAGCCGACAAAGGACGTGTTACTGTTGTTATGGACAAGACTGACTACTATGACAAAATGGACGCACTTGTTAACGACAAACAAACTTACGAATTACTTAAACGTGACCCGACGCCAGCACTTCAACGCAAACTCAACAACAAATTACTTACGCTCAAAAAGACTGAAGCCTTTGACACTCAACGCTACTACCGGCTGAGGTGCTCTGTACCACAACCACCTAAACTTTACGGACTACCGAAACTACACAAACCTGGGATACCTATGCGACCTATAGTCTCATTCTGTGGGTCCCCGATGTACCAACTGTCGAAATACCTTACGACGATACTGCAACCACTGACTGACAAATCGAGACGTAAACTACAATCAACTGAGAACTTTATTGACGCTATCAAAGACGTACAGATACCTGACGACTACAAACTCGTGTCTTTTGATGTGAAATCACTGTTCACCAGTATTCCACTTCAATTGGCTCTACAGTGTACTGAAACCGCCATCCATCAGTCTACTGATGCACTACCATTACCGACAGAAGACATTATGGACCTACTTAACCTCTGCCTTACATCGACTTACTTTCAGTACAACGGGAAACACTACAAGCAGTTGCACGGAACAGCTATGGGGTCGCCGGTCTCCGTTGTTGTCGCAGAAATTGTGATGCAAAACATCGAGGAACGCGCCCTTGCAACTTGCCGACAAACCATACCGCTTTGGTTACGCTACGTAGACGACACATTCACCGCCGTACACAAAGACGAAATTGACGCTTTTCACAATCACCTTAACGAACAAAACACCGACATTCAGTTTACCAGGGAGATCGAAGAAGACGGCAAGCTTCCTTTTCTCGACTGTTTGGTAGGCCGAAACAACAACGAACTACGAACAACAATATACAGAAAACCGACGCATACCGACAGACTTCTTGACGAATCATCCTACAACCCGACTTCCCACAAAGCTACGACTATCAAGACATTGACAAGACGAGCGCAACTTGTTTGCAACACACCGGACAGTTTATCTGACGAAAACAAGTACCTTGACCGTGTTTTTGACAAAAACAACTACAACACTGACTTCATTAGACGAAACACTCACAGGGTGACCGACACTACAGAAACTAACAGGGACTCCACATCTATCACGACTACAGCTACTATACCCTACATCAAAGGCACTTCTGAGGCTATCGCGCGGATCCTACAACCTTACAACATTCGCGTAGCTCACAGGCCTATAACTACTTTACGACATTTGCTGACCAACGTTAAAGACAAAGACGAACCCAACAACAGACAGGGAGCGATTTATAAGATCGAATGCTCCGACTGCCAGGCCTCCTACATTGGTGAGACTGGTAGAAACCTTAACACGCGACTAACTGAACACAAACGATCTACTAGAAATGGCGATGTAAACAATCACATTTCTGAACATCACCGACGAACTAACCACAGAATCGACTGGGACTCTGCTAAATGCTTAACCTACAGTACAAACTACTTTCAACGACTGACTCTGGAAAGCTGGTTCACTAACTTAGAACAGACGCCTCTCAACAGATGTCAAACGACTCATTAACGACGTGAACAAACCGACAAACAGACCGACAAACAACAGACGGATCGAAACCGACCAATGACTGTTAACAAACTCTACATGAGTCTTCCAGCCAATCACATCACGGCTAAACAGACCAATCACGTTCAACAGACCAGACTTTATAACATCATCGACTGACAACTATTCCTTACTTGACTCTGAAGATGACTATCGCACAGATAGTCGAAACGTCAGTCACCAACAACAGTTCTTTTCAGAACTACACTCACCCGGACGATCACACTACACAAACTACTGATACTCCTGGGTTCAAACCATTTACTTTACTATTTGTAATAAGTTATTATTTATTTATTTCACATTGATTTTTAACTTCAAAATTGAAAAATGATACATTATTTTCCACATACATCTAAGTTAAAGGCTGGTCAGTTCAGTAAATTTTGTCCATTCCATCAGCCATTGACAGGGATGTCAATGTTTTGCTTCAATGTAATATGTTTGAAACTACCAGTAACCTATATAACCTATAAACCCTTCAGTTCCCAAGATCTTATCCATAATTCCCTGTTCTGGTTGTTACACATATCTCAGTAAACTGGCTCTGAGAATTGGGTGAAACATCAATAGCACCTTACAGGTGATAAGTTTGTTGTTTCATTTTCCCAGAGTAAATTATTTCAATTGTAAGGAGAAGATATGGGACTTAAAGTAAGATCCCCTAATTACAAGCCAATAATTATTTTTTAAGTTCAGACTAAATATTTCCCTTGGTGCTTTCCCTAAAACAAAAACGTGGAAAGCAAACAAAAAGAGACAATTGCAAACATGCAATAACATCTTAAGCACTTACACAGTTGGAACTTGTTACAGTTAACCCTTTGACCACTAAGAATGATTTGCATCAAATGTTTCCCTACAATATCACCCCTGAATCACAAACTATTGTCACATAAAAATAAAAGAAACAATCACCCGCTAAAGAAGCTCTTGATTGTTAAACAAATTATACTTGTCAACTGATGTGCTGATATAAAGGTTTAAAAGGTTAAGCCCCACTTCACATTTTCAAAGATCCCCTTCCACCCTCGACTGGAAAAAAAGCAGAGTTATGCGACTACTGCTTCTATGTGTATGAATAGATATAAAATATTTTGCTTTGCAAGAATCTGACAGATGTATTAATTTTTTTTAAGAATAATATGGAAAGATTGTGACTGATGAACATTCTTCTCTGGGTCATTACATCCCAACACTTTTTGTTGGCCTCAATGCTTGAAGAGTTTGATTCAAAGAGTACTTTTTAAAAAAACAGATATTGTATATTTTTTAGTTATTAATACAGGATTACTTGGAAAAATCTAACTCCTGTGTCTCAAGATATTTAATGCTTAACTCTTATGGGTAAATGATAAGTAGCTTCTTTAAGTTAAATGAATAACTTAGGGTCCCTTCTACTGCACAATTTCATGTGTCAATTTAATAAAACATTTCAATAAAGTGGCTTCAATATAACAATGCATTTGAAGTACTTGATTTCCAAAGAAATATAATGTTTTCCTTTCCTTTACTAATATTTCCTTACTATTTAAGAAGAAATCCATCCCTAAAAGGATCATCCTTTTCTACAGTGAATGTGCATTTCCCAGTGTAATATGCATTGCCTGCAACTTCTACGTGAACAGCATCAAAGTCCCCAACCTTGGTTTCCTTCACAGCCTGACCAGTGAACTGTGAACCAACCAGACCTTGCTCAAACACACGCATCTGATGCAAGCCAATTTGTTGACGTGCATACTGCACTGCAATACGTGCTGTCACTCCTGATCCTGTCGGACTCCTGTCAACCTACAAAACAAAATTTTTGCAAGTTTACTCCACAAAGAAAACTTATTTTATGGAACAGTATTATAATTGTTAATTACTAAATTTTTAACCCTTCAGGCTGATTATTGCAATTCTATTCTTCTGATTGTTTCACTCAACTCTGGTTATCACCTCATATTCCAAGTCACCTTTCATGGAAAGCATTGTGCCAACTGTTGTGGAGCCAAAAAAAAGCTCCAAATGTCCAAAGTTCAGGATTTACTGAAATTCAAAAGAGCAATTATACCATTTGCACTTGTTGGATATGAGATTGGTTATAGCAAACTTGGTGCTATATGCATTGTTGGCTATTTACCATCTTATATCCAACAAGCACTCATGAAATAATTGTTCATTAAATGGCCCCTAATTTTGGTCCTATTAATTTTCCTTGTTGCCTTCACTCTGGGTAAACCTCACTCTATCCATGCAACCACACAACTATAATAATTATTCATTGTGCTACATAGTCTCAACATAATTATGTATCATGTCTTTGTAATTGTAGCACCTAATACTGCAAATTTATTACACAGAAACAGCAACAACAGTTTTTTCTGTACCCAGAGTGAGTAAAGACAAAAGTTTTTATAATTTCTTACTTGCAGGTAACATCAGCATAAAACATGTTTTATCATACAACATACATTTAAATTACTATTTTACTACTTTTAATAAAACTTTTATTCTACTCCCGCTTGTTGGATACGAGAATCTATTATTACCAACTTGGCTCAGCTATCTATCATCTCAAATCCAATATGCACTCATAGAATGATTGTCTACTATATAGTATTGAAGTTTGTTGGTTCACTATGCAACCAGCAACCAGTGCACCTCAGAGGAACCAGTCACAAACCCCCCCTCCCACTCCACCCTTCAACACAACTGATTTGAGGTAAAACTTATCCTATTACAATCACGTAACATGAGAAAATAAAAGAAAAAATAACAGGTAAACCACAACTGATTTAAATTTTTACCCAAACCACAGTAATACATCACTTCAAAACAAGGAAAAGTTATCTGAAGATCTCCTTTTTAAGACTTTTACTTGAGAAAGCAATCTTATCCCGTTCAAACGTAAAATATTTACTCATAATTAATCCACTTTTTAGTTTTAAGCTGTCAAATTTTCACAGAAATAAGGGAAATTACAAAAGAAGTGATATTTAATTGTGAAGCCAAACTAATTGATTGCTACGACTTGACTGGCTGAATAAGATAATGATTTCCTCCCAAGCAATTATTTCAATAAAAAAAATCACCTGCCCGCAAAATGAATACATTATGCATTTCACTAAGTGATCTGGGAGTAACTTGCCATTTGTAAATGAACCCTAAAATGGTTTTCACTGACAATGAGAATCCAAATTTTAAAACCGGTGACACCTGCCCTCAGAGGAAGCCATCAGAGATGATACAGATTTCGTTTGACAGCTTAAGTACTCGAATATATCGACCAGAGCAGAAAAACGATCAGGCGATTAGGATTCTTTAAGAAAATGAAACCATGTACTGCACTACACATACATATGTGTACTAAAGATTTTCAAAGTGAAGTTCGAACACACAAAGTACAGAAATTAATTTATAATTTATACTCTGATCACAAGTGTACTTTTCTGAAACCAATCTTTTTTTGCATGATCACTCTGAGCATTTGCCGTTGCAGACAAAGTAGATCTCGCTGCTCTCATTCCTTGCATTTTTCTGTTTATTTATACTAATGATGTTTCGTGCGCGGGGAAATATTAGACAGAGAGGGATCGTGGGTTACTTCCTCGAGCTGAGAAAGCGCAAACAATTGCGCAAAAATTAATAATGCCAACTGAGGATATTCTTCGATCGCAAAGTCAGATACCAAATGAAAACAAAAATAAAATATTTCCAAGGTCCCTAAACGATTGCCCCCACGCTATTTACATCGAAAGAAATCTGTAAGAACGAAAAATATAGGAAATATTCTCACCTCACTGTCCGCAAAGACACATACATTCGCTGTTGCCTCTTTTGAGTCGCTATTAAACATATCTTTGCCATCGGTAATGATAGTACCATAAAGAAAAGCTAGTTCCTCACTGTCTGGGTGGTGCAGCTTTATTTGACTTTTCCCCGCGTTGGTAATCGCATTAGCAGCTTCCACGATATCAGCGAGTCGCGACGAACGCACATCAACACCCAAACGATGCGCGGGGACTATGGCGTAGAACGCTCCCCCAAATCCAATGTCAACTTTTACTTGGCCAAACTTCTCCGTGTTTATCTCCACATCAAGTCCAAAAGCAAAAGCTGGAACAGAAACAAAACGAACACGGCCCGATTTGCCTTCTTCTATATCGACCAGGGCTTTTACCACGCCGCAAGGACACTCGATGAAGACAGGTACTTCACCCACACTCGAGCGCGATACGTCCGTACTGAGGAGGCCCGAGTCGACAGCGTAGCGACCGAGTGCTATGACAGCGTGGCCACACATGGTGCTGTATCCTTCGTTATGCATGAAAATCACCCCTAAATCGGCCATTTCGCTGTGTGGTTGGACGATCACAGCGCCATACATGTCATAATGTCCGCGAGGTTCAAACATCAAGAGCTTGCGAAGATGATCAAGGTTTTCTCGAACGTACCGTCTTTTGTCTAGAATGGTGTCTCCTTTAATCTCAGGGAAACCAGAAGCGATTATTCTCAGTGGTTCCCCTCCAGTGTGCATCTCGATAGTTGAGATCTCTAAGCCGTTTTCTTCCATCGTGACAACCAGCAACGAAAGATTCGAGTATGTTTAAAGGTGTTCAACTGAGTTGAAAACTGTTGTGTTTGACTTCCGCTGCGCTTCCCGCGCGCATGTCCCGCAGTTAATTGAAGAGGCGGGAACTAATTAACTTCCAGGGGTTTCAGCTCATAAACTCTTCACTCTTTTAAAAGCATTAACTCGCTGAAACGTGCAAGAGATCCTCAAATTTTCTTCCTACTCCTCTCCCTTGTTGTCAAATCGCTCTTAGCTCGTTCAAATTTGCTACCTTGTCGAGATATTTCAGCTGTATTGTGTGACATTTAGATAAGTGATTAGCGTTATGTGATCTCTTTTCTTGCGATTTCAGTCTAGACAATAGAATCAATTAATCAGCCCATATATCGTCGTTGTCTGGGATTTAGGGTGTGTTTAGGGTGTAAAAAAATGTGGCAAGTCCTCTATGGGGCCCCGTAGTATTGAGGACACTTTCTGAATCCAATTAATGCAGAAGTCTGAAATTAAGTCTGGATTTTACATATCAGTGAAAAGTAACGCGCCAACCAAAGAAGACATCCTTTTGATGGCCTACAGTGGTCAGTGCTAGGCTATTGATAGATCTGTGTTCAAGACATGTGCCTCTCTGAACCCATAACTAGGAATCACCAGTTCTACGAATTTTTTATGGGAAAAATGTCTGAATTTGGGAATTACGATATGTTAGACGACCAAGATGGCTGACTATTTTAAAGACTTATTATTTTGGAGGTATTCAGATACCTTTTCAATATGTTTTTATATTCATAAAAATGAGCAAGTCCTGGTAAAGATTCATGAGATCCGCCATATTCTTACTTAAATGCCACCGAACATTTTCTGAAAAAAGTTCGCTAATATAGAATTAGATTAAATCATGACAGTGAAACCAATTGAATAATTCAAACTCGACTCATGATTAAGTGGGGATCTGGGCTCTAGAATATTCTCTCCCTGCCGGCAACGACGGCAGTCTGGTGCGAGACATTTGCATATCATTTCCGTCTTCAGCCCGAGCAACAATCCGTAAGTGCTGTACTTTAATTTGACAAGGCTGCAATTAAGGGACGAGATCAAGCTCTTACGCAATCGCTCTTGAGACTTGAGGTATCTTAAAATGTGAATTAAATTGATAGAGGTTTTCTTTCACTCTTATTCGACACAAGGTAACGAAAACAGTGTGGTTCAATCCGTTTACGAGTGTTTGTTGCCACTAAAGGAATATTTGTAAATGTTTGCGACCTAATAGATGTTCAATTTTTGAAAATGTTAGAAGTTTGCCAGAATCACAACTTCGCTAGGTATATGGAAGTACCGGATGATGTAACCACGGTTACGAAATCTACAAAAGCGTACATTTAGTCTCGTATGAAGCCAGTTGTAACATGATTAGATGTTATAATTATAACAAAGTGGGTAATTATATGCAAACGCATAAAGCGAATTGAAAGCTTAACCATGCCTGCCCACTGATGGTCAGTCCATCAGACTCTCTCTCATAAGCAAAGGAATATGTCGATTACATGATCATTTAGAAAACATTTTTACCTGGCGTACGTGTAGACCAAGAGATTATAAACCGTAGTTTCCAACATAAATGAGACTTCTCTCAAGTAGGAGATGAACTTTATTCATTTGTCTCACGATGGAGTCACTTTGGATGTTGATCGTGACCTGTCGACTGCAACACTGCTAATCTTTATCAGTCTTCTTTCGCCTGATGAAGACTTGCAGTGTTGCAGTCGAAACGTCGCAATCAACATCCAAAGTGACTCCAAAGAAAACGAATGTAGTTCATCTGCTATCTTACACCACGATGAACAAAAACCACATATTTTAATACATTCTCTGAAGTAGGTGACCTGTCACGCAACGATTCGGCCGACAGCTGAAGGTTTCTCTTAGCTGTGTTAAAACCTAGACAAAGAATCTTTTAGCCCTTCTTCAAAACTAGAAAGAATAAATTGTAGAACTTAAGAATATATTTATACATCTGTAAGTGATGGAAATGCTATTTATTTAAGGAGCAGAGTTAAAGTTTCGTCCTGTCGTGATATTTATTGTCGTTCATCTTTCCCTAGTTCCAATACGTTTGAAAATGGCATCCTCGAGCACACCTGGAACAGCGGGACAACTCGTTAAACCAGAGTACAGAAACTGGCTCGCTCTTGGTCATGCCTTAACGACGGTCCTTTGCCAGGGACTTCGTCCGTTTATTACGCGAGAGATGGAGGCTTTCTATAGGAATTTAACGGCAAGAATTGCTGGACCCTGTACGTGTGTCTATGTCTCAAAAAGAAGGCCAAATGAGTTCCACGATATGACTACATGCCCATGGGCGAACATACTTGAAGTCTATCACCATAAAAACAAACCAAACTGGAGGCAAAGTGATCCAGCCAAATGGATGGACCCAGTTCTTGGTCCGTGGGAGATAGCGAAACTCTTCCTTCTTGATCTCGGTGGACATGCTGATATCAAGAGTGCAGACGACATGGACGTCACTGGTATCTTAAACCTAGTGAACTGGTGCAATCACTTCACCATTCCTCAGGCTTTGATTAAAGATGTCCGCGGCACTCGAAACAGATGGTGGGGACATGTTCCGAGGCTTGAGGTGACCGATGCAGACAAAAATGTCGCCTTTGACTTCACTGAAAACCTCCTGAAGGCTCCTCAACTAGGTTCAGATCCAGACGCACAAAAGGCACTCGCAGAAATTGTAAATCTTAGAAGTATTTCGAACTTGCACAGTTTCGAGGCTCACGTTTTAGGCGAGCTCATAGAGGGGTTGAAGTTCAAGACAACTCATATGGCTGAATTAGAACAGATGAAAAAACTGGTGTTTCTTTTGGAAAAGAGGTTGGAAGACCTGGAGCAAAAGGAAGTCTGTTTGTCACTTTTCCACTTAACGCGAAATGCTTTGAAAATCGTGCACAGCAATCTCGTAATAAATCTCAAAGGGATCAGAAAGACTATTTTAGTAATGTGGCTGGTAATGGCTTTCTCTTGCTCATTCTTTGTAGTAGAGCTGGACGATGATTCTTTCATCAGAGGTAATAAGTTGTTTAAAAAAGTTTCTATTAGTAACTTTATCTCCGTTGCGCGAGCCTTTTTGAGGCTTGCTTGACAAAGATTTAGGTCAGTGTTCAGGATATACTAACAAAGTATCTTCTCCAATTTACATGTGGTTATAAAGCTCTTAAATCGTTATTTATGCTTAATTTCCTTCCTAAAATTTTGAAAACTCTGCCTAATGTTTTCGTCATGCATATGAAGTGAAATCAGGAGCCTAACCAAGGTTTCACTTCCCGTTTTAATGACGCAATCAGTCGTCATGCAGGGCTACTTAATCGAGTAGCTAATGGGCCCTGGACTCTCTTTGAGAACATCAAACTTCAAAGGATGTCCTGGTCATCTTGACATAACTACATTAAGACACTTGAGATACCCTTCACATGTCGATAAGGATAACAATAGTTAATTTTCTTTTCTGGCAGGTTGTCCTTCGGAAGATCTTAGTGTCCTATTTGACACAAAAGAATTTGTTTGGTTGGATTACTTAAAAAGTGCCAAAGAAGGGTTCATTGGCCGCAGCTGGCTTTTTCGAGAACTAGAATCTTCTTTCCATCACACGGTTTATGACAATGATATAACTGGTGTCCTAATAATTGGGAATCCAGGAACTGGAAAATCTGCTCTGTCTGCCCAATTAGTTTGTTCCCGAACATCAAGTCGCATCATCCACGAACGTATTTTAGGATACCATCTTTGTAAACATTCTGATAAGAATACACAGACTGCAGGAAAATTTGTTCGTAACTTAGCAGATATGATAGCAAGGAGAATACCAGAGTATGGTTTCCTTGTTTCCAATAGTTCCCACATCATGCGTTCACTGTACACTGACTGTGTAACCATTCAAGATCCAGTGGGCTGTTTTGAGCAAGCGATTTTGACACCCTTGAAAAACCTATCTAACGTGCCAAAGGATAACTGGTATATTCTTATTGATGCTTTAGATGAATGCTTGACCCAAACAGAAATGCGGCACAGTATTATGTTTTTGCTCAAATCCAAGATTTCTAGGTTTCCATCATGGCTGAAGCTTGTAGTAACATCTCGTAACCAGTCAACCATTTCTTTTCATGCAGGCTACATGAAGAAATTAATTATTCACCCTCAAGACGATCGTAACTACCAAGACATCGAATTGTTTTTGACCACAAAATTTTATCGTGATGGTCCTCTGATTCATAGGGTAAATGCTTTGTTCGGAGACAGTAGCAAACAAAAGACTGACAAGTTGATTGATGCCCTGTTAAACAGAAGTCAGGGGAATTTTTTATTTGTTAAAGAGATGATTCAACACTGGGAAACTTCAAGAATAACAAGAGATGATCCTTACGCTCTGCCTGATACACTTGAGGATTTGTTTCATAGTTACTTCCAAAGATACTACGGTGGGCGAGAAGAGTTTAAAGCTGTACGTCGCGTGCTAGAGCTACTCGTGGCAACATTTCAGCCACTGACAGAAAAAGAAATCTTTAACGTTCTGAGGACGAAAGAACCAAGCCTGGATGAGGAATACGATTTTAAAGAAAGAATTAAACCAATTGAACATTTCCTTACGTATGGAGAGAATGGTGTGGTAACGTTGTATCACCAGTCTTTAACGGAATGGCTTACTAGCGACAACACTGGAAACGAGCCATTCTTCGTGAGTAAAAGGAAAGGGCACGACATGTTGTGCGAATTTTATTTCAAAGTTATTGCCGAGGGTGATGGATCAGCTATATCAAAATACAGCTTTTCTTTGGCGAGGCATATTGCTTACGGTGCGGAATTGAACCAGTTATACGTGAGAACATTTTCTACCTTCCCCTCAGAGTTTGTCAATTGTTCAGATTCTAAAAGCCTTAGGACATCACTGCACCTTGCGGCTACAATAAACAACACAAATCTTCTGAAACTTTTGTTACCTCATTTTAGTTACGTCGATTCTGCAGATAGTCATGGAATGACACCCGCATTTTTAGCAGCCGAACACGGGCTTTTAGACAACCTGGTTTTAATAGTGAGGAAGGGAGTCAATGTAAATCACAAAACAAAGTCAATTACCTCGCCTGATTTTAATCATGGCCATGGTTTTGCTGATGTAGTTTTTGAATCAAAATCTAAATTCAGAGGTTCTACTATGCTTCATGCTGCAGCTCATGGAGGCCATCTGAGCGTTATTCGCTTCCTTCTAAACAAAGGTGCATCCATATCAACTTTAAACGATATTCACCAAACGGCAATCCAAACAGCTGCCGAAAATGGACATTTGGAAGTTGTTAAAGCTTTACACGAGGCAGGCGGAGTTCCAGATCAAACAGCTTTGTTTCAGGCAGCAGCAAAAAATAGGTTGGATGTAGTAAAATATCTTTTGAAAATGGGCGTGGAGGATAAATGTTTGCGGTGTGACGGTTCTTTCTACTGGCTGGAGGGGGAGACTCGGCTACAGACTCAAATTCCACTTTTTGAAATGGATGTGTTATTTGACACCCTAGAACCGTTGTATAGCGAGCTATTTGACGACAAACATTTAATTTTTTGTCAAACTGCACTCTACGCATCAATAGCGTTTGGTTATAAAGAGGTCACAAAGGAACTAGTTGCTAAGGATAAGCGGGCTTTAACCTGTCATGATTACACAGGAAGGACACCTTTGCATGAAGCCGTTCGAAAGAATGACAGAGAAATGGTAGAATTTCTGCTGATGGAGGGACAAGCAAAGATTGAATCAACTTGCAACCATTGGCAAGCTGTATCAAATTTAACCTTGAGTCGTGAAGAATTCTTCGAATACATCAAGGATGTCTGCCACTGTGGTTATACTCCCCTTCATTTGGCAGCGCGCTATGGGTACCGAGAAATCGTGGTTTATCTTATAAAAAGCGGGGCTCGGGTTGAAGCTAAAGACTGCTTTGGAGCGACTCCAATTCATATAGCAGCTTGCCATAATCATACGAAAGTATTGCATGTCCTTCTGGAATTCGGTGCTGAGATTAACAGCAAAACGTTTAACGGGTCGATGCCCCTTCATAGTGCTGCAGCATGCGGTGCCCTCGAGACCATCGATCAGTTACTTCATTATGGGGCAATGCTTGACGCTGGTGATGATAATGGCCTTACTGCATTACATTATACTATACTCAACGTAAATTCTGGTAATGTTGGAAGACGATTCTTCACCGATGTCAATGAGGTGGTAACTGAACGTAGAGGTCATCTTGCTGGTTTTTATCTGGACGAAAACAACAACTTCAAAAACACTGCTGACTTTCACAGATGGTTAGATGTATTAATCAGGTTGTCCCTTCGAGGCGCTAATATTAATGCGGTCGATGTCTTCGGTCGAACAGTTTTGCATATAGCAGCCGCGAACGGATTGGCGGATGCCGTAAACGTACTCTTGTTGAAGAAGGCTAAACTTGAAGTGCCTGACAAAACTGATCATACGCCATTAGACCTAGCAGTGAAAAACTCCTCTCCCCCACCAGAGGCATCACTTTTCTTCGATGAAAATAGTCCACAACAGCTTCGACAACATTTACGTGATCACGGAATGGTCGTCTACCTTCTACTCGCTAATGGTGCATCATTGAAGAAATGCGATCATCGTAGTAAGAGTCTGTTACATCATAGCATTCTTAATGGTGAGCCTTACATTGCGCAGCTTCTGTTATTTTTGGGAGCTGGTATAAACTGCAAAGAGAATAGCGAAACAACAATTCTCTCAGCTCTCCTTCTTCGTGGTCACAATTGGGCTCATCTGGCTCTTAAACACCTTCACGGACCTCTTACGCTTGAATGTGGAAAGCCATTTAACACTTCAGTTTTTCATTTAATTTGCTACAACTCTCCAAGAATGGAATATTATAACTTTTTCCAACACATCTCGTGTGATGATCGTACATGTTCATCAAAGAATGGACCATTAATTACGGCTATTGAAATGCATCGTCTGAAGTTCAAATTAATCGATTCCTGTTTAGATGCCGAAGGATATTCACCTTTACAAAGAGCTGCACAAGGTGCAAACTTAATTGCTGTTCGTAACCTCATAAAGCATGGTGCTAACGTTTCCTTATTGAGTCCACACGGACATGACGCCTTAACTATGGCTCTTCTCAACATGAGGTTAGACGAAATCGCAGACAATCATGGTATATCTGCAATGATAGAAACTTCTGCTGTGGCACTGGAGCTCCTTCGCCACAAAATGAGACGTGGCTTTCAAATCGTGTGTGATTCCAGTAAAACTGAACTTACCCTGTACCATTTGGCAGCCTCCCGTGGACTTATAAACTTCATTCATGAGATCTTTAAAAATAAGAAGCTTCATCAGTTAGATGTTAATTGTCCTAACAAGGACGGAGTGACTCCAATATACCTGGCAAAGATATTCCGCGGCTCCTTCGGGATAAATGGATACTTCCTGTGGGACCACGTTGTCCAGTTCATTGAAAACCAAGGGGGTAAGATGCAATATCCTGGCAAAGATGCTGAATACAATGTAATCTACAACAGGTTGTATGGTGGGATTCCGACGGAAGTAAACCCACATTTAAGGTCCGATGTTCGTTACTTTGTCACTGGACTTTTGTCGGCTCTTAGTTATAGGCAAAGCCACACTATGGACTGTAGGTCTATTAATTTATTACACTATAATAGACTTGCTCATGGACCACACTTATTTAGTATTTTAGTGGAATTTCAAAGGGAATTGGTGTTTTTAAAAGTTCAAAGTTTTCGGTCAACAATACCTGAGGATATTTGCAAAAAGGAACAAAAAAGGGTTGATTTCTGTTTTCATGTTTATCTCAAGTATAGAGACGTATCTGTTGAGTCTTCTTCTTCTAAACTGCAATTAAGGCTTTTCCATTTAATGAAGTGGCATGAGGAGGTATTCGGGCTTTTGTCTTGTCTTAAACTTACTTTTCATAAACATCGACAGTATTTTATGGACAAAAAGAAACTGATACACCTTATTAAGCAGTATGAGGGCACTACGTCGTTGCATCATCTCAGCGAACTTTGCATCACATTTGAAGCTGCTTTCACGAGCCATTTATTGCACTATTTCAGGGACGGTGGTGTTGCTGAACTGGGAGTCGTATTCCCTCCAGAATTTTTGAAACAGCGAATGGGATGGGGTGACGGCTTTGTTAAATCGTGGCCAATAAGGTTTCTGGTTAATTTTAACTTAGGTTTCTATCGTCGGTATGATTACTTAAAAGTTCTTAACTCCAGATTAAGATCAAGAAAGCGTACCGCAGTTCATCCATTCACTTAAACAAAATTATATACAAGAATGCAAAAACCCTAAGCAAAATAATAGTATCCCTTCAACTAAGTCAAAATGTAAGAACAGCATCTTATTCGGAAGCAGATTTTTTTTTACAGTAACACTTGAAAATAACTTGAGAGGTAGAAAGTCTCGAACGCATAGAACAGTTTGATTTATATTTTGTGAAAAAATCGCGCAATTTAAACGACATCAACTCAAAACGTTTCTCGAGTAGTTGCTTTCAAGGTTATACATTGCATCCTCGAGTAAAGAACCTCCTGCACACTTTTAGATAAATCTTTTTTCCCTTCAGTGAATTTATTTTTTTGATTCGGGTTCTCCAATTTAAAGGAATCATTTGTAAAACAAATTATGCAGTAAAAAATGTAAGTCAACGCTGTCGTTCAAAAGTTAAAGACCATCCTACCCTTTTGCCTGATCCATTGATTGTAAAATGACACCATGTTCTTGGAATGTGCGTGCGCTTATTCGCCTTATTACGTCATTTTTATGCGCAAAGCGGGTTTTTGAAGAGGAAGGGTTAATCTTTAATTTAAAAAAAAGGGGAAGTTTGAGACAGTATAAGGACTATTCCTGAGCCTTTAAAAATGACAAAAAAACGGACATTTTTAGTATGAAGGCCGAGTTCAAAAGCGATTTTTCAAAAACTCAAACCGGCTTCCAAAAACCCAAGAGCGGGAAATAGAAGATGGATCTTTCCTGAAAAAGAATCCGTTTTAACTTGGAAAACTGGCGAACGACAACCACTATTCCTCGCAGTTTTAAAATCTGTAGTCGAAGTTCCTTTCGAAAATGGCGCGTTTCGAGTTCGACACTATTGCATGTTTTCAGCCCACGCTTGAATAACAATGGCTGTCAAAACTAAACAATGGCTTATTCAAGAAAACCTCTCAAAAAATGATCGTGATCGGGAGCTCTTTCCAGAGCTCATAGAACCCCCGATCCACCCTCATCTTCTACAAGTAGTTCCACCTTTTCTTGAGGAAAGCAATCCAGTGTACATTATTCAAATGAGCGGTGAAGCAGCCTGGAAATGGAGAGTGTTTTACTGTCTGCCTCGTAGAGTATTCGATTTGCTCCAGGCGAGCATCCTGCCTCTCGGCTACAAGCTTAATGAATCCTCCTGCGATCGCGATGGTCGCACAGTCAGCGAAAATATAAGGAGATTTAAACGCAAGATGGACTCAATTACAAGCGGTAAACAGAGGCAAAAAGTACGAGCCGAGACGTGGGTTAAAATTACAATAAACCCCGAGGAGATCGCGCTAACACCAAGTGATGTATTGGCAAAGGTGACGAAAGAGAAAAACGACCTTTCGACCACAGTTGAAGAAAAGACCGCCGAGTTATACAATTCAGAGGGTCAGAGACTTACCCACAATGGTAAACACTTTACAGAAGATAATGTCTAGCGCAAGACAATGTTTTTTTGTTACCCTGTGTAGTAGTCGTTTACTCCCCAAAAGAAAAAGGCGAACTAAAACCTTGTGAGACGCAGACAAAGAGAACCCGCACGGGAGCCAACCAGCGTGCAGCTGTTTTGCTCAAACACGACGAGTAGACTAAAGGCACGCGAGTTGCTCTCTTTAACTGGCTGCCTCGTGTGTGACTTTTGTTTTGTTTCGAAGAAACAAGTGTCAGAGTGATTAACAGACCTCATAACATCCTATCTATTGTAGAAAAACTGTGCAGGTGGATTTTTCCAATGAAAATCAAATCCTACACGGGTAGTGATAGAACCAAAGCGTTTGTTGAGTTAAATAAAGAAATAGATGAATATGTACCGGACGGTTTCAAAATCGAACGCTATTCCAGGTTGTAACACACACGCACGTAATGTGTGATATTCTTCCAACAATAGCATAAACAATAACTTTCTAAGCAATTGTTTCGTAGCTCCGCCTTGACAGTTAATGAGCTTAAGCAATATTCCCTGAGGAGTAATGAGCGCGTAATCTTCGACCAATCAAAGCTCTGCAGAATATCTTTCGCCGCTAATATTACCGATCTAAAATTTTTTCGCTACTGCAAGTAAATGTCTCGTGAACAGTAGGCATTCTGCGCGATGGCAAGTGTTCTCAAACTTTTGCAAACTCAGATAAAAGTGTTTTCTTTTTCAGCGTGTTTAAAAATTTATAATAAAATAATCACTGGATTCATGAATTATCATAAATTGTGATACCTCAGACCTCAGCACTGATAATTCATAATATTATGCTCACGCTCATCCAATAAATACTTAATATGTTTTCGCAGGCTGCCCATTCGAAAATCTGAGTGTCCCATTTGACACAAAAGAGTTTAGTTAGTCTGACTACTTAAATATTGCAAAAGAAGAGTTTATCTGTCGCAGTTGGCTTTATCAAGAGCTGGATTCTGTTTTCGACCATTCGCCGGCTCAAGAAGATAACATAACTAGAGTTCTGATAATCGGAGATCCAGGAACTGGAAAATCTGTCCTGTCTGCCCGGTCAGTTTGCTCCCCTACATCCAGTCTCACCATTCATGAACGGGATATTATATGTGTAAACATTCTGAAAAGAATACGCAAAGTGCAGGCAATTTTTTTCGTAATTTTAGCTGGGATGATAGCACAGATAATCCTGCATGAAATAAGGTTTCCTTGTCTCCGACATCTCGAACATTCTGCGTTTACTACATACTTACTGTGTGAACAATCAAGGTCCGATCGATAGTTTTGGACGAGCAGTTTTGTCACCGTTGAAAAGCCTTAAGAAAAGTACTCTAGAGTAAATTGGTATTAAGTGATTGATGCTCTCGATGAATGTCTCACAAAAGAAGAATCTAGACTAGGTATCATATATTTGCTCAAAAACAAACTCTCTCGTTTTCCATCTTAGCTGCAGCTTGCGATGACATCTTGTAATCAATCGTTCTTTTCCTGTACTCAAAGGAGTATAAAGAAGCTAATCATTGACCCTGAAGACTCTCGAAACACTAAAGATATTGAACTGTTTTTGACTACTCGATTTTATCAGAATGTTCCTTTGCTTCTAAGCATTAAAGCTTGGTTTGGTGATGTAAGCCGAGAAAACACAGCCAGGTTGATTTCTCTTTTGTAAAGCAAAAGTCAGGGAAATTTCCTGTTTGTTAAAGAAATGATCCGTCACTGGGAAGCTTCAAGAAATATAAAAAGTGATCTGTATGCATTGCCTGAAACGTTAGAAGAGTTGTATCATAATTACTTCCAAATATTATACCGTGGAGAGGAACATTTCAAACCTGTGGGACGGATTTTAGAATTACTCGTGGCAACTTTTCAGCCACTTACGCCGAAAGAAATTACTGACGTTCTTAGAGTTCAGGGGGCAAACCTGGAACAAGGGTATGATTTTCAAAACAGAATGAAGGGGCTGGGACATTTTCCGAGATACAGAAAGGATAATACAGTAACGCTGTATCACTTGTCTTTAACCGAATGGCTTACAAGCGACAATGGTAGAAATGAGAAATTTTACGTAAGTAGGAAAATAGGACACAATACACTTTGTGATTTTTACGTTAAAGGTGTTACCGAGGGAGGTAAGCGTGCGTTATTGAAATACAGTCTCCCATTGGCGCAACACATCGCTTACGGCGGTTGGAAGGAGGTATACGTAGAAAAAATTCTCAGATATCCTACTCAGGTTGTCAATTCGTCGAACCCTGAAAGTAATAGGACGGTTTTGCACCTTGCAGCCACCATTAATAACACAGACGTGCTTGAGCTTCTATTGCGCCACTGTAATGACATGGATTCCGTTGATAATTTTGGAAAAACACCCGCATTTTTAGCGGCTGAGCATGGACTTGTAGACAATCTTGCGTTAATGGTGAAGAAAGGAGCCAATGTTAATCTAAAAACAAAATCGCTTTCGTCGCTGGATTTCGAAAGTTACCGTAACATTCCCGATTTAGTTTTGGAATCGAAATTAAATTTTAGGGGAGCCACTATGCTTCACGCTGCAGCTCATGCAGGCCATCTGAAGGTTGTTAATTTCCTTCTAGACAACGGAGCTTTTATTTCCGTAGTAAACGAGGTCAACCTAACGGCACTTCAGATAGCCGCTGAGAAAGGACATTTAGAAGTTGTGAAAGAATTACATAAGGCGGGTGAAGTGGCCGATCAAACTGCTCTTCATCATGCAGCACAAAACAACAAGTTAGATGTGGTAAAATATCTTTTGGGTATGGGTGTCAAGGATACATGCATGAGATGTGATGGCTCTTTTTATTAGTTTAAGTCGGAAATGCACCGGTTACAGTCTAGAGTTAGAAAAACAACTATTTTTCTCCACGTTTTTAATGACATCCAAGAGTACGCTGAAGTCTCGTATGGTGAGTTATTGGATGATAAACATGTAATCTATTGCGAAACTGCGCTCCACACAGCAATATCTTCAGGCCATAATAAGGTAGTCAAGGAGCTTATATCTAAAGACAATTAGTCTGAATGATCCTGACAACTAGCGTGTAAGGATCATTCAGAAAGAACACCATTACACGAAGCTGCTAGAAGAAATAACAGGGAAATAGTGACTATTCTGCTTAAGAAAGATCAGACAGAAATAGAATTAACATGCGATTACGAAGATTATCAATATGACAGTTTCTATGACAATCTTTTAATTATGAGTGACGCAGAATTGATGGAATATAAAAAAGATAAATGCCCTCGTGGATACACACCTCTCCACTTAGCCGCTAGGTATGGACACTGGGAAGTTGCCATTGATCTCCTACGAAACAGGGCAGTGGTTGGGGCCAAAGACTTTCTGTGAGTGACTCCACTTCATATAGCCGCTTGCCATAATCACCGACATGTGGTGAGGGTCCTTGTTAAGTTCGGTGCTAACATTAGTAGCAAAACTTTGAACGGATCGACGCCTCTTCATAGTGCTGCAGCATGTGGGGCTTTGGAGGTAACTGACCAGTTAGTTTACCATGGAGCGATCCTTGATGCAGCTGATGACAATAACCTCTCAGCATTGCATTATTGTATCCTTGACGTACATTCTAACCATTTCAGTGGTCATCCCAGGCTTGCAAAGTTTTACGATGATGATAAGAACTACGTAAGGAACACAAACTTTTTCCAGTGGCTGGATGTATTTATCAATTTGATGATACTCGGTTCCAATGTAAATGCAGTCGATTTACATGGTCGGTCGGTGCTGTATTTGGCTGCTAAAAATGGTTTGGCCGACGCTGTCAACGTCCTCATGCAAGAAAAGTCACAGCTTGACGTTTTGATAAGTCTGGTGAAACACCACTGGCAGCAGCTATCAAGAACGTCGCAGTGGAACCAAAGCAATGGATGTTTTTGACTGGAGATACCATAGATCAGCTTCAAAAATATCTAAGTGATCACGAAATGGTGGTATATCTTCTTCTCTCATCTGGAGCGTCATTGGCAAATTGTAATCATTCTAGGGTGAGCTTGCTAAACCATGCTATTATGAAAAATCGGCTGCTCAACGTTCAGCTTCTGCCATTTAAAGGAGCAAGTGTCAACTGTAAAGATAACCAAGGAAGGACACCTCTCCTAACTTACCTTCAAGTTGGTGGTGACTGGGTAGACGTGGTCCTTAAACGGTTTAATGCTTCAGTTGATATAAAGTGTGGAGAGCCATTCAATACCTCTGAGTTACATTTGATTTGTTATACCCCTCCGAGCATGATAGATGACAATTTTTTCCAATAAATCTCTGGTAACGATAACTCGTGCTTTTCTAAAACAGGACCTTTATTCACAGCAATTGAAAATCACCCTTTGAAGTACAAACTAATCGATTCCTGTCTAGATGCTGAAGGATTTACACCTTTACACAGAGCAGCGCAAGGAGCAAACATAGTTGCTGTTTCCAACCTCATAAGGCTCGGTGCAAACCAGAGTTCGCTTAGCCCAGATGGGTACGATGCTTTGACACTAGCTCTTCTCCATGCTGGGAATACCTCATGGTGGTTTTCCGACCAATATGGTCACTTGAAATTTTACAAAGCTTCTCTTGTGGCGCTGGACCTCCTTCGCTATAAAATGAAAACATGTGGCTTTCAAATCATATGTGACTCCAGTAAAGCCGAGCTGACTCTATACCACTTGGCAGCCTCTCGAGGCCTTCTACACTTTATTAAGGAGATCTTCAAAGATAAAGACTTCCATTAGTTAGATGTTGATTGTCCTAACAGAGATGGAATAACACCTATGTACTTAGCGAAGCTATCGAGCAACCGCGAGGGTAGTGATGTGTTTACAAATTCAAACCCGTGGACCGAGGTTGTGGAGTTTATTGAGAATCTAGGGGGTCAGATGCAGTATCCAAGTAGACATGCCGAATACAATGTCATCTATTACAGGTTGTACGACTCGATTCCGAAGGAAGCAGAGGTGAATTTAAGACCCGGATTTCGTGATTTCTTCGCCGAGTTTTTGTCTCTTGCTCATGGGCATACGACTTCTACGAGTTGTGATTCTATAATTTCACACAGACTTGAGTTTCGTTTTGGACATCGTAAATTTGAAATTTTTGTAGAATTAATCCAGCAATTTCTGCTTTCAAAACGTCGAGGTTTTCAGCAAAGGATACCAAACTCTGCGTGTCTGCGTAAATAAACTTATGAGGGTATTTTTATGGTCGCACAAATATTTTGCTTCTAGCCATGCATATGGTGAGTTAAAATTTTCCGAGTTAGAATTGAGACTATTTTATATTATTAGAACCTGGCATGAGGAAAGATTTGGTTTGTTACCTTGTTACAAAATTGCTTTTTCCAAATACGGACCGTATTTCGTAGATAAGAGGTACATTCAAACACTTGTTAGACAGTATGAAGATAACTTGCTGCTAAACCACTTAGGTACGATCTGTCATGACGTCCAACTAAACGAAATTTCAGGACTTTTAACCCAATTTTCTCTAATAAATACAATAGCGGTGAGATCGGATACCGGTACTATCCAGACTTTATAAGAAAGCGAATGGGATGGAAAACAAGTAGCCAATGGATAAGTCGATTTTTTTTAATATTGGCCAGCCGAGTTCATCATTAAATTTGCCATGGGGATGTACCCTCAATATGATTATCTTAAAATTCTTGACGTTGGATTGGAACCAGGGTCTCGTGTTTTAATCCATAATTGAACTTGATCTGGGCTGAGTACAACTTTTACAACAACGCCATTTTACCCTCAGGCAAACACAGCACAAGTCCAATCATTTTTAAATCCCGAAAACAATCTTGAGAGGATTCTCCCCAACCCCAACCCCCCCAATCCAAAAATGAAGTCCATCCTCAGGGGTTATGCATGGAATTGCTATTTACCTGTGAAGATGACAGTGTCCCAAACGTTTTGTCCTGCATGGATATTTATCAAAACCACTTCGTACATATTTCAATTTGTGTATGCTCGATGCTGTTTGTAAAATGGATGGGAAATGGGGCTGCCAATGCCTAAATCAAGCCATGAATCACATGCTGTTTCGCTTGATTTGCCCCCGCCCCGACTCGTCCTTGCGCTTTGTGACACATTTCTTTTTATCCTTTCTATTTCCTGAATACGGGCAAGCATTAGTAATGTTTGATTCACGGAAAACAGACCTAAAAATCAAACTCTGTTCGCTTCTATTTCTCTCTCTCTCATATTATACTTAATCAGCAGTATAAATACATTTTACTTGCCGGCTGGGAGGTCCGTAAATTTAAAACTGTAACAGAGGTCTTTAGGGCTAAGGGTAGCATTTTCAAGGCCAGGATCGCAGTTTTTCACCCTACAGAACGGGAAATATATTGTTCATTTTTTCCTCTCTCTACTTTAAGTCGAGTCTGCTGCCTGCGGTTTCCAAAGGAATTTTATAAACACAAATTTGTCATTATTGTACTTGACTCAGTGTCCAAATACCGTTTGTCATAGGCCTTATGCATGTTTACGTCGAAGTACGTAATTCCACCCTCAGCCCAGAACACTTAATATAGCTGCAAACGCTAATCACTCGTATTCAAACTTTACTAGAACAAACATCCGTTCATCGAAAATTTAATAAACTCAACAGGTCACATTGTTGAACATGGTAACTGAAAATAACAAAATTACAAACATGTGAATGAGCATAAAATATCTTACAACGTATGAGTGAAAGTACTGGAAAATGACAAAGCGAAATAAACAAGGACACTTACAAGACAAATGGGACCAAACCAAAAGACGAAAAAATTAAACTCAAAGCACGATATGATCCGCAAACTAGACAACTAACCAAATAAATTACGCGCGAACAGAATATATATGATATGCAAGTAAAAAAATATAACAAGTACAAAACTGGTAACTGACAAAGGACACTCATGAAGACGAGAAACTAAACACCTAACACGAAACTATGAAACAACAACAGCAAAAAAAAAATAATACAAATTCTTGCACCTACACTTAATTCTAAAGAGCACCTTCATGAAAACATCAAGAAAGTAACAAAGAGTCACGGATACTTAAATGCAAACGAGGCTTGGGGGTAAATTCTCAGTAAATTAATTCATCACGCATAGTAGGTACTTTAAAATCTCCTACGTGCATCTCGACCGTTGAAATCTCTAAACCGTTTTCTTTCATCGTAGTATGTTGCAGCGAAAGATTCAAGCTGATGCATAAATGTTGATCTTTTTTTGAAACAGTGTACTTCCAGTGTACTTCCAGTGTACTTTCAGCGCGCATTTCCCGCAATTAACTGAAAAGGCGGAGAATTAATTAAGAGAATTTATCAGCTCCTAACGAATTCATGTCAATCGTACTGTTTTGAAAGCTCGAACACCATTGCGCTAGATAAGATAGATAAGACTACATAACACCCTCAGGCTCTCATTTTTATTCTCCTCTCGCTTCCCTTGCAGTCAGATTGCCCCCTAACGAATTATGAAACTTTGTTAAAAATGAGAATGATGAAAATATAGAACCAACTAAAAAAGAACCAAAGCTTCTCCGTGTCATATTTGAAATTTTTATCAATGAAAAAGCCGATATGTAACTCCATCCCCTCTTTCCTTTTGTGGGATTTCTTTGTAACGAAAATGGAGAAAGTTCTCAGGCTTCTTTTCGTTCCTTTTTCACTTTCTGGATCAAAATTTATCTTGTGTTCAGGGTAATAAGTTGAGTTTTCGTCTTCTTCGTGGTAAGCTCTGTAAATTATGAATCTCTACGTAGTTCCTGTGCAGAGTAAGAGTATCTACGCCATTCTTTTCGCAGTTGTAAATTTGAATTTGCCGTCTTTCGAGAGCAAACATAAATGGCTCAAGAGGACTTCTGTGGAAACAGTCCGTATAGTAATATTCTGACAACGAGAGAACCAATCAGAACCCCCCTTCCCCCCCCCCCCCATGTATCTCGCGATTACCTTGCGATCTAACTATTCACCCTATAATAAATGAAATTGTCTCCATGAGAACTGGAGGTAGGGTATATATTTAGAAATCTGAGGGAGGGGGGAAATGAACATCAAATATATACGTTTTTTTTCTAGTTTCATTATTCTATTTTTATTTATTTCAGCTAAAAGTATCACAATCTCTGTGCAGATTCAAGACTGCTATCTCTTGTTTGTTCAGCTTACAACGCTGCTGTAAGATACTGATGGAGACATGTTACAATAAAATTTACTAGACGGGAAAGAGTCGCTTAAATTTGTCAAATTTGATGTTTAACATTGAAATTCTTAACCAATTTAATATATGGTTGAAACGATCAATTATACAGTCTAAGTGTCAAAGAAATCTTGACGGGGGCTTAAAACGAGTTCTTGATACTAAAAGTATTTTCCTTAATTTGTCTGTAAGCAAAGAAATTCGAGTTTTTGGTTCAAGTCCAACATTAAGAATCTTTATATAGTCGTACTTACGATAGAGGTCGAAGGAAAATTTAACTAGAAATTCTAACGGCCAAACATGAGGATTACTCTCGTCATCAACAGTCCATCCCATGCGCTTCAATGCGAAGCTTTGATGCTTGGAAAAATATGCGTTGAACTCTAGGTAATTAGCGTTGGTTGAATGATGAACGTAATGGGAACCAAATCCAATGTGCAACCATAAACAAATTGTTCGCAGATACCAAAGCGGAATGCTGTTTTCATACCGCTCAATAAGTTGTTTAGATTTTCTGTCATTCTGGAAAAATGGCCGATTATTATCGAAGACTATCTTAACACATGCAAAGTGTTGGAATACTTCCTTATGCCAAATCATCATTAAATGGTAAAGAAGTGAGTTTATGTGGTACAACTTGATTTCGAGTGGAAGCTTGAACCGGAACACTGCAGGATCCGAGTGTCTTGTACATTTCGAAAAGGAATAATAGAATGCCTGATATACCTTCTGACAAATATTCAAATCCCGTAAAGCAAGTGTCACAATGTTCACAAAAGAGCCCTGGCGATTAAGCAGTTCTAGCTGGCTTAATAGCTCTTTTGAAATTTTCAATGTTAAAGAGGGGTTACCAATCTCATTGATAACTGGGACTACTTCTGATTTGGGTCTGCAGTCCATTGATGTGTAATTCTTGTAAGTAGATAAAAGTCGAATGACAAAACTGCGAACGTCAGGCCTAGGATTCAGTTTGAAGCCCGTTGGAATCCAACCATACAACCGGTTGTAGATCAAATGTAGTTCAGCATCTCTGTCTGGATACTGTATTTGACCTCCCAGGTTCTCAATAAACTGTACAACTTCAGCCCAAGGGTTGTAAAGGTCAATTCCGATCGTATTACTACTGTACAGTTTGGCCAAGTACATTGGAGTAATTCCGTCCTTGTTTGGGCAATCAACATTTAACCTATGAAGTTCACCTTCCTTGAAGATCTCCTTAATAAATTTCAATAGCCCACGAGAGGCTGCCAAATGATACAAAGTCAGTTCAGATTTGCTGGAGTCACACACAATTTGGAAGTCACTTTTCATTTTGTAACGAAGTAGTTCTAAAGCCACATCAGAAGCTTCATTCATTTTTAGTTGTTCAACTTGAGTTCTCTTCAAAGGCCATAAATTACTTCCACCATGAAGAATGGCTAGCGTGAGGGCGTCATGTCCCTGTGGGCTTTGTAAGGACACATCGGCACCATTTTTTATGAGGTTACGAACAGCAACTTTGTTGGCACCCTGAGCAGCTCTGTGTAAAGGTGTAAATCCTTCGGCATCCAAACAAGAATCGATTACTTTGTACTTCAAACGGTGCCTTTCAACAGCTTTTTCTAAGGAACTCTCTTTTGAACATGTTCGATCATCACACGAGATTTGTTGAAAAAAGTTGTTATCCTCAAGCTTTGGAGAGAAATAACACATTAAATGAAAGAAAGATGTGTTGAATGGCTTTCCACACTTAATCTTCATGAAGCCTTTCAAGAAGATCGCATCTACCAATGGCCAATCTCCACCATTATGAAGAAAAGCCACAAGAGGAGTTCGTCCTAAACTATCCTTACAGTTCATGTTGGCTCCCTTTAAAAGTAGCAGCTGTGCAATATATGGCTGTTTATTGAGGAGAGCGCGATGTAATAGGTTTTCGCCGGAGCTATTACACTTTGTAAATGAAGCACCGGACGAGAGAAGAAGGTGTACGACCAAATCATGATCTTGCAAATATCCACGCAAGGCCTGAAAGTTCTTCTCATGAAGGATTACGCGCGAATGCTCAGGTAGTATTCTGGCCTTTTCGATTGCCACTTCCAATGGTGTTCTCTTCAACCCGTCGTGCATTTCAAGCTTCGCTCTTCTTTGCAAAAGAACATTAACTGCGTCAGCCAAACCGTTTTCAGCTGCTATGTGCAATGCTGATCGACCTAATTTGTCAGCAGCATTCATATCAGCACCGAGTAGGATCAAATGAATGAAGGCATCTAACCACTGATAAAGATCTGTGTTCTTCCAGTAGATTCCCTCCTTATAAAAACTAGCAAGACGGCCTCTACGGTCAACCGTTACCAGATGCAGTAAGTTTTCGTCACTCGTCGAATTCACAAGAAGTCGTCGATCAAGTTGATTTGAAGTCATATTTCGTATGGTATAATGCAAAGGCGTGAGCCCGCTGTCATCGATTTGGTTAATGTTTGCTCCATGGTAAATTAACTGGCTAATTGCCTCAATAGCACCACATGCTGCAGCACTGTGAATGGGTGTCGAACCATTAAATGATCGGCTATTAATGTCAGTACCGAGTTTCAAAAGAATATATATGATATTCTGGTGATTATGACAAGCAGCCACATGAAGTGGCGTTGCACCAGAGCAGTCCTTAACTCCAACACCTGCTTTGTTCTCCAAAAGAGTAAGAGCAACTTTCCGATATCCATAGCGCGCAGCCAGATGGAGGGGGGTATATCCGCAGTGGCATACATCGCCGTGGTATTCACTGGACTCTTTATAGCTCAGCACCAAACTACGCCCTGTTTCAGTATGTGGCTGAATGTCCTGCCATCGATCACATGTTGAATGTATCTTTGTTTCATCTGTCGAGAGCAGAAATTTGACTAATTCTGTATTGTTCTTTCGTACGGCCTCGTGCAGTGGTGTCCTTCCTGAGTAATCACGACACGCTAACACCCATTTGCCTCGTGAGACGAGCTCCTCGATTATTGCCTTATGACCTAAGGAGACTGCTGCATGGAGCGCAGTATTACAGAAAATTAGATGTTTGTCGTCGAACAGTTCGCCGAATTCAATGTGTTTGGATACAGCATCACGTTTAATGCATTCATCGTCTATCAGCGGGCCATTAGCTGATTTATAGCTTGATTCGCAGTGTTTGTTGATGGGAAAAGAAAAGTTTTCTAACCTAACTTGGCTTTGATAACGGTGTTTTGTCTTCAGCCAGTAGAGAGATCCATCACATCTTATGCATTTATCCTTGACACCGATTTGTAAAAGGTATTTTACAACGTCCAGCCTGTTGTTTACGACTGCATGATGTAGAGCAGTCTGATCTGCAACTCCACCGGATTTGTAAAGAGTCTTAACAACCTCTACATGTCCATTCTCAGCAGCAACCTGAAGTGCTGTTAGATGAACATCGCTTTCCGTCGAAATGAATGCTCCATTGTCAAGAAGGAACCTAACAACCTCCAGGTGGCCTCCGTGAGCAGCAACGTAAAGCATGGTGGCCCCCCAAAATTTTGATTTAATTTCAGAAAAAGGAATATAAGAGTCGTGTATCTTATATGCGTCTATACCATTCAGGATATTTTTGGTCTTTACTGACTTTGTTTTACGATTTACTCTAGCTCCTCTCTTCACCAATAGAACCAGATTTTCAACAAGTCCGTGCTCGGCCGCCAAAAATGCAGGTGTTATTCCACGCTTATCAGCACAGTCTATGCAACTAAAATGGCGTAGCAATAGTTCTAATACATCTGTGCTATTGATCGTAGCAGCATGGTGCAGTAACGTCCTACTGTTTCCTGAGTCTGATGAATTGACAACGTGTGAAGGAAAATTGAGAAATTCTTTAACATATGCCTCCCTCCAACCGCCACAGGCAATGTGTTGCGCCAAAGTAAGAATATATTTTGACAGCGCAGATTTACCTCCATCACTAATAAGCCGAAGGTAATAGTCACAAAAGACTTCGTGACCTTTCTTTTTGCTGACATAAAATGGGCCATTTTTATTGCTGTTACCTGTAAGCCACTCGGTTAGAGACAAGTGATACAACGTCAATGTGTTATTCTTTCCATATCGTACAAAATGCCCAAGTTCTTTCATTCGATCTCGAAAATCGTAATCTTCTTCCAGTTGTTTTTCATTCATCTTGATTACGTCAAAAATTTCACGCTGTGTCATTGGATGAAACGTTGATACAAGTAATTCTAACACCCGACGCACAGGTTTAAAATGCTCTCTTGTATCGTATAATCTTTCGAAATAACTGTGGTACAATTCACCTAATGTTCCAGGCAGTGCATAAGGATCATTTCGTTTGACTCTTGTGGTCTCCCAGTGATGAATCATCTCCTTAACAAACAGGAAATTTCCCTGACTTTTACGTAACAAGGCAGAGATCAGTTTCGCAGTGTTTTCTACGCTGCTCTCACCGAACCAGGTCTTCACTCTATAAAGTAGTGGACCATCTCGATAAAACCTAGTGGTCAAAAACAGTTCGATGTCTTCGATATTTCGAGAATCTTCAGGATTGATGCTTAACTTGGCGATGCTACCTGAATTTAAAGATACACTCGATTCATTACGGGATGTCAACACAAGTTTCAGCCAAGATGGAAACCGAGGAAGCTTATTGTTGAGCAAATAAACGATGCTATGACTTGTTTCTGTCTGTGTGAGACATTCATCCAGAGCATCTATGACAATATACCAATTCTCCTTAGGTACATTTGTCAGGCTTTTCAGGGGTGACAAAACTGCTTGTTCGAAGCACCCTACAGGATCCTGGATGCCTACACAATCAGTATTTAGTGATCTCAGAATATAGGAGCTGTTCGAGACAATGTAACCATATTCTGGGATTCTCCGAGCTATCATTTCTGCCAAATTACGAACAAATTTGCCAGCAATTTGTGTATTTTTGTCAGAATGTTTGCAAAGATGGTATCCCAATATATGTTCATGGATAGTGCGACTTGATGAACGGGAACAAACCAATTGGGCAGCTAATGCAGACTTACCAGCCCCTGGATCTCCGACAATCATGACGCCAGAGAGAGTACTCGGGGGATGGAGGGCGTTTTCTATCTCATTATATAACCATCGACGACCAATGAAGTTTTCTCGAGCCCCAGCTAAGTAGTCGGTCAGGTTGAACTCTTTGGTGTCGAATGGAACACTGACATCTTCAGCTGGACATCCTTTAACATAAATAGATGAGTATGCTTTTATTTCATGGGCTGATTGACTTTATTTCTTTTGCTTATATCATTCACTTGTTGCATACGAAATGCTAACGTTGTCCAAGGAGATAGCTAACAGTGACGTTTACTGAACTTTCATACCAACAAAGCTAAAAAGACAACATATAATAATAACTCACCATCCCCATATGACTTGTCGTCTAAATTGCAAATGAAACAAAAAAAGACCAAGAACATCATCAAAGTACCGACCGGCTTTTGCCTTATAGCTGTAGCACCTCTGACCAGGTAACATCCAATGTTAAGCAAACGGTAAGCAACGAGGCGTGGCACGGAAATGGTACCTTTGGTTTTTTTCTCCAAGTTTTGTTGGGCTTTTTGGAGCTTTCGTAGTTGACCCTCCACACGACTACGTTGTTTCCTGTTTCTATTTGATTCCTTTTTAAACATTTTCATTTCATTTTTATGGCCTGTGATGTCATTTTGAATCACCTGTATAAAACGGTACAAAACCTCTGCTCTGCAAAAGTGCACGTCTCTTTTGCTTTTCAGAGTTGAGATTTCCTGCAGGGCATTCCGGACATCTAAATCACTCGCAAGGGCTGGATCTTTGAGTAGTTCCTCAATTGCGTCAAAAGCATCGTTCTTTTCTATTTCGGACAACTCCAACTTCAGTACATGAGCCCATTTTGTGTTTCGAATGTCTCGAACATCTTTTATCAGTGGGCGCTGGACGGTGAAATGATTGCACCAGAACATTAAGTTAAGAATATTGGTAATTTCCAAGTCATCGACACTTTCTATAACCGTATGAATTCCGACATCTGGGAGGAAAAGTTTAACTATCTCCCAAGGACCAATATTTGGGTCCACCCATTTACTGGAATCACTTTGCTTCCAGTTCAGCCTTCTTCCGAGGTGGTAACCTTGAAGGGCGTTTGCCCATTTGCAGGCTCCCATGTCATGGTACTGATTTGGTTTCCTTCCCGGATCATAAACACAGGTGCACGCTCCAGCTGCAATTGCTGCCCTTAAATTATTGTAGAAGGCCTCAGTTTCTCTCTTTATAAAGGGGCGAAGGCCTTGGCAGAGATGTGTTGTCAACGCCCGTCCAAGGGAAATCCAGTTTCCTTCTTCAGGTGTTTTCAGTTGAACGAATTCTTTAGATAAACATTCAGACATTGCTGTTTTAAGGAAAACATTGAATCGGTTAATGTATAGAGGGAATTGGTGTCGCTAACATACTATTCACAACTAGCTACTGTTTAACTGTTTACGTGTTTCTCAGCTTAGAAACCTGAATTTCCCATTGCGGTGATTACCCGTTTATGTATCACAATTTATCAACCGTTGATAATCCCACTGTGTATACTTAAAAAATACTTATTTTATTCAGTGTACCCTTAATCAACACTTAACGAGCTTTGCCCGTCGAAAATTTTTTTTGCAAACTAAGCCAAGAGGTTCCTGAATAACACGTTTTATGAGACCATGTTTAAGAAAATTACGTTCAATGAAACTTGTTTAAATTAGTGTAAACAGGGCATTAGTTTACAAGCTTCAGACCAACAAGCTTCCGGATACCACCTATGCCTTTTCCGATCAGCCTCCATTGTTTATTGCAGCAGTAAAAGGTATATGTACAATCAACAATTTTGAAGAATTGCTGAACATTTTATTTAGCCAAGTAAACTGTCAACATTTCGGATTTACAATGCGACTGTTAATTACAACTACAGATGATCTGTCTCTGTCTCTGTCTCTGTCTCTGTCTCTGTCTCTGTCTCTGTCTCTGTCTCTGTCTCTCTCTCTCTCTCTCTCTATATTCTCTCTCTCTCTCTATATATATTCTCTCTCTCTCTCTCTCTCTCTCTCTCTCTCTATATATATATATATATATATATATATAGGAAGTTTGCGAGTCGATTTCCGCGTGGAACAGTGCTCAATACGTTGAAGCAGAGCAGAATAAATATTATGAGGGGAAAAAAGGACGTAACTACGTTTCCCGACAAGCCTGTTTCGTGAATCGCTTCACTCTTCAGGGGTTTAAGAAGCGATTCACGAAACAGGCTTGTCGGGAAACGTAGTTACGTCCTTTTTTCCCCTCATAATATTTATATATATATATATATATGCATGCTCACTAGTTTTTCTAGTTTGAGCACTCTGGCATGGCTTAAGTAATCCCACATGTGTGAGATCACTTGGGGTGGCTTTACTGCCTTACCTCCATCCTAGCATCAGCACTGCACTGATGAGGCCCAGAAGGCCGAAACAGTACTGTCTGCAGTTAGTTATATATATATAACTAACTGCATATATATATATATATATATATATATATATATATATATATATATACCTTTACCTTTACCAGCTTCAGTTTGTAATTCAAATCAAGTTATTTCCTATCCTATCGTTTGGAATGTTTAATACAGTCGTGGTGTTAAGGGCAATTATATATATATAACTAACTGCATATATATAACTAACTGCAGACAGTACTGTTTCGGCCTTCTGGGCCTCATCAGTGCAGTGCTGATGCTAGGATGGGGGTAAGACCATATAGCCACCCCAAGTGATCTCACATATGTGGGATCATCTAAGCCATGCCAGAGTGCTCAAACTAGAAAAACTAGTGAGCATGCATATATATATATATATAGAGAGAGCAGTAAAGTTACAGTTAGTTATACATATATATATATATATCTCTTAATAAAGAAACCACAACTTTTAGTTTGCAAGACATGTTTCGACATTCTTATGTCATCTTCAGTTGTAAATGCGATTTTAACGGTTGTACATTTGAATTTATATGAAATTACGTTACAAATTACGTATTGTTTACGTACGATTTGAATATTAAATACGAAAAAACGTGACAAAGCACGTGCTAGATGGGGAAAGAAGGAGAAAAGAAAAATAATGATAATCATAAGAATAATTATTATGATAACAGAATCAAAAGGAAAGAGACAGCTCTAGATGCTTCAATTGCTGATTAAGGATGGGTTTGTCCCACTTAATATGCAATGCCTCTTTGATCTTAATTTCGTATTTCGAAGCGGCAGAATCTAAAATGGTGAAACATTCTGTACCACAAGAGTCGAGACAGGCCTTTGATGATTGTAGGTGCTTGTAAATGTGTGAAGTTTTTTCAGACAAGAGGTGCTCACGAACCCGTGTACAGATGTGGCGAGTGGTCTCACCAATATAACTGGCATTACAGCCAGCACACGAAAATTTATAAACGACACGCGAACGTAGACCTGGTGGTACTGAATCTTTCACACTGAACAAGTTTCTGAGCTTAAACGTATTGAAGACTAACTTAATATCTAAATCAGGTCTACAATAACGTTTCAGTAGTTGCCTTAACTTGGTTTGAGCGATGTCAGAAAACCGCCCAACATAAGGAAGTTTAAAATAATGCGAAGAAGGTTTTCCGGAGTTTAATGTGGCGTTATGCGTGGGAGAAGGATTATAGCTCTTGGCCAGATGCCTGGAGATAATCCTGTCTATGACGCTGGAAGGGAAACAATTTTTCCGTAGCAAGAAAATAAGTTTTTGTACATCCTTGTGGAAACCAACCCAGGAATTATTGATCTTATATACTCTGTCAACCAAAGTTCTTATTAAACCTAATTTGTACATCATAGGAGTGAAGCTAAAATAATTAGTCAGAAGACCAGTAAACGTCTTCTTGCGGTAGACGCTAGTAATTATGGATGGATTGCTGTTGTCAATCAATATGTCTAAGAACGATAATTTCTCATTAATTTCCTTTTCCATTGTGAAGCGAATACTAGGGTGTCTGGTGTTTAAATAATCAAAGAACAATACCGCGTCCTTCTCATTATTGAACAAACAGAAGGTGTCATCGACATAGCGTCTGTAGAAAACAACTTCAGATAATGAATAGTTGTCTAACCAGGTTTTTTCATGATGTCCCATAAAGAGATTTGCAAGTACTGGAGCAAGTGGGGACCCCATGGCAACTCCATCTATCTGATCGTAAAACACTCCCTCAAACAGAAAACCGGTTTCAGTTGTCGCAAAGGCAAAAAGCCTTCTTAGGTCAGCGGCGTTTATCTTAAGACCAGGGTTACCTTGATGAATGTACCTAATCGCAATATCTATGCACTCATCGAGAGGTATACTAGTGAATAAGCTCTCGACATCGAAAGATACCATGAATTTCCCTGAGGTAGATAATTGGTTGATTTCATGTACAAAAGAGAACGTGTCGCGGACGTTGTATTCGTGTGGGACATGTGGCTCGAGAAGATTACAAAGGAATTTAGATAAATTGTAATTGTAGGTACCTATTGAAGATACTATTGGTCGAAAGGGAGGTGTTTCATTAGGTCGTCTAGCCTTGTGCATCTTAGGTAGCCCATAAAACCTGGCTGGTTGAGAACCAACTGGGTAGATTCTCTCATAGGTATTTTTGTCTAAGTGGCCCTTACTTTTAAGTGTTCTCAAAAAACGTTGTAATTTACCTTCCCTTTGTAATGTTGGATCGTTATCATTAACCTTAAACTTGGAAGTGTCACTGATAATAGATAAAATACCCTGTTCGTAGGCTTTCCTGTCCATGACAATGGACATGGACAGGAACAGCCTACGAACAGGGTATTTTATCTATTATCAGTGACACTTCCAAGTTTAAGGTTAATGATAACGATCCAACATTACAAAGGGAAGGTAAATTACAACGTTTTTTGAGAACACTTAAAAGTAAGGGCCACTTAGACAAAAATACCTATGAGAGAATCTACCCAGTTGGTTCTCAACCAGCCAGGTTTTATGGGCTACCTAAGATGCACAAGGCTAGACGACCTAATGAAACACCTCCCTTTCGACCAATAGTATCTTCAATAGGTACCTACAATTACAATTTATCTAAATTCCTTTGTAATCTTCTCGAGCCACATGTCCCACACGAATACAACGTCCGCGACACGTTCTCTTTTGTACATGAAATCAACCAATTATCTACCTCAGGGAAATTCATGGTATCTTTCGATGTCGAGAGCTTATTCACTAGTATACCTCTCGATGAGTGCATAGATATTGCGATTAGGTACATTCATCAAGGTAACCCTGGTCTTAAGATAAACGCCGCTGACCTAAGAAGGCTTTTTGCCTTTGCGACAACTGAAACCGGTTTTCTGTTTGAGGGAGTGTTTTACGATCAGATAGATGGAGTTGCCATGGGGTCCCCACTTGCTCCAGTACTTGCAAATCTCTTTATGGGACATCATGAAAAAACCTGGTTAGACAACTATTCATTATCTGAAGTTGTTTTCTACAGACGCTATGTCGATGACACCTTCTGTTTGTTCAATAATGAGAAGGACGCGGTATTGTTCTTTGATTATTTAAACACCAGACACCCTAGTATTCGCTTCACAATGGAAAAGGAAATTAATGAGAAATTATCGTTCTTAGACATATTGATTGACAACAGCAATCCATCCATAATTACTAGCGTCTACCGCAAGAAGACGTTTACTGGTCTTCTGACTAATTATTTTAGCTTCACTCCTATGATGTACAAATTAGGTTTAATAAGAACTTTGGTTGACAGAGTATATAAGATCAATAATTCCTGGGTTGGTTTCCACAAGGATGTACAAAAACTTATTTTCTTGCTACGGAAAAATTGTTTCCCTTCCAGCGTCATAGACAGGATTATCTCCAGGCATCTGGCCAAGAGCTATAATCCTTCTCCCACGCATAACGCCACATTAAACTCCGGAAAACCTTCTTCGCATTATTTTAAACTTCCTTATGTTGGGCGGTTTTCTGACATCGCTCAAACCAAGTTAAGGCAACTACTGAAACGTTATTGTAGACCTGATTTAGATATTAAGTTAGTCTTCAATACGTTTAAGCTCAGAAACTTGTTCAGTGTGAAAGATTCAGTACCACCAGGTCTACGTTCGCGTGTCGTTTATAAATTTTCGTGTGCTGGCTGTAATGCCAGTTATATTGGTGAGACCACTCGCCACATCTGTACACGGGTTCGTGAGCACCTCTTGTCTGAAAAAACTTCACACATTTACAAGCACCTACAATCATCAAAGGCCTGTCTCGACTCTTGTGGTACAGAATGTTTCACCATTTTAGATTCTGCCGCTTCGAAATACGAAATTAAGATCAAAGAGGCATTGCATATTAAGTGGGACAAACCCATCCTTAATCAGCAATTGAAGCATCTAGAGCTGTCTCTTTCCTTTTGATTCTGTTATCATAATAATTATTCTTATGATTATCATTATTTTTCTTTTCTCCTTCTTTCCCCATCTAGCACGTGCTTTGTCACGTTTTTTCGTATTTAATATTCAAATCGTACGTAAACAATACGTAATTTGTAACGTAATTTCATATAAATTCAAATGTACAACCGTTAAAATCGCATTTACAACTGAAGATGACATAAGAATGTCGAAACATGTCTTGCAAACTAAAAGTTGTGGTTTCTTTATTAAGAATTATTGCCACTCTGCTGTCTTTACGTCCTTTTGGTAACAATATATATATATATATATATATATATATATATATATATACATATACATATATATATATATATAAGTTGTTTCACCGCTGTCCGCTCGTACTTCGGTTTTTTTTTTCTTCCCCTGCTCGTCGCCCGTGATGTAGTATCGTGGGCACACGGTAAGGCATTACATGAAGGCTTCGCTTCACGTGGGCTAGTAACTGTGAAGCCGCGGGAGCAAATAATTCAAACCCTTTACCAGCTTCAGTTTGTAATTCAAATCAAGTTATTTCCTATCCTATCGTTTGGAATGTTTAATACAGTCGTGGTGTTAAGGGCAAAGAAGTTATCTCACGGAGTTGTACCTAGAAAGTTTTCAAATGATAGCGAACGGCGTGAGAAAGTTTCCATCATTCTCTCTTCAGTTAACTATCGCAGGGTTTACTTAAATCATTTAAGAAAATCGCGTTTTGTCAAAGATGTGTTGTTTTACCCTCAGAGGGAAGAAATGGCCTCTCCGAAAATTGATTCAAAATGAGATTGAGTCAGCGATGTTCATGTTTACATTGAGTCTGACGCGTTAATTTGATTTTGGTGTGAGAACCCGTCAAACATCTGAGAATTAAACGACGGACCGCAAATGTGTAGTACAAACAAACTCATGGGTTAGGTGAAGTTATTCCTACCATAAGCGTCCCAAGCTCACGTCTCGAGAAAAAGCAAACGATTAATTGATGAAAGCGTAACGTGTTGCGTGATCCCGTGTTCAGTTACGAGTGGGAAACGAAATAACAGTGATGGCAAAACAAGCTTAAAACGGCAGAGAACGCCGGAAACCACAACGGACACACAAGATTTGAGTAAGTTCTAAAGGTTTCACCAGTAAAATGTTATAATTTCGGGATATTTACCGTTGTAAATCGACCATATTTCTTTCCCCATACAATTGCTCATAACGTGTTCAACTTCCGGTCAGTGAAAAACGCAGACTGCTGAGGTGGTCACTGAAACAAGGAATGACCTAAAATGACCTTTAGTGATTTCTTAAATGACCTAAAATGACCCAAAATGACCTTGAGTGATACCTAAAATAACCTGATATGACCTTGAGTGAGGGTGTGGATGGGGTCAACCGACTAGCGACAAAGGGCGAAAAATACTACCGACTACCGACAAAACGAGAAAAAAATTACCGATACCAGCAGAAAAAAAAATTAACCGACTACCGACGTGGGCCGACATTATCGATATTTGTTTTCAGAAAGATGAGATCAGAAGAGAATTTTGTATTTTTTCTAGTTTACGAAGTAACTGCATTAAAGGTAACTACAGAATTTCCTGTCATCTTCTTACTTTTTAGCTGGAAGAGCGCGGGATCATTTCGCAGAACAATTTTCGGTGCTTGAGCCCACGAAACCTCCCGCTGTAATATTTCAACCACGTTGTTTGTTCATACAGTCCAGCCATGTCAGCCTCATGAGTGTAATCATAAAAGTGATCGTGAGTATTTTCCGAAAAGGCGAAGAAGTCGCAATCGAACGCCACCGTATCCGGGGTCCGGTCGACTAAGATAAACGCACAAGAGTATTCAAATTTAAAAAACAACTGACAGAATTTTTGGGATTGAAAGAGAAAGCTCATCAGTTTGGAATTGGTGGTGGTTTCTCGCTGAAGCTCTTTCGCCTGGCAAAATCGTCCACGGGCAAATGCGAGAACTTTGCCATCGTAACAGATGGGCAGTGGCAACTAGAACTGCCAAAATTAAAATATGATGAAGGCAGCAGTGAGCTCAACGGTACGTCGTAGAACGCTCTATTAGTCAGAATAGTTTTTAAACATGTCCAGCGGAGTGTGATGGTTGGATCACTGCAGTAGTTCTGTAGTCAAGTTGTATTATTTACATAAGACTCACGATCTCTTTATTTATGTTGTTCTCTACTCGTTCTATTTTTTTTCATTTTCTGTTTTTCGTGAAAAGAAAATTTGTGTTGCAGAAACGAGCTAACTAATAAAAAAAACATCCCTTACAAATAATATTAGTCAGTAAGGTGGTGTAAATATAAGCTCCCATTTGTATTTCTGTGTAATGAATGACGCAACTTAACAGCAATAACTGTTTAGCCTGCAAGTTGTTGCATTTGACTTCGGCTGTTAAAATACAAAAATTCTCTAGGTTGACAATCTGTTGTTTATCGCATTTATAATTAAAGCAAATAATGCCATATTCTATTGATTAGTGCGGCTTGAGGTTAACAGTCGCGTTAATGGCACCGGGCAAATTGAAGTTGAGAATTTATCAAAATAGAAAAATGAGCAGATATAAACAGCTAAAAATAAATCTTTTGGATAACCTGGCGTGAAACTACTCAGTCTTCTGTAGAATTTATGAAAAGAAAATTTCTTATATCTTACATGTTCAACCACTTTTGGAACCACCTTCAGAGATGTATGTCGTGTTACATCGAAATGAGCAATTAACTTTTGCAGTTTCTTTTATCTGTGGGTTAAGGAATAGATTTAGAGATAACGCTTAGCGTCACCTGAGCCTGCTAAGATCTGCTGACGAGAGTACTTAAAACAGGGCCTATTATCCAGGAAGTAACAAACTGGACCGGTAAACCCGTCGTGCTGCTTAGGGCGCCGGATGCAGGTGATACATGTACGAGCAAGCAGAAGTTGGTAAACGCTTCTGAAAAGAAAGGCGACCAGTGGAAAGTGAGGAGAAAAAGTAAATCACGAGAAGAAGTGAGAGAGGACGAAAGTTTGGCAAAGAGGATTATGATCGAGGAAGGTGACATGAAGAGAAACGAGAGGCAAGAAGCAGATCTTCAAAAGTTTCAAGAAAGTAGGCCTGAAATTACCATGTAGTCTCGTTTCCTGTAGGTTGTCATGAATTTCACTATTTTTGGAACCCTGTGCTGTTTATTGAACAAAGACTGGCTTGTTTGTTCAACGAAAAAATAATGTCAAAAATACCCATTTTGTATATTTGGCTGTTTCTCCTAGAAACCGGCTCAAAATTGTATTGTTATTATAAAAATTTTTCTGCCCCCTTTTGTATGAGCTTGCAAGGGATATAAGATATATCGGTTTGCCGAGGGTGAAGGCGTTAAAACCTTTCAGGTACTTAGTGTGAATCTCCCAGTTAGTATTCCACTATTTCAGGGGTTAACTGTGTCGAGAAATAGGAAAAGAAACTACTAGGAATAAGAAATATTTGTATGCTTACTTTTTTTTTTTCAGCTCTTAAGGATCTGAATGGCAGTGTTGCCCTAAGCGAAGTTCAAATTAAATGTGGCATTTGTTTAAGAAGCTACGCTTGTCGTCACACTGACAGGAAAGGTAGTGGAAAAGTCAGCTATTTCAAAGCAAGTAGGCGATGTATGACATTAAGAAGCAGCTAAAAGTGATGAGACTGAACGTCGAGTGTTTTTTAGTGAAAATAGGAAAGGATTTTAATATCCATTAACATCCATTAACAGAAATTACAATGCAAGCACTAGGGGGGACTTTTTTTATATCTAAGAGGTCTTAAAAGCGCCCAGAAACCGATAGGGGGAGCTAAGAGTATTGCCGGTAATTTAAACTAGAGGATTTCTAATACACTGTATGAAACCCTTTCCTGTTCTCTACACCAAATACTCCCAAACTTATAGACCACTTCGACAAGTGTCTAAAGGCAAAGAACTAGAATGATGCCACTCTTAAAATTCAAGGTCGTATGCATGCATTTCTAACGAAAGCCAGTTCCTCAATATTATCCAAAGGCGAGGCTGAAGATTTTTCCAATATTGAGGCAGACACGGATAAAGAAGACTTTGATGGCGAAGATGTCACACTGGCAGAGAAGTAATTGCATCTCAGTTGCTTGTGTGATGTGCAAATCAAGAGCTTTCATTGTCACGAAAAGTTAGGGTCGAGATTTATTAACGCTAGCTATGTGAGTGGCTGTGGAGGTTAAATGACAAATTTTTCGGTTATTAATCTACAACAGAAAGCAATAAAAATTATTTTGGTTATTAAACGCTTTTGTTTGTATTGCACTGCTAATTGATTACAGATTATATAGGTTGATTAAATCGCGTCTAATTTCGGTATACTTAGGCTTGTTAGTGAATATGAAGAAGAGTTGTTCCCAGATGCTTTGAATCTGATTTCGACATAGGCTGTCGTACTCGACCTCAGGAATCTGTATCTGTTATCAAAGAGAACAGTCTAAACAATGATGCCCCCATCGATGCAGATGATGATACTCACGCGAGTTACACCGGAAGTGAGGCTGAGAGTGAAGATTCCGAATTCATTTCATGCCCTATTTAAGTGTGACAGCATATTACTCTCCTTCATTCATTTTAAATTACGGGCTTTCCTACAGATTGTTATACTTTTTCTCGTTCAATTCTCTTTAGCTCTATAAATGACGCTAAAAGTCGTAAAACTCAACAAGCTCATCAAAGCTGGAAAAATACCAGAGAGTTGCATTTATTACAAGTTCCTTAATGATACAATGTCATTTGCATCGGTTGATTCCAAAACTGCTTCTGGATTCAAATGGGATGACGAGGTCTGTGAATTTTTTTCGACCATCAAATACCTTGGGGGTGTGAGAGAACAAGAAAGTTCGTCAGAGGGACAGGCTTCCTCGGAACTCGCGGCGAAAAAGAATTCAAATCATTCGCGGTTTTTAACTTGTGTGGACCCTCCTTAAACGCGATAAAGAGATGCTAATCAGGTTGCACAGCCGAAAGTGGAACGATCAAGCCCAGTCTGCTGTCGCTCTTCTCCCTGTGTCAGTATCCAAAAGCAGATCTACGTGCAATTGTTGATACTAAGGAAGTACGCGTTATCCCAGTGTTCTTGGCGAGCGACGGGACGGCTCTGAAGCCTGGTCTACAATACGACCCACGGCAAAAACAAGTAATTGGCTTTACGCATAAAGTGGACGAGAAATTCGTAAAAAAGCATCCTCTTCCAGACCCTGAAAAAATAAAGACCAATCTAATCACCAGTGCAGACCTAACAATTGCGACCTCGCTTGATAACGGTGCCGCAATGCCCGTGGCGGTTTTTTTCCGACCCAAAGCCGTAACTGGAGAAGAAATATTTTCCTGCATGAAAGAAAGCATTAGAATCGTTCAAACCTGTGAAAATTGCTTGAAAGGTCAGCTTAGTGTTAAAAATATTGTGTCAAGTGAAACTTCAAATTGTTTAGCAATGAGCAAATGCGAGAAGTGCCTATCATCAAAATCGGTCTGTGCGAACTGCAAGGATGATGGACAGGTTTCTCATATCCCATCGTTAGGGGCATGTGACGCCTGTTTAGATAGAAACGTGATGTGTCAAAAGTTGGTCGTTATGGCAGTAGCAACTGATTGCGAGGAGTGCAACAAGAAGGAGCTTGTTTGCTGGAGTGACATGGCAGATAACAAGGAACTACCATCAGAATTAGAATCAGTAATTCCCTTACCAGATGTCGTCCACGTAGGAAAAAGCTGTAAATGTAGCTGGTCTAACTGGTTTATCAGCTTAGACGGTGAACTTAGTAATCTTGTGTTACTTGGAAGCTTACGTGACAATGCAGAAGACTTCATCAGAAAGAAGCTTCGAAAGCTGCTTTCGCTTGATTGTGTTAGGAATAAAGACAGGATGGCTGTCGAACCCATTATTCGTTTAACACGGCCAGACGCTCTCAAAGTACTGCAGGACGTTACGTTCGTTGTGCACACTATTGTACCAGAACAATACAGGTTTTGGAAAAATTATCAACGAGGTGTATGCCCTCACCCAATCTCTGTATCCAATGGCCCAACGGGCTCAATCCTTACACTTGAACTTTGAGAGATTTCCATCAAGACTCTTAAAAATAAGGCTGCACCAGCCAGCAGATGTTTCTGTTGTGCGAAACGGGATAAGCGATGCTAGGGACCTGTGCTTCATTGATGGGATTGCATTTGCGTGCGAAAGGGGAAAATCAGCAATTTCTTTTGTCGACTTTGACGGAAAAGTAAGAATATGTACAAAATCACTCAAGTGAAGAGATGATTTTCTGAGTCACTTGAAGGCACTATCTCTTTCAACAGATGAAACGGTTCCCGTTTTGCGCCAAAGACCAAACGACTACTTGAATGTCATTTCAAAGAGCATTGACTCTGCAGAACACGTCCAGATATACCCTAACTGTCCAACTAGGCCTTCTGCCATCTGTGCTGCAAACAATGAATTGTTATTTTGCAGTGATGACGAAAGTCAATATGTCTTTCAAGTAGCATTAACATTCGATGGAGTGACCATTCATGGCAATGCGACAAAATTCACTGCCTATCCATCCAGCATCGTAAACCTTTTGTCTATTACCCTACTTGACCAATGCGCATTCTTCTCAGGAGCCTCAAGCTAAGGTGGGCTTTACAAATGCTAACTTAGCACAAATACGGTAACTCAAGTTGTATGTAATTCGACTCTCCCTTGCTCTGAGGTAAACCAAGTATGCACCTTGAACGGGAAGATAGTTTACACGGACGCCAAAGCAGGAAAGGTCAAGCAGTACAATCCTGATGAAAACTCGGTTGAAGTTTTGGTGGGAAGTGGACACAACAGTTCATCGGATGGGACACAAGATTCGTGTTCGTTCAAACAAATCAAGGAGATTTGCTCTGTAGGTAAGACTTTGTTTGTTACAGATGTTTCCGCTGGTGAAGTGAAGATCGTGACGAGGCTTGGAGAAACGATGTATTTTCTGAAGATTCTTGGCTCCCTTTACGACACGTTTGGAATTCATTCTAGGGGCATAAAACCTGAGGGAGTGTCATTGAAACAAGCTAAACAGAACGTAACAAAGATCGACAACTATGTGGGAGGTACTGTGAGTAAGGTTAAGGAACGTTACCAGTCGTCTGCCACGAATGGTCCACAGGGAACTGTGTCACAGAAGACTCAAGTGTCTGTTTCTTTGCTGAAAAAAGAGATGGACAGACTGTATATGAACGTGATCGACGTTAATCCAGAATTTGCGGAGGACATACTGCTGGAAACGCTGCTGACAACACAAGTTGAAAACCTGCATGCTGTCTCACACTTCAAGCACGAGACATTTACGGTTCTCCAGTATGCCCTGGATTTTGGTACAATAGTGAAGGAGAAGACGATGATGAAGACACCGAAAATGAAGAACATTTAGAGTTTACCAAGAGAGCGTGTATTACCCGATCCGGCAGAGCTGTTCGTGAATTTGTGCGTCTCGACGACTTGTGACAGTAAGTAGTAAATAACATTGTATTTATGACGCTTGCAACGGTATTATTACTTGGAGAGGATACTGGGACTAAGAAGCTGGGATAAATACGCAGAAACAAAACCAGAGTTAATGAAGTTTAAGGGCAATCAAATGATGCAATCTTCCAAGTTACAAGTTTTACACGCTATATGGGGCTCAAAGTCTTGAAACTAGGTGAATTTTATAACAAACATTAATAATTAACATGCATTTTTAATTATTAACTGAGATTTACCGACAACCGACAAAGATCGAAAATTTTAATCGACTACCGACAAAGTCACTGAATTTTAACCGACAACCGATAAGAAACCCCCCCCCCCCCCCCATTCAGACCCTCTTGAGTGATTTGAACAATGCGGCGTCGGCAAAATCTGGATCGGACCGGACGTCATTATCAGAGTCAAGTGAATAGTTGCTGTTAGTCGAATGGCCTTACTCCGGTATGTATAAATTGATTGGTCAGTTTTGCCATAGTTAGTAGAGGGGACTATGGTTTTGCCGTGATGTTATTGGCTGTAAAACTCAAGTAGCGTGGGTCGGTCGTGATTGGTCAGGTCTCGATTCGTTAGTGAAGTTAGGTCATTCTGTTCGGTTCGTTTGTTACCTTGATACCGTGAATGAGTCGTTTGTATGGTGCCGGTAGTGGTTGACACCTGTTGAGAGGAGTCTGTTCCAATTTAGTAAACCAGCTTTCCAGAGTCAGTCGTTGAAAGTAGTTGGAGCTGTAGGTTAGGCATGCGTAGAGTCCCAGTCAATAGTGTGGTTCGTAAGTTGGTGATGTTCAGCAATGTGATTGTTGACATCGCTTTTCCTCGTCTCTCGTTTGTGTTTAGTCAGTCTAGTTGTGAGGTTTCTGCCAGTCTCACCGGTGTGGGATATTTAGTCACACCCTCGGAATTTCATCAGTAATTAAGAACGATAAATCCGTGTATGTAACACAATTGAAGCACATTTCAAACTTTCCATAGGATGTCAGGAAACTTAACACTTAGTTAAATGTTGACTCAATAAATCGGCCTGGCATAACTCGTTGATTATTTGATTATTTTGTAGCCCCAGCATGCAAAAGCCCGGCTTGAGCAGGTCAGTTTAGTGGTTAATGTCATGGCTGTATTCAGAAACATAGACATGTAGGTAATATGCTTCTGCTTTATTTAATTGTAATGGTTTCTTTTTATGTAACATATATCCATTCCTTTAATTTTCTCCCCAACCTGCCAACAAATATTTAATTTTTTGTTTCCATTTTCGTGCAAGAAGATAAAACAGAAGTGTTGCAGAGTTCTCTTTCCAGATTGAATTCAGGTAAGCAGATCAGTAAACTAGTTAATGTCATATGCTTCTCCTAAATCTTAAATTTTATTGCCCAGGTTTTTTTTTCAGAGCCTCTTTTATATCTCTATGTGTCAGCTAATGATTAAAATCTCAATGAATAGATATATCATGTTTTAGCAGTTTTTTTAACTCCATCTTTAAGGTTTTGGCATTTACTATTTTAAAATTTATAAATGGCATTGCTTTTTCATCCTTGAAAAGAGGTATTACACATTTCTTTTACCAACATTTGAATCATGAGGTCAACTTAATTTCAATGAGTTTGAAACTTCATTCTACACAAGAAAATTTTGCTGGAGTATAATGCAATATGTATCATAGAATGGGGGATATAATTATATTGTAATGATTAAAATATACTTAAGCCTTATCAATGTAGAAAAAGTGACGAAAATCTGATCTTATGAAACACTTTAATGTCATATTGTCTTCAATGTTTCAATTTTCATGGGAAATACCTTTCTTTGAAAGTGGAGGTGCAGAAGTTTTTAAAGCTGGTAGAAATAAGCTGTTTTTCAAGTAATGAGAATCAAAGTGGCAATCATACCTAATGCTTGACATGCTTCACTCGACCATACATGTCATTTGTGTGTACACCTACCATTGTGAAGGTGTCTTAAAAAAATTTTTTGGCATTTCTGTTGTTCTTTGGAGATCTTTGTAGCCAAAAAGCTACTAAAGGCAGTGAACTTCAATTTTTATGTACACAAGGCACCATGCATTCAAGGTGGAGAATAGAAGATCATAGGATGATGTTTAGTAGGCACTTGCACTTGCCGCTGGGATATATTCAAGCAATACTCTACATTATAAAAAACTGATTACATGATGTCTTTAATAACTGTACACATTTTATATGCTTCTTGCATTTGTTGGCAACAATAGTTAAGATTGTTGGGAATTGAAGCAAACAAACAAATTAACAGAAGACAATGAAATGAGGGAAACAGTAAACTGTACCATATGATAGAAAAAAGATCATAGAACACTTAAGGATGCCCCATAGGGTTTTTGTTCAATGTTGGCACACAGAAAATTATTTTCTTTATTAAGCTAAGGCTCCACAAAGGGAGATGCTCACCAGTGATAATTTGGCTCTGCCTTTGATTTTCTTCAATTTGCTTTGTTGATATCTCCCAAAATTTTCACAATTTGTCCTGTCTATTATTTAAAAGCCGAGTGTTTTCTTCTTCTATCTCAAATTTGGTCCTATAATTTTTGTTTAATCAATAGGCACTAGGAAGGGCACAAATATGGTTAATGGTCCAGAAAATTTTAGGAAATGTTACTGAAGGACATACAATAAATCTCACTAAAAAAAATCCCTATTTTCTTTGTAACAAAACATTACAGAATGGAATAGAACTTTGTCAAGATTGGTATCTGAGCATGTGTACACTTTTAAATTAGTCACCTTTGGGCAATCTTTCCCACAGAGTTTTCTTTTTGGTTGATCTCTTTTTCAGGTGTAGAAGTCCTATGAATATCACAGGTGCAGTTGCTAGAAACCCTAGCTTCCATCACATAAAAACTGTATTGCGTTAAACTGTTTTTAAAACACCTTTTCAGATAACAATCATGTGATTGTATTGAGCTGCCATGTTTGTTTTTCATTTTGAAAGTTTTAAACCTTGCACTAAGTTTGCACCCAGATCTTGCACTGTCAAGAAAGCCTATGAAGGGAAACTTGAATTGTGCTAGGTAATTTCCTCCATTGCCTTTCATGTCTTTGATCAAATAAAATTTAATCAGTTGTAGGGTTTGCCTACAATGTGTCAAATTACAAGTGTGGACTTGATTCTTCTCAGATGTCAACTGGTAAAGATAGGTACTATAAATAGTCAGGCCACAATAAGAAGTGCACATTGTCCAAAAAAATCACACTAAAATGGGGGATTGATTGATTTGCAATTGTGATATTTAGAATGATTGTAGCAGGAAAACCCACATTGAGGTTTTTCCTTTTCACCTGCAAGTTAATTAGATTTTGGATTCTTCATTCAAACTGGGTGAGATTAAAACTATTTAATTTATTCATATCATGCTTCATATGGTTTGTTTACATGGAAAGTTAATTGTTATTATAGCTTCACAGATGTTTTCAATGCTATCACAATGAATATTCATAACTAAGTTTCATTTATAGTAGAGTTTCAAGAACTTTTATCCTTTCTCTTCAATATCATTTACTATTTCTGGATCACAATTAAGAAGCAGGTTATTAAAAAGTTATAACTTTCAATTCGATAATTATTTGAATATGTGAGTAACATTTGATGCTAATCCACATGTAACAGGCTGATCAAGCAGAAGATAGCCTCAAAAAGAGGAGAACTCCACTGTAACAATTAGATGACTAATTTGGAAACTTGAGCACTTGGTAAATACACCTTAGCTTGCAGTTCTGATGATTACTGTTTGCTGATGTAATTGAAATGTCAGTTCCTATGCAGGAACCTTTCACATGACCTATACAGTCATACACTATCTGGTAACTGAAAAAAAAGTGCATTTGTGCTTCATAGAACTATTGTAAGTACAGTACTACCTAGTGACTACTTAGTGACAATTAAATAAATGATATCTTGTAAACATGAATGTTTGGGAGAATCAATGGTGATAATTGACCCAATTTTAGCTAGGATGCATAGGGTTTGATAATTTTAATGTATATATTTTAGCTTTCACACATTCAAATTTTTATGTACCGTAACTGTCTAACACATCTATTCATCTCTACCTTAAGCCCTCAAAAGTTGAAGTAGGTTAGTCTATAACTTGACTTGCTTTGTTTAGAACTGTTTGATTATATAATTTTGCTGTGTTAGCTAATACATTGTAACATTCAATATTATTGTCTAGATTGCATTAAATACTTTCACTCAAGCTTTCAAAAGAGCATGGTGTTTCTTACCAATGCTCATACCCAAAATAAACATTGATGTAAGGAGTCGGTCACATGATACAGAGAGTTTCAAAGGAATCTGGAAAGCAAGGATCCTCCTTTAATTAGGACTGTACTGAATGGGGCTCTCCCTTTTAATTCATGTTTTTATTTTCACCTGCCTCCTCCCTTGTAATGTTTAGGGTACTTAGATGATGATAATATTTTTTGTATTTTGACACATGAAAGTTAATTTAATCAGATATAAATGCCTCAACTTTATAGGTTAAAAAATTTAAATAAGAGATTTGTGCAGACCATATCTTACTTTTAATCCTCCTCTGGATATTTGCTCAAACAACGTAGTCACTCAGTCTCACTCAATCTTACTGAAGAAAGGAAGCCCCTCCCCCTACCAAGATACTCTTTTGTGTATGAGCAATTTGCTGTTTTTTAAGCACTCTCTAAGTTTAAAATTAATGACAGACCGAGGGATGTGGTTTGCAACCAATTCTCAAACCTGGTCTAATTTGTACATGAAGGTTATTTTTCCAGGTAGGCAAACGATATAAATTAGTTGTGAAAATTTCTTGATCCTGTCATCGTATGGAAGTTTGACTCAATTTTACTTCACTAACCTTAACTGCGTGCATGCCCGTGTGTTTTCAGCATTTATATCAGGATTATGACTATTTTGAATGACTTTACTACGTGCCATACAAGTACAAGCTCGTGTTGTAAAAAAGTTTGCTTAGTTTTTTCATTAGTACACATTTCTTTTTCTAAGGATCTTGTTTATCTGGCCTATGCTGAATTCAAATTTTTCAACAAGTTTTATATTATTTTGAATATTCTTAGATCTCTTAGTATCAGTTAATTTTCATGTAATTATATAATTACAATAAATCTTGCAGATGACTGGCACATTAACTTTCCCTCTGATCCTACAAACAATTTATTATGCGAAGGGATTGGTATTGGCTATAAAAGTATAGCCAAATTCAAGTTTTGTGAACAGCCCATGCATCAAATTTATGTAATAAAATATTGCTTCCTTCTTAAAACTAGTTTATCAGAATAAGAATGAGTTACTGGGCACAAGTATGGCTTTACACGATGATAGTTTCCAGGTTTTAAGAAAGTCACTTTGCCTGCTAAAACTTCAGTTCCTTTGCCCCGACAGGCCAACCTCATCAAAACATTGGCAACAGGAGCGATTGGCAAATTAATGATACAAACTAGAGAGCCTTTTCCCACATACACCCTCCTCAATCGTGTTAGCTTATTTTAGACATGGCATTTCAAACATGGTGTATATGCCACAAATGTGAAAAACGATTGGGTCGAAATATGATATAAAGACTTGCCAGGAGATAGTCAAATGAAAACTTTTTACATCTCTATAACGTTATTGATGTGTTTCATGTTAACATGTTGCAACAGCTCCACCCTCCAGTAAATTCAATTATTTGCAAACATGAGAAAATACCATCTAAAACAGTTCAACCTATTCAATATAGCCAATAACAACGTCAACTCAACTTTAACTCTAAAGAGAAAACTTGATTGATGTATGGAATTGACTTCTGTGATGTAAAAATGAAATCCAGGTATAATCTCAAGTTCTCTTAAAATGTCTTCATGGTCGAATCCTAAGTCTCTCGTCGTCATCAAGTTTTAATTATGATATTCTAGTTCTAGTTTGTCTTCTTTTAAAGCAAACGTTCGCAGCGTAAGAAGCATGTTAGACAATTTCGTATTTCAGTAGTTAGAGTTGCTAAGATCGTGGACAGTTGCTTAAAGACACTACATTATATACAGTTACAGCAGAGGTTATCGAATTAGATAACAAAAAAATCTCAAAAAAATTGTTTTGCAGATCCAGCCAGAGGACAATAATGGAACAAGAATAGCCATAAAAGAAAAAGGAAAAACATTACAGGTTTAAACACGAGTTGAAAATGACTTTTCCTTTTAATTTTTTACGCTTATCAGAGAAGGTTGAAACGCTAGGGAAAAACGGCTGGGCAAGCAGTCATACCTGGCAACTTCAAGGGAAGATTTAAGAGAAGCCCATACGATTCTAGCGTATTGTTTTAGTGACTCTCTGTTCTCACGTGTACATGCATACTCTTCAATCGACCGATGATGTCCTAACGCGTAGTGGTTTACTGTCGTTTCTTTCCATTTTGGCTCATTTTCCCAAGCTGATATTATCAGTCACGCTCAATATAAAGGAACTTCAACTGATGCTGACATCATACACTTCATTTGAAGAAGAAAAGATTTCATATCTTCGAAAATTTGCTCAAAACATCAGGAACAGTAAAGTCCTCAGCTGCTCGAAATACCGCAGACTAGCATGTGTGTTGATCGCTAGCAAGTTGTGAGAACATTATCCTTAGGTTCCGAACCCATCGATACTCTCCCACCCGGACTGGGGAAATCTCTTCGACAGTCAGTGCTGAAGAGTTTTACAGTAGTTTTTATTACAGTGAAGGGCTGGAAAATAAACTGACAATAGCTCCGCTTTTAGGCTTGGCTAAATCTACATATTATCAGTTAAAAATTACAAGAGAAGCACTTAGCTTGAGGTAAAGTCCTCACTACGTCGAGAACAATGAAAACGCAAGCGGCCGAATCAGTGATCCATGACAGAATGTGAACACGATTAAATATCGAAACAGAGTCGAATTTTTTGCATGTATGTCATTAACAAGTATTCAAATGAGTTCGAGTGCAATTTTGAATAAATCAGCACTCGCAAATTTTTCAAAGACTAAAATTTGCACTCACCCTATGGGCTCGTGCAACTTGGATGGCCTTTCAACATTTTAATCGCGCTGATTGATCGCAAATTACACTCGGAATCGTGGGATTACCTATACAAATTGAAAGATAAACACTATTTATAGTTTTCCATAGCTAGCGCTGAACTTCTTCCTACACCAACGTTTTTAGCACGCGCGATGTTTTGGGTCACCTCAAATAACAGATTCGAAAATCACTGCAAAAGCTTGCTATCGAAAATGCAAATCAGTACCCAGGAAAACCGCAAAATCATGCACATTCAATACATTGGTGTTTTGCTGTTAGCTGCTTTCAATGGTGTATTAATCTAAACTCTTTAGTAGACATAATAAGAACAGTTCACCGGGTGAAAACTGATCTATTTGTGTCATAAAACGCAATTACATTAAAAGAGTTTTTTGGAGGAAAATATATTGCATGCTAACTGCGGTGAAGTACCCGATTTATCTAGCTTCGCCCGCCACATCTACATAATGCATCTACGTATATCCAATTCATCCACCTAATGCATGAAGTACATGCTGCCGTTAAGCACTTTCAGCGTCATCTGCGGTAGACAAAACATAATTCTGTGGAACTTGTCTCGCTTAAGTCCACGTTTACAATTCATTGACCAGTAAAATATATTTTGTGCATCAGGCGGCTGCCGCTTCTCGCTCAAGTCATTCATGGCGCAGAATGAATTTAGTAGTCGGAATCTCTAGCTCGACAAGATATCAAATCCTATGAACTATGAGTAGATGCCGCTCTTAAGCGTTAAAGTACCTTTAGTTTGGTAATCCAAGGCGGTGATATAAAGGTAAGACCTCTATTCTCCCCACTGCGATAGCGTTAAAGTATAAAGCAAAGAACCTCCTTCGTGTTTCGAAAGGCGGAAGTGAACCTGAGTGGTCAGCGGTGGGTCGTACACACGGTTATGGATCAAGTATCTACCTGGACGACAAGAAAAGCAAGTTCTCAAGAAAGGTTTTTTCTCATGTTATTTCAAGCTGTTAATGAGTGCTCATGAGGTTAGCGTAATGAATAATAAGTACAGTACTTAACTGCTTTTAACTAATGTTGATATTTTACTTTGCACCAATTTCATTTGTAAAGATTGATTTTAGACGCACAGCCCTATTGTTAATCAGTGTTTCACTTCATGAATTCAGTTCCTAAAAAAGTATCTGATCTTATCTTAAAGTAGCGCTCGTAAAAGAGGGAATTACGTCCTCCTCTTACCTCAGAAGGACTTCAACTTCGTTATTTTACTACCCCCGGGCGAAAGTCCAATCTTGGCGAAACGTTTGGGGAGACTGAACCCCTTTTCTTAGTCCTGCTCGTATGTAGTGAAAGTTTCTGTTCGGTCCTATTTGCAATTACAAAAACAAACTTGCAAAGACTTGGTAAGCCTTTCGTTAGGGTGGATCCATGGCCAGGAATTTTTGATGAGAGAAGAGGTCCAAAATTTGATTTAGAAAACACAATTGTGTTTTTCCTTCTTTTTGCTTTCATCACTAGACTCTAACCTTAGGTACATTTCGTGTAAACTAGATTGTGAATAATTCATGAAGGTAATAATATGCGATCTTTTGGTTGCAAAGATATCGTTTCAGAGTAGCAGTCAAAAACCCCACCCATCTGATGGAGGGAAGGCTCAGACCCTCGGGCCCTTAAAGAAAAAGAGATTGATACGCATTATTACAAGAAAAAAAAGAACAAGTTTGCCCCCACAACTTTACAACGCTTAGTTGAATTGACTCACCGCTCCTTAATTATTCCCTTGACATTTAAAAAGTGAACAAGGATAATCAGGCGTCGATTACCCCTTGCTGAAAATTTAAAAAAGACAAAAGACTAACAAATACAGAAAAAATATATAATTCCACGTAGTGTTACTTTTCCCAGAGGGCAGAGCTAGGGAAATCGTGCCCGCCCAAAGAACCAACCAGATTGGAGGATTAGTGAACTTGCCCTCATGGGAAAATTATGGTGAAAACCTTTAACCACGCAGACGAATGCAAATATTAAAAGAAACAATTGCAAAATCGGAGAAAAACATTCCGGGAATTATATGCTGCTTTTTAAAATCGTATTGTTCGACGTTCTGTATTCCGATATCTAAAAAATGTAATTCACTTTTAATTCTTTACTAAGTTTCCTCTTATTCCTCTACATACGTTTCGAAAGAAGTGTGATTTGCCAGTTGAACAGAATTTCAAAAGACGAAGGAATGCGAAAGAATGTATGGTGAACATCGCAAAGACATTAAATCATATTTTTAGTCGACTTCAAAGGAAGTTCACTCTGCCCCTTGGTTAGACGATAAGTCCCTTAACTAGCTTGCATTATGTTGCCGGGAAACGTCCAGCTACTGTTGGCCGATAATTAGCGTATAAAATCAGTTCCTTTATCGTGCAAGAAACTGGGATTTAAATCGACTTCAGCGTGAGACAGCATGAATAACTTGTAGAGACTAATTTTCAGTCCTAATCTACTTGCTTCTTTCTGAAAACGACAGTAAACAGAATCAGAGCATTCATCCGAAATATTTTGCCAAGTAACCTCCGTATATTAGCCGATCAGGTTCAAATTTGTATACCTTTCACTGGAAAGTAAGGGATAACCAGAGGCTGTATAATCTACACATCTAGGTGTGTTCTACATGGTACTTAATTACACATCAACGGTCTCTTCTCACCCAGTAATACAATTGGTTGATGAATGGTGGAGAAAACTGAGTACAAACTTACCCAACGCGCGATGTTTGCCGACTAAAATTGATTTTCTTTAATTACAGTGTCGGAGAATGGCTCAAGCAGACATAGAGTGTTCAAAACTTTGCAATAAAATTGTAGTCACCATACCATAACATGGTCAGCTTATCTTCACTCTTAGATGTATAAAAGTCTATATAAGCTCATTGATAATATATCAAGTGTTCCCTAACATAATTAATATTTCAGTTACTTCTGGTTCCTTCAACTTGCCATATTCCACTACAAAGCCTCAGTCCTCCCAACTTTAGGCAAAGTGGTGCAGGCCAGTTCTCTCCAGTTCTCTCAGTCCAGTCCAGGTTGGTCCTATTCGGTCTATTCCATTTCTTTCAGTCCAGCCCGGACCATCCAAGAGCTGACTTCAGTGACTAGTTCGACTTGTATTTCGAACGTTGAAAGGCAGTGGAGAAGGAGGCTAAAGCCCCCCTCTCTCCTTCCTTTTCGTTGCACACGAGAAGATTGGGAACGAGTCAGTTAGAAGACACTGATGGAAGACCAATACGTTAGGTTAGTGGATTTTCTTGTGGGTTGGAAAGGAATGGTACTAAGTAGAGCGCTGGATGAATCTCACTCTGGAGTAAAGCAGAAGTTAACAAACTTCTGTTTCGGCTTAATGTAATTTAGATAGATTTGTTAGCAGGTCCCAAAGGTTGGGTTGGCTTCTCCCCTAAAGTTTTTTTTCTCAGAGGTGTTAGGTATCTTTTAAGTTTCTCATTCGATTTTCGGCTTACTTTCGACTAGGCTTCGGTTTTTCGTTGCTTTTCGGCTCGATAATTTCGGTAAAATTCGGCAATATTTCTTATAAAGATTGATTAAACAGCGATCTTTAGAGATGCTACAACTACAGCCGACACCTTACTCTCACGGAAAGTGACGTAAAGACTTTACCCTCATCCCCATCCCCACATCTCTGTCTCTGATGGTTAGAGGGTCTAGTTGAGTTAAGCATGTGAGCTGATTCTTAAAAAATCTGCTGCTACGTACCTATTAACCTTTCATTAAGCAATAATTTGGCAATTGTCAAAGCACAATTTAAAACCAAATTATCATCGACTCCAATTTGGTCGTCGATTTGTCAGTTGCAAGTTTCCCTCATCCAGGCCCTCTCGTCGAGTGTGAAGGAATCGCCTTCAAAGGATAATACATCCATCACGGCGCATGCGGAGAGGAGCAGAACCAGACAGCATCCCATATAAGGTAAGGCACGACGTATTCGTGGGAAAGGTATGTGGAGGGCTCTAGCGGCGTCTAGGGCTTGCACGCTTGTTTGTTGTTTTACTCTGAAATACAACAACTATTCTGACCTTCATCCCTTCCCTGAAGATTATATTTACTCATACACAAATCTTGGGTTGAAGAGCGTTGTTGCTTTTCGGAGTAAAATACTTTCGTCTTTCTGTTCGAAATTTCTTTCAGTTTTTCGTTCGACTGTTCGGAGCATCTTCGGCACAAGATTTGGAGGACATTCGGGGCACGAAATCTCAATTCCGAATGGGAGTCGTATGCGAGCTCGTGAAGACATTGAAGAACCGTGTGGGAAACAATCAATGTTCAAATGTTCGGGGTGTCGACATTTACTGACACAGGAACACCCAGAGTTTCCATAGACGCCAAATTTTTCAACATAGGAGCACATCCCTCCTTCATTAATCCTGTGGATTAAGAAGAATAATTAATTGTAAGACACTGATGTAAAGAGACTTTATAAAAATAAAATCTGAACACTGCCTCTTGTGTGGTATTTTTAAGAAGTGAGTGTAGCAAAGCGGGTGAGGGTGAGTAAAAAGGGACCAGTGCAGTACTAACAGGTGAGTAAAAAGGGACCAGTGTACTACCAACAGGTAAATAAAAAGGCAGAAGTACCGTAGTCACAGGTGATTAAAAAGGGGCTTGTACACTACTAAGTGGTGAGTAAAGGGGGGAGGGGGCTGTGCACTACTTTCAGGTGAGTAAAAAAGGGGCCAGTGCACCATTAACAGGTGTGTAAAAAGGGGGCAAGTGCACTTCTAACTGGTGAGTAAAAAGGGACAAGTGCACCGTTAAAAGGCGTGTAAATAGGGGCTAGTGCACTACTAACAGGTTAGTAAAAGGGGGGAGGCAGTGCACTACTCACGGGTGAGTAAAAAGGGACCAGTGCAGTACTAACAGGTGAGTAAAAAGGGACCAGTGTACTACCAACAGGTAAATAAAAAGGCAGAAGTACCGTAGTCACAGGTGATTAAAAAGGGGCTTGTACACTACTAAGTGGTGAGTAAAAGGGGGGAGGGGGGGCCCGTGCACTACTTTCAGGTGAGTAAAAAAGGGGCCAGTGCACCATTAACAGGTGTGTAAAAAGGGGCAAGTGCACTTCTAACAGGTGAATAAAAAGGGACAAGTGCACCGTTAAAAGGCGTGTAAATAGGGGCTAGTGCACTACTAACAGGTTAGTAAAAGGGGGAGGGGGCCGTGCACTACTTTCAGGTGAGTAAAAAAGGGGCCAGTGCACCATTAACAGGTGTGTAAAAAGGGGCAAGTGCACTTCTAATAGGTGAGTAAAAAGGGACAAGTGCACCGTTAAAAGGCGTGTAAATAGGGGCTAGTGCACTACTAACAGGTTAGTAAAAGGGGGAGGGGGCCGTGCACTACTTTCAGGTGAGTAAAAAAGGGGCCAGTGCACCATTAACAGGTGTGTAAAAAGGGGCAAGTGCACTTCTAATAGGTGAGTAAAAAGGGACAAGTGCACCGTTAAAAGGCGTGTAAATAGGGGCTAGTGCACTACTAACAGGTTAGTAAAAGGGGGAGGGGGCCGTGCACTACTTTCAGGTGAGTAAAAAAGGGGCCAGTGCACCATTAACAGGTGTGTAAAAAGGGGCAAGTGCACTTCTAACTGGTGAGTAAAAAGGGACAAGTGCACCGTTAAAAGGCGTGTAAATAGGGGCTAGTGCACTACTAACAGGTTAGTAAAAGGGGGAGGGGGCCGTGCACTACTTTCAGGTGAGTAAAAAAGGGGCCAGTGCACCATTAACAGGTGTGTAAAAAGGGGCAAGTGCACTTCTAATAGGTGAGTAAAAAGGGACAAGTGCACCGTTAAAAGGCGTGTAAATAGGGGCTAGTGCACTACTAACAGGTTAGTAAAAGGGGGAGGGGGCCGTGCACTACTTTCAGGTGAGTAAAAAAGGGGCCAGTGCACCATTAACAGGTGTGTAAAAAGGGGCAAGTGCACTTCTAATAGGTGAGTAAAAAGGGACAAGTGCACCGTTAAAAGGCGTGTAAATAGGGGCTAGTGCACTACTAACAGGTTAGTAAAAGGGGGGGGGGGGGCAGTGCACTACTCACGGGTGAGTAAAAAGGGACCAGTGCAGTACTAACAGGTAATCACCATACTATAGAAGGTTACACAGTATTTTTTAACTAAATAATCTCACCTTTTTTAAGTTTCTATCGACGACAGACCATTAAATCTTCTTACTCCAGAGGCGTGTATCGCTGACAAGAAAGAGCAGTGCACTCACCGACAGGTGAATAAAAGAGTGGACTGTCTTGCGGATTTAAACTGCTTCCCTAAAAGCATTAGCCAAAGACAGACTCATTCTTCTGTTAGGAGTATCACAAGGACAAGTTAATGGCAACATGATCCTGTCTATCAGTTTCTTGGATTATCAACCAAAGGGGGTAAGACTTTTGCATGAACCTCCATAATTTTGAACGACATATGTTGTTTTTAGTCTGTACCGACGAGCGATCGATGAATCTTCATGTGCGCGGAGAAAGACGGATCTATTTTGAATCAAGAAGTCTGCTGCAACCTGAAAGGTAAGATAATTAATTGCAATGCTGCTGACGTGCTGTACTCCAAAGTTTATCGCAATTTTTAAACTGATCAGACGGCGTGCAAGTTACTCCCCACGATTATCCTTGAATTGCACCTTGAACATTTTGTCCAGGTAATTACAACTTGGTTTCAGAACTTGCGCGCATCATTTTCGTGCACTTTTACCTTCCATCATCGATATCATTGCTAAGTATTCCGGCTTAAATCGCCACAATGATTCAGTAATACGCCCTTTTCAGCATTTAAATTTTGATCGAAAATTGTCACTTTTTTGTAGCTTTGATCAAAAGTATACCTGAAAAGTGAATTTGAAGCTCTTGATGGAATGATACTTACTCGCTATTTGCCATTCATCCGAATATTTCATTTCAATGATATTTTCGTTCATGAGATCGTGAAAACTTTTCTCAATTCATGCGACTAAGGATGATGCTGACTATCAATCCAATACATTTGCGTGAATACAAATTCAGGTACACTTTGTCAAATTTTTTCTAACCTTGTTCGTTTGTTTTATAAATTGATCAATAGTTCCTCTTCCGTGGTATTCATGAATTCATTGAATGGCTAGCATCGTAATCACGTATGATCAAAAAGATACCCGGTTCATGTATGGCAAGAAACCAATTTTCCTATCTCCTTTGGTCATGAGATCATGTTATGAAATCTGGAAAAAAATCCTGTCATGATAATAGTGTTAGTATGTAACTCCTAGCCTAGAGTTTTCCTTTTTACTTTGCGTCCAAGCTGTGAAATGACATCCGCCTTTCCTGTGAATGATTTGGCAAACTACGAACACTCATTATTTTTCCCAAGAGCTTGAATTCGTTGTTTGACTGTCGTATCTGAATTGTTTTGTAATTAATAATATACATGGAAAAATTACTCAGTTCTGAATGGTTAAAATAAATGCAGTTTTCAGGTAATTCAGTGCAGAAGAGAGTTAATTCAGTGCAGAAGAGAGTTAATTCAGTGTAGAAGAGGGTTAATTCAGTGCAAAAAAAGTTACAAACCAGACATTCTGATTGGCCAATAATCAAAGAAACTCACAGATAGCCAATCATATGCGAGCCTTGGATATCGCAACAAAATTTGAAAATTTGAACATTTGCGAGCGAAACAACGGCCGGCGTTTTACGTAGGTTTTCTTTCGCCACCGCAGCTGAAAAACAGCTCAAATTGTGAAAAGAATTGCTTTTTGATTGTCGGTTTGGAAAAAGTGGTGTTTAGAAAAAGGAATTGCCAAGGAAATCGAAAACTTAATCGAAACCCAGCTTAACACTCTGCTTGAGCGATCCAACGCCGAAATTAAAAACAAACATGGTTAAACCTCGGAAACGACGATTCCATTTCATCGAAAGTGATTCGAACACAGACTGGACAATTCCTTGAACTGTTTAGCCGGACTTGAACTTTTTTGCGCCTTAAGGATGTGAAGATATCATTGCATATCATTGTTTTGATCGTACGCGGTTGTTTTGAACGAACGCACGGTTTGAAAAATTATTTTTGCACTTGATGCGCACGCTTTGCTTATGCTTAATTATGATAAGCCATCTCGTATTTTTCCATGTATATTATTAATACGTAATCACATGATTTTTCTCGTGCAATTTGGAATAAACAAGCACTTGTTAATTTTTTTCGAGCCCGTAGGGCTCGTGCAATTTTGTTAGTCTTTAAAAAATTTAATTGTGTTTATTTATTCCAAATTGCACTCGAAATCATGTGATTACCTATACAAAAAGACGGCTGATCGATTTAATTTGCACGGTACTCAAGTCAATCTGATTTTAAACTTAAATGGACTTCGTTCTTCGTTCTGATATTTTCAACTGCTTTTGTTTTCAACAGTACGTACCTTCACCTTCGCGTCCAAGGAGAGTCGCAAATAAAAACTTGTCCTGATGAAAAGAAAATTAAATTAGGCTTGAATATGTAATGCAAAGAAGAACAAGGAATCAGTCAGGGTGATAATGGATATGAGGGATTTGCAAATAAATGTAGCCTCGGATATCTAGCCTACAGTTTTATTGCTCTCAAAAATATATCTTTCCAACTTAAACTTAGTTTTATACATACGCATATTTGAATTTTATCGAGGATTAGTGCGGATTTTCAGAGCTGAATGACAGAAGATCCACTTGAAGCGCTGATATTGTGCGGTGATCATGATGTTATGTACAAAGTAGGGAAACCTGGAACATAATCGCAGACTAAACAGGATCGTGCTGGTAAAACTTTTAATACTAGGGTATAAGAATCGAATCTATAACAGTTTGAAACGATGGTAAAACAGAGCAGGTTCTTGAAAAGGAAACGGCGAGTGTACTGTCAGTCGTTGGCCAGTTAATATTAGATTTTTTATGCGACGAGTAGAAAAACCCAAAGATATGATATCTTTACGGTGTCGAACTGAAAACTGAAACTTGAATGGACACTTAATCTGATAAAGATACTTTAATTTCAAAATAGACTTCAGTTTAATTTATCATAATGATTATTGTACATCTACCAAGAACAATTATCTAGTTTGAAATTTGTAAAAGCGGGACACTATTATTTACTTTAAAGGCTAACTGATAGGTCTAATTCAATCAAAAAGCATTAACGCTAAAGCATTAAGGGCCTGTTTACATGGAGGTGGGGGGCCCCAGGTAGGTGAGGTAACCCGCCCAGCCGTGGTCGAAAAATGAAACGCGTTTACATACAATCTTACAACCCCGGGGTGCTGGGGTGAGGTTTCTTGAGGTCGTTGTTGCGCTTGCAATCAGGGAGCAGAGGCGTCCCAAGCTCACGTCTCGGGAAAGACGAAAGATCAATTCTCGGACACATATGTATTTATTCATAAAAGCGTCACCCGTTGTGTTACGCGGTGTTAAGTTACGCAAGGAACCGTTAACTTAATACATTATAAGGAATAGTTTGAACTGTGGTCGATTTATAACGCTAAATATTCCAAAATGTGAACATTTTACACTCTTTGTATGTCCGTTGCGGTTTCTGGTGATTTCTTCCATGAGACGGCTAGGAAATTTACTAAGTTTTAAAACATACCTGTTTCGCTTTTGAACTTTTTGCCATGAAAGTGATCCCGGCTAGGCGGGTTACCCCACCTTGAGACGTTTACATGGCAAATTGTCACCCCGGCTGACAGGGTTACCCTACCTGGCAGACAACCCGCTTAGGCGGGTCACCCCACCTAACATGTAAACGTGATCGAGATAAAATAAGACATTATCTGGACAGGTGGGTTACCCCATCTAGACGGGTTACCTCAGCTACCTGGGGTCCCCCACCTCCATGTAAACAGGCCCTAAGAGCGACTTTTTTTCATCGACCGAAAAATTACTAGCCTCATATTTCACTCAGTGATACCTTATCACGGTGAACTTAGAGACACGGTGGGGTTTTTTTTCATAAACTTGTCAGCGATTTGTATGGGATATGAAATTTAAGTCAAACTAAAGGACAAGAATTTTGGGCTGCGAATGATCCACACACTACGGTGTTTTGTACACAGAATTTAACTTGGAATATCCGTTCCTTAAGGCAACACTATACGACTTCTTTATATTAAACTACTGAGCTACAAGAAGGAATAGCCATTTACAACATGGAGTAATACTCATTTAGCCGGATATGTTGTGGTTCAGTGTTCCTGTCAGTTCAAATATCATTCTACTCATTAATACGAGACGAGGAACTTTTAGATAATTTGGTGTATATTAGCAAAATATCATTATCTGAGGAGTAGGGGCGGAAGTACTCGTGATCTTCTATCCCCTTCCGAGGAAAAGAAAGAATTCGTTAATATAGAATTCAGCTATACAAAGCCAACCATTTTTTCATTATCCCTGCCCAAACAAATACTTTGCTCAACAGAGTTATATTCCTATTTCACGGAAAGCGCCTGCGAAAGGCCTCCAGCGCTACTAACGTGAGCGTTTTGCAACGCATAAAGCAGAATCTCCGAAATGTGTTTAAGCTCTACCCTAAGTTTTTAATAGATGAACCAATAGAAAAGCGATGGGCGGGTGTGGCATACGCAAAAATCTCCAGTAAATTATGAGGAACAAAGCAAAACCACGATTTATCCCTGAAGCTGCTCCAGGACAAAAAAAATAACGATTTCCACTCTTCTTGTACCAAAGGAAAACACTAGCTATGTCACATCTTCCAAATTCCTCACCCTTCCCCCGTCACTTTTCTAAAGTTTCATCTTGAGGTAAATATCTCGAAGGCATTCGTTTCAAAATCACTTGCCTTCGAGGATTCTATCAATCCCATCGTTCAAAGGTACCTTTCCAAAGGGGTGGCTTTCTGAATTTTAAATTCGTGAGGTAATAAAGGTCATCAAATAATGAAGAATACTTCTGCGACGCAAGCTTTAGAGCAAGTTTCAGTGTCTCCGGAGATAAATCAATAAATACTTTCTGCATGCGTATTGAAGCAAAGTCCGTAATACTAACGACCCTTGAATGCTCTTCCACATGCAGGGTGCCAAGTTTAAAGTTCTGAATTTGGAAATATAATGTCAAGTACTTCGTTGCAATTGCTTGCCAGTCACACATCATCGTGGTATCAAGCTTGCGCAATGAGCGATTTATCTTCAAGAGAACGCTAGGGGACCTCCCTATTGAAGAAATAGATGATTTCGCTTTTTCAGATATCATTTGTACCTGATCAAAGCTTGTTTTAAAATCGCTGTAGGACATTCGAAGAGCACGGTCAACGCTTATACAGGAACACGAACAACCATCGCTTTCGTGTGTACTATCGGCAATGCCTAATATTCGTCGACGTTCTCTAACAACTTCGCATGACACCCTTTCGTGCGGTTGGGTAAAATCAAGAAGAAACATGTGCACGCGACTTTTTTCTACTTCTAGAAAACGAACAAAGTCACTTCTGATCATCGTGTGTCGCAATTTAAAGCGCTGATGTTTTTGCATAACCAACTTCAGGGGTTCTAGCTGAGGCAAATTCTTGTCAATCCCTGATGTACATTCCACATCGCCACTCGAACACTTTTTCAGTTTTTGATAGAAGTCATGGTAAAGCTTATCCAGTTTCCCTGACGATTTAAACAAGTCGGTGTTCAATTCAAATCCCTTGCATTCATGATTTTCAGCCTCGGCTTGAAGTGTAATAATTTCGTCCTCCGCTAACTCTGAGTACATTGGACTTGGACTCATTCCAAAAAAGAGATCAAATATGAGAAAGTATTCAGCTTCAAGGGTAGGAATTTGAAGTATTCCGCCGTGCTGGTGAATTATTTCCACAACCTTGCACCAAGGGCTTCGCAGCGTACAATTAAGGCCACCAACGAGCATTGCGAGATACATTGGAGTTATACCATCTTTATTAGGGCAGTTCACATCGATTCCTTTCACACGCTTCTCTGTAAGTAAGTGAGCTATAAATCGCCACATTCCTCGAATAGCCGCGATATGGTATATGGTTAAATCGAGTTGACTTCCTCTGCAGCCGATATCTATTATGTCAGTTTGAAGCACATGCTCTAAAATGACAGATGCAGATTCTGATGCGAGGTCCACTTCTAAATCTATCAAAACATTTTTCCGATGCAAGTTTAAATATGGTGTGTATTTAACCGAATAAAACACTGCAAGCCATAACGGGGAATATCCGTCTGAATTCTCTAGGGTGGAATCAGCTCCCAAGGAGAGGAATTTCTCGATAGCAATCACGTTCGCACCCTGTGCTGCTCTGTGTAAGGCGTTATAGCCTTCAGCATCAAAGCATTCATTTAGAATTTTAGTTCCACGAGGATGCAAGTTCATTGCACTGGTCAGGGGTCCATCCCCAGTGTGGGCTGTCCGCGTGCGTCCCTCTTTCTGTTCCTCTTCATATTTATTCAAAAAGTAGTCAAATAAAAAGTTTTCATTTGATAAGAATTGAGACCACTTTTTATCTCCACGCAAGAACTGAGGAAGATAGTGCAAATAATGTAACTTGTGGTAAGATATTAAATGTAGGGTAGATTTTTCAAATGGTTCTTCGCACGATATATTTACTCTCGCTCCATGTTTTACCAGGACTTTCGACATGTGACGGCCGCCACTGTGTAAATATGATAAAAGTGGAGTTTTGTCATGCTGATCTTTACAGTTAACATCCGCACCTGCTTGTAGAACGGTGTTCACCGTGCGAGCCATATTGGCCCTTACCGCACTAGTAAGAATCGTGCAGTTACGTATGTTCGGATAAAATATTGTAAACGTTTTTGATATGGCTTTTGTTAACTGTTTGGGAACTACACTTCGCTCATAAGGTCTGTTAATTGTAAAAACAACACTCTTCAGGAGAGCTTGGTAAATTACGTCATAGAAATATACCAATGGAGTTGCTATGGTTACCAGCGAACTTTGATCTAATCCATTGCTCCCAGTTAAGATAGAAGATGCGTCTGCTTTTTTCCCTGTTTCGAAAAAGACAGAAGAATACAAGTAAAGGATTGAATTTAAGGAATAGGAAAGCTCCCTTTCGACCATATTGGCAACGAAACTCTTGCTCATTTTAATCATTACATTCAGCCAAAAGCGTTGATATTTGCCTCTCTCCCATGGCTCTTCATCTTTCGGTCCAACTTCGATCCAATCTTTTGGCTTTCTAACATACAGATCACCAAAGTACTCTGTACCGACAACTTCTATGTCTTTTACAACATAATGTAATGCCGTCAGAGCTTTATTGTCCTTCGCGAAGAAATCACTTCCGAGGTCCAGCAAAAGCCAAAAGGCACTTGTCGCAAAGCATGCAGCTGCGCTATGAAAGGGAGTTGATCCGTTATAGCTTCTTCTGTTGATATCCGCCCCACTTTTAACGAGAAGGGTAATAATTGACACCATTCCATGACAGGAAGCAATATGAAGCGGGGTCGAACCATTGCAATCTTCTATATGTAAGTCTGCTTTCTCTGTAATTAGTAGTTGAGCAGCACTGTGATAACCATATTTGGCCGCAATATGAAGCGGGGTAAATTCACAAGGGCAACACTTCTGTGTTAGGCATGACGTTTTGGGGCGTAAGTTACAACGTACGGAAATATTTACTCCCGCAGCAAGCATCGCCTGCAGTGCGTTATAATTGTTATAGTAAACCGCCTCGTGCAAGGGCCATCTTCCCGCCGCATTCGAGCAATTGATAGCACTCTCCTCACGATAAGCTAGCAAAGTTTTGATAACAGATGGGTAATTATTCTTGGCTGCAACATGAAGCGCGGTCTCGCCTAATTTCAAGTTTTCGTTGTCATACACATGAACCTTGATATCTTTAATATTCGTTGCTGGGCAGAACTCGATGAAAGGACTTAAATCTATGCAGACATCTCTAACACCTTCTTTTAATAAATATTCCACGACGTGATGGTGATCTCTAGCAGCGGCATGATGTAGGGAAATTCCATCTAAGACAGCGCCAGCCTTTTTAAGAGCTAAAACGACCTCGAGATGCCCATTTGCGGCTGCCAACTGGACAGCCGTGTTATTGCAGCCTGTTGTTTTCAATGCACTCACATGATGGTCGATCAGGAATTCAACGACATCAGCATTTCCCTTCTGAGCAGCTATGTGCAATAGTGAATATTCGCACGTTCTTCTTTTACATTCTCGCAAAGCTTTTTGCACTTCCATTGGCGCCTTAAAATCTGGACAAGAGACAGTATGATTAATGTCTGCCCCTTTTGTATAAAGAAAGATAAGATTTTCACGGTTTCCAACAGTTGCAGCAATGAAGGCGGGGGTCCGGTGGTTATTATCCAGACAATCGATATCATCAAAATGTGTTACTAAAAGTTTAGTAATATCTGGATTTACCAAACGTGAACTTAAGTGTAATGAAGTTGTTTTTACTTCATCTGATCTGTTGACGAGATCTGAAGGCAGCGACTGAAATTCATCCACTTGATTCCTTTTTGAACCTGCTTCTACGATGTGGCGAGCCAAATAAAAGGCTTTTGCCGGTGTCAAGGCTCTCATTGTTCTCTTTAACTGTTGAAGGTAATATTCTGCAAGACGTCTATGACCTTTTTGTTTCTTGACGTAAAAAAGGTTTCCTTTATTGGATTCACTGGTCAGCCACTCTGACAAGGCAGAGTGATAAATGCGAACAAGTCCCTTTTCTGATCTATCCCAAAGAAACAGTGACACTTCTTTAAGTCTTGGCATTAAATCGTATTCATAGTCAAGGTCGGGATCGTCAAGTTTTAGGACATAGTATATGTCTTCAGCTGATAGTGGTGTATAGGCGGCAACCAGGATTTCAAAAATCTCTCGTGAGGAGCGAAATGATTCGCGTGAGCTAAATTTGCGTTCAAAATTCAGTTGGAAAATGTTATCAAGTGTTTTTGGAAAGCCCTGCTCAGTCCAACTGACTCTTTCCGGTGTTTCAAGAAGACAATCTAATAGGACCTTTGCAAATAAGAAATTACCTTGAACTCTTTCCTTAAGACTGGTAACGATTTGTTGATCAAGGGAATTGTTCTTCTTGATTGAAAAGAAAGCCTTTAAACCGTATAAGAGTGAAGTTTTCAAAGTGTATATCTTAAGGGATGAATAATTATCAATATCTTCTAAGTTTCTGTGGTCTTTAGATTTCAATTCCAGTATTTTCATACCGTCCAGGTACGAAGTGATAAAACTTGTATTACGTGATGTAGTAATCAGTTTTAACCACTTAGGGAAGCTTCGCAATTTGAACTTCAGCATCTTTAAAATTTCTCCTTGGCCATCGACTGAACACTCATCTAAGGCATCAATAACAATATACCACGTCTCTCTCGGTGGGTTTGGCAGCTTTTTCAGAGGTGTAAGGACTCCTTCTTGAAAGCACCAATCTGGGGATTGGGCACAATTCTTCTGTAACACTCGACGAACATGGGAATTTCTCAAAATAATTTCGTCGTATTCTGCGAAGTTTGAGGCAATCATGTTCGCCAGATTTTCCACAAATTTGGCCCCATTTTGAGTTCCTTTGTCCGAATACATACAAAAGTGATAACCAGCTATTCTATCATGAATGAGTGGGCTTGCACTTCTAGAACAAAGTAAATTTGAGACAAAAGCTGTCTTACCAGAACCAGGGCTTCCAACAAGCAATAAGCCACGGTAACTTGAATTTTCCATTAGCTCTTCCATATCACGATATAACCACTTTCTTCCGATAAAATCTGCTCTGGATGTCGTAGCAAAGTCATCAAAGTCGAAATGCTTCAGGCTCCACCGATCGTCGTATCGTTTAATGGAACACCCTAAGTAAAATGAAATGATACCAGTAAGAGACAAGCTGTAGACTGTTTTCAGTCTTAAATTATAAACTAACGAGAGGCGTAGAGAGGAGTAAAAATCTATTTTTCGCCAATTTCCCAACACTTTTACCTTACATCATGGTTCTGAAGTTTGAATCGAAAAAGCTAACTGCCTATACTGTTCCCATATCTCAGTCATACATTGGAATAAGGTTCCCAAGGCTCAACAAATGGCTTCTTCATTGAGTCAAGAATTCTATGAAAGCATTAAAGTATAAACTAAGGCAAATGCAATCCATAAATTTAAACTTACCATCTTTAATCAGTGTGTCAGGATCCAGAACGGCACAGAACACTGAAAATAGGAACATAAATAAAATTTCTGTCCGGAAACCTTTTAAGAGCGCAAAGAGGACTCCGAAAGTACATATCATAAGCTCCAAGACCCACTCTATTAGTCTCACTCCCCATGGTTTGCTTTCTTGCTCCAGATCCTCCACAGCCATCTCTAAAATTTCCTGCCTTTCTTGTACCTCTGTAACCAACTCTTGGTTTCTTTCAGACTCCTCTGTTAAGCTCAACATCCTTTCATGCATATCTTCTTTTAAGTCGACCAAAACCTGAGCCTCTCTACTATGTAAGTCTGTAATGCTTTTGAGACTTACAACTTCTCTGAGAGCTTTCTTTGCGTCTTCATCTGCAGCCAGTTGAGGGTCCTTTAGCAAGTTTTCGATAGCATCAAAAGCGGCAGTCTTATCAACATCGGATAACTCAAGCTTCGGCACGTGAACACATCTGTCGTTTCTTATATCTCGAACAGCCTTGATTAGGGATTGAGGAATGGTGAAATGATTGCACCAGTACATTAAGTTCAAGATACCATTAATATCCATGTCGTCTGCACTCCTGATATTAGCATGTCCACCCAGATCAGGAAGGAACAGTTTTGCAATCTCCCACGGACCAAGAACTGGGTCCATCCATTTGGCTGAATCACTTTGTTTCCAGTTTGGTTTGAATCTGTGATGACAAGCGGCCAAGACTTGTGCCCCTATACATTTACGCATGTCGTGGTACTCATTTGGCCTCCTCCTTGGGACATGAACACATGTGCAAGGTATGGGTACTCTTGTTGTTACATATCTAAACAAGGCCTCCACCTCTTGCTTGACAAATGGACGAAGTCCCTGGCACAGAACCGTTGTCAAGGCATGGCCGAGTGCCAGCCAGTTTCTGTACTCTGGTTTAGCCATTTGACCCAATGTTCCTGAAGTGCTGGCAGATGCCATATCACTATCTAGGGAAAACAGAGGGCTATTATTTAAAACATCTGTTGAAATTTAATTCATTTTTACTCTACATAATCGGGAAAAGCCACTCAGAAGCTAACGTGGTGGACGCTGCTAGACTTTATTTCAATTTCAGTTCGTCTTTCTTAATAAAAGAACAGAACTGTTTTATTTACTTTGGATCAGAGACAAATCGTCTTTGACGTAATTTGATATTCTGGTATAAGCTGCACTGAAAATTGTTGAAACTTTGCTTAACTGAAGCATATCAATTTTGAAACGTACTGCCATTCCGGTTGACGGTAACAAAAGAAATAACGATTATGGTCACGAACTTGATTTATGGTTTAATCGAAACTATTTTTAGCCTCCTTGTTTGCCAAGGTCCGCATGCATTTTGGTTTACAACTGGAATATGGCTCTTCTCGATTGACAGAAAACTTAAACTAAGGCTAAGACACTACTAATCGCAATAACGCACTTACTACCGCTTGAGTTTATCCAATTTTCCAACTTTTTACAAAACTTTTTCCTTTTTTTTATATTTACTGTATATCCTTGAAAAGTGTAACTGGGTGTCAGCATCTCAGCCATTTCCCGCTCTTTTTTGTAAGTGTCAAATTAAATTCACTGAGGTGAAAAGTGTAACTGGGTGTCAGCATCTCAGCCATTTCCCGCTCTTTTTTGTAAGTGTCAAATTAAATTCACTGAGGTGAAAAGTGTAACTGGGTGTCAGCATCTCAGCCATTTCCCGCTCTTTTTTGTAAGTGTCAAATTAAATTCACTGAGGTGAAAAGTGTAACTGGGTGTCAGCATCTCAGCCATTTCCCGCTCTTTTTGTAAGTGTCAAATTAAATTCACTGAGGTGAAAAGTGTAACTGGGTGTCAGCATCTCAGCCATTTCCCGCTCTTTTTGTAAGTGTCAAATTAAATTCACTGAGGTACTCAAAAATTGCCTTAGAAAGCCGACAGGGTCTCAAAGCTATGAAGATCTAAAGCTCGACAAAACTGGATGGTTTGTTTACTCCTGTGAGAGCCATGAATAGGCTTTCAAGATTGGAAACAAACTGTGCATTACGTCATCTTCAAAAACACCCCAGGCGGGAAACCCCCGACACATGTCCTGACAGCTAGATTACAGAATAATCTTCGCAAATTAAAATAAATCAACAGTGTAAATTCACACCGTAAACCATTAACGTAATAATATCTGGACAACTTCTCAAATGACACCGGCAGTTCTTTTTTGACAGAGTGAAAGTTGCGTTAAATGTAGGATACAAATTTAAAATGACTGCCCCATCTGCCACAATCGAATCACGGTGTTTCATAGATCCACCAATAAGTATGCACGGTGATCACGCAATCACCAAACCCGTCAATTAACAACTCAGCTAAATATGTGATGGATTCAGCGCCTCCTTTTCAATTTTCGCCTCATTCTACTCAAATGTAACTGCATTTTAGTAAAAGCAATAACTCGGATACCATACTAAAGACAGGAGAGTTCGTAAAAGACCTTATTATTATTATTATTATTTTAAGAAAAATTCGAAAAGGAGAACCCTAATCAGTGTCTGCACAGAATATTATTCAGCTAATTATATTAAGTTACCGCATTAAGTCTTTGTAAGCGAATATATTTTTGATACACGTCATGAGAAAATTATGGGACATTATTTTCTCTTGCACGCGCATCATGGCAAATATCAAAGGCCAAATAATGTTGAGAAGTAACGCTAAGTTATTTCAGTTATGAAACGATAAGATATATTAGGGCAGACCTCTATATATTAGGTATATTATATTCAAATTTTAAACCTTATTCATTCAGTCGACTACCTCTCCTCTCTAGGTTTTAATGCATCTTCAGAGTTATTAATTGTAATCTAGAGGATTCAAATGATGACCTCACATGGTAAAACCTTTCATAATTTCTCAGTTGACTACACGATTCCGTTTACATCGTTCGCATTATTGTGAGTTTATCCAAACATTCTCAAATATACTTCGCCGTAGTGTTTTCAGAGTATATGAATTTTTCTTTTTTCGAGCAGATATGAGGCCAAAGGAAATGATTTTCGGTCTAAATGCGTCTACAAAAAATAGTTCAAGGCGATTTGAAAGCTCGATTTATCACAGTCTGGCAAAATAAAGGATTGCATCTTGAGACATCACGTCACAATATTCGGTTGAAAGTTTAATATTTCTCACCTTTAATTGTTTGTTCCCCCACCGATCCTTAACCCGACTCAAAGGGGTCTATCTTTGCCTTATAGAAATAGATGAGGAAATTGGAAATAACTGAGGAAACTTTGAAATAAATTCAATATAGCACAGCAAATTTACGCTCGTAAACAGAAATCAAGAATTGAAATGCTAACGCAACTCGAATGAAGGAGTCTGGGTAAAAAATTGAACTTCCTCTCCCTAGTCCCTCCCATACGAGGGTCCTGTACACTAATCGAGTCACTCGGTCAGGGTAGAAAATGATTTAATTCCACTATATCAAGATTAAAAACTGAAAACTTTGCTAAAATACTTTTCTGTGAAAACTATGCACAGCCTTTTTTTTCTGCGTCATAGTAATGATTACAGTCAAAAAATTCAAGGAGCAAAGATCGTCAGAAAAGGGATCGGCACCGTGCCTAGCTAAGTAACTACATTTAAGTTTTTTTTTCTTCCTTGCAGCAACCCAAGCATCGAATTTAAGAGAAGAACACAATGAATACTTTTCAACGAAATAAAATTGAGAGATAATGATTTTTCTGCAAAGGTCATGGGTCTGATTTTATTCCAGGACTTAGCATTGTTTGTTTACTTTATTTGTCCTCACTTCTTTGGTTTTCCAGCGAGAGTTCAGTCATACTTGCAAACTTTCAAACAGTTCTTCATCTTCGTGAAAACGTTTCATCTTCATATAGCCGCGAAAAGCGGCGGACCGGGCCGTAACACCCGTAAGTTGCGCGTTTAATTTAGTCTCCAGTCCGCCGCCGCGCGCAGCCCACTGTCGCCTTACGCGCTGAAATAAAAACGGTGTACATATTCGCAGGATACACACTGTTCTATCTATTTTTCTCTCCTTCAGTGATTATCTGGATAGACTTGAACCCTTTGTCCCTTGGCGAGAGGAACTTATAGTTATACGCTGGCAAACTCGGATGATATGGAAACAGGTAGCAACGAGTGTGTATCTTTCTTTTTTGCAAGGCCGAAGCAATACATGTAATATACCGTGATCCTTGTGTGCGATACGTACGTTACATAAATCTTAGCGTCTAAAATCTAAAAGTAATCATTCTTCGCCATTCCTTTTGAAAATAAATTTCTTTTAATGACTGAAGGCTTGAAAAATGTTCCGGTTTTTATAACTTGAAGATTGAATTTTTGATCTTGAGGACTGTTCATGCTCGGGTCCGTTCTTCCAGAGGTTGAACCATGTGACTTGAAGAATTATCATGACCTCCAACTCTTTTTTCGTCTAAATGGATTAAAAACAAAAGAAATTATTATCCTAGTTAGCAAGTAAGGTTAGAGGTCATCAGGAGGAGAAGTTCACAGTTTGAAGACATCCGAGAGCGAATTATCAGTTAGGTTTCGAACAAGTTGCATAAGTCTTATGATTCTGCGCAAAAAGGTACCTCTTAATATATAGACATTATTAGCCCAAGGTCCACCTTCACCGTCGATCATACAATTCGTAGATTTTCCATATTTGTCAAAGGTTTGTTGCGCAGTAGAACTTGCCGCACACCAGCCACCATTCTGAATTGCAAACATACTGTAACCCTTTCTCATTGCAGCGACAGCGCACTTTGCAATGGGATTTGCACGAGAATTGTACTCGCCATCTAAGATGGAATCCTTTCCTTCTAATGTCTCGATGGCACGATCTTGTTTGTCTTTGTAACAACCAACGTCTTCGTACTCTAAAGATTAAAAAAGGAAATCACAATCATGATAAAAATGATTTAGATGGAACTCATCGTGGTAGCTTTCCCTCCATTCATAGGGTCCACAATGACAACGTTCTATAAGAGCGAAAGGCTTTATGACCTGAATATCGGGGAAAGAAGAAATAAAATAAATGACTCCTTGTAAATTAATTTTGCATTGACAAGTCACTTTAGCATTTTAGCAGAAAGGACTGGGTAAAAGGTAAAATGAAATTGAAATCATTCAGCTCTTGAAATACATCGAACGCTAATGTGAGGTAGTCCTCGAATTTCTATGTTTGATATCGCAATCAGTTATCATTGAATCTGCCTTGAACATGGGAATATAGAGCTCTTTAGTACTTAACGCATTGATGGGAAAAGACTGCAACTTGGGGGATTTTAAGGAATCTGATGAGATCTCCCCTTCACTTTATTTTCAATAGAACATACAGTTTGCAAAGCATTATCAAAAGTGGCGTGAACTGATTTCGGAGGACAGTATGTAATTGCCGGATGTTGGGGCCGACAAGCGGCCGAATGAACGAACTGATATCGATTAGGTCATGTGGCTCGGTAGCACATGGTTTTTGTCCTAAAAGTAGTTTCGTGTCGGAGATTTCTATGTTCGTTTGTTACTGTTTTTGAACTGATTATCGCACAGAATATGTAAGTATCAGGTTTTCAATTTTCTTTTACCCGATGTTTTTTGGATCAATTCGAGACAACACAAAATGGCGGAGATAGTGATCTACAACTACGCGTCAAAAAATGCTCTCTGCGAATTGTTCCCAGTACTAGGTATCCTTAAGAGTTGTTATACCTTACCTTTCATCAAATATACGTTAATAGCCCCGGGTCCTCCAGTACCATCAACCTCACAATTCGGGGATTTCCCATATTTGTCAAACTTCTGTGGTGCAGAAACACCTGCAGCACAGAGGCCGCCATCCTGAACTGCAAATATACTGTACCCCTTTCTCATGGCTGCTACGGCGCACTTTGCGATAGGATTTTCACGAGAATAGTAAGAGTCGTTCAAGATGGAATCCTTTCCCTCTAATGTGTCAATTGCGCGATCTTGTTTCTCTCTGTAACAACCAACGGCAACGTAACCTGGAGACCACAAAAAGGACACCAAAATCGTAATCATGCATCATAGCTTAGGGACTGGTCAATTTATTTACCACCTTGGGAGGGGTGGGGTTCGAAGAATGTTGGTTGTGTCCTAATAACCTGATACCCTTAAAAGTCTCCGCAGTATTCTAATGAACCTCCCCTTCCCCCCCCCCTCCATTAGTAATCAATTCTCTAGAGTGCCCCTTTTGAATTTCGTTAGAGACGATTGCTCCCTCCTCCGTTTCCCATGAAAATCAAGTGATCCGCCAAAAATCCTCCGACCCCACCCCCGGAGATAAGTAATGACTGATCCCTTAGAAGGGACATGTTTTGATCGCCTTCACCCTCCTCATGGCTTCGACAAAGACAAGATTCTGATAGAGCCAACGTAACGTGATCTAAATATTGAGAAACAGGCGAAAACATTTGTATGTCGAGAACATACGTCACCTATTATGATTCAATTTCGTTGCTGCTACAGCCCTGCACAACCGACTCCTTGTTCATCAGTAGCAATTGTTTACGACAAAAGCTTTCATTGCCACCAAGGAACTATGTAAGGTAACACCATCCACAAGTAAAATAATTTTTACTTCGAGATAAGGTTCGTTATAAAATTATAGCGGGAAGTATGCGCAAGAGGGTTATATGAAATGAAATCCTCTACCACTTGTATTAAATCGAGGTACAGTCTCAAAATGTTTTAAATTGGTATCACAATCAATAATACATATGATGATAATAATAGGAAGAATAATAATAACATCATTTCCGTATCATTGAAACTTTTTTGTACTGCTGAGCTTTTTATTCTTCTTACGAATGCATTGGGGAAAAGCATCTCTAGAGATCTTAGGAGTCTGCATGAGATGAGCCTTTTCATTCTATTTCCACAAAAGGCATAACTTACAAAGAATCAGAAAGAGTGGCGTTTATTGTCCTGATTTTTATAGCAGTTCATAATTACCTTTCAGTAAATATATGTTATAAGCCGCAGGTCCTCCACTCCCATTAGTTTCACAATCCGTAGATTCTCCATATTTGTCAAATATCTCTAAAGCGGCGGCACTTGCTGCACACCAGCCGCCATTCTGAACTGCAAACATACTGTAACCGTTTCTCATAGCAGCCACGGCGCAATTTGCGATGGGATTTTCACGAGAATTGTAAGCATCGTCTAAGCTGGAATCCTTTCCCTCTAACGTTTCGATTCCACTACTAACCATATCCAGCAGAGAGTCATTTGAGTTGTTTTTGTAACAACCAACGGCCTTATAACCTAAAGAATTACCAAAAAAAATAAAATCATAACGCTTATCACTATAATTTTAATGGTTATATGGTGATAGCTTTTGCTCCATTTTTAAGATCGACAACGCTGTTCATATACAACGACGACAACAAAATAACCGTTGACAGTACGGTGTGATCGTCCGAATGAGATAGCCTAGAAAAAAAATTTTTTTCAGGTGTCCAATGAGGACTACTGCCCAGGTTTCAGAACTACCTCTAACCGATGAGCTCACCATACGATCGACTATTACTTCAGGTTCAGACCGTGTACTGTGTTATGCACTGACCTTTTATGTAATAAACTTGATTGGCCCATGGTCCACCCTCACCATCTGACTTACAAGCTGACGATTTACCATATCTGTTGAATGTCTTGGCAGCCGAAGCGCTTGTTGCACACCATCCACCATCTTGAATTGCAAATATACGAAATCCTCGCTTCTTAGCTGCTTGAAAGCATTTGCTGATGGGATCAAGTCGTGTTTTGTAGTCTCTATCCAAAATAGGATCTTGTCCCTCCAATGTCGGTATGGCTCGGTCATCATGATCCTGAAAACATCCGATCGTTTCGTAGGGTAAAACGAGCGCTGAAATTTGAATATTTTATAAATCAAATGATGGTCAGACTTTAGTGGAAAACAAAAAGCAGCAGCTGGCATTGAGAGAGGTGCGGCCGCTGTGTGTAGGTTTCATGGCTCAGTAGGCGCAAATTAGAAAGATAACATCCGGTAAGTGTGACTTCAGTCATACGCCAGCCGTGATTAGCTTATGTTACTTGTACTGTGGCGTTTGTCAACATCGCTCATATTCTGCACAACCTCTGCAGGCGAACTGTTTTCGAATTTTACTGAATACTTCTCGAGCAAATGATCCCAAAAGTGTAGTCTTTATTTGCACTTACGATTGACGACATAGACATTATTAGCCCAGGGTCCACCTTTGCCATCACCCTTACAAGCGGTGGATTTTCCATATTTGTCAAACGTCTGTGGCGCAGTAGAACTTGCTGCACACCAGCCGCCATCCTGAACTGCAAACATATTGTAACCCTTTCGCATTGCAGCCACCGCGCACTTTGCAATGGGATTTACACGTGAACTGTAGGCGCCGTCTAAGATGGAATCTTTTCCTTCTAGAGTCTCCACTGCGCGATTTGAAGTATCTGTATAACATCCTACGGCTTGATAACCTAAGAGAAGGAAATTTGGTGGAAGCAAACTCAGTTCATTCTTTTCAAACCCTCTAAACTAGGGAGTGTCCTAATACCACAGCTACTGGTACTGTTCAGTATTGTAAACTGCTTTGTTTCTTATCTCAACACAATACCAAAGTGACTCGCCTAGGATACATATAAGAAATTCAAACTGGCAAAACGAAATCAGGATATCTTAGATTGTGCTCAAAGGGAAACATTTCAAAAGTAAAAATCGATGTTTCCACTGTAGCGAAAGCAGTATCACGAGACACAAGAACTAGCACGACGAACAAAACGACAGCGCCTTTTTAGAAGATTAAAAATGATTGCTGAAACAAAAACAAAAAAAAATTAGCTATTCCTGAAAGGGCTTCAGTGACAAACAACTGTAAAACGACCACTCACGACCGACTTACGCTACAGCCAATAAAATAACGGCTAAACTGAGCGATCAGTTTACACGAACCACAACTTCTCACGTCGAAACGTCTGTCAATACTACCGATAACAGTCTTGCGATCAGACCACACGAACACATGTAAAACGATCGAAAGTATGTTAATGTACTAACCTTTGATATAATAAACTTGATTGACCCATGGTCCACCTTCGCCGTCTGACTTACAAGCTGACGATTTTCCATATCTGGTGAACGTCCCAATGGCGAAAGCACTTGAGGCGCACCATCCCCCATTTTGAACTGCAAACACCTGGAATCCTCGCTTCTTCGCTGCTTTATAGCATTTCTCGATAGAGTTACTCCGTGCATTGTACTTGCCATCTAGGATCGAATCTTGCCCTTCCAAAGTTGGTATGGCTCGGTCATTAAAATCTTTGTAACATCCAATTGATTGGTATGGACCTACAGACCCTACGAAAAAGGAAAAAAAAAAAAAAAAAGAGGCAGCGGAAAATAAATTATGCATGATGAGATGCTGAAATCAGCTTGGATCACAACCTTCCTATGTGTTTGATCTACCGTGACTTGAAAATAGTCCAGCTATTTTCATACAAAAAGACTAATCTTTTCGTTTTTTCTGTCTTTTTGGCGTCTTCTTTTATTCGGTTAGCTAGCTACTTAATTAATCAATAGTTCACTAGTTAAAGTTATTCACTCAGTCAGTCATTCTATCTGTCAGTTTGTCAGTAGGTATCTAGCTACTACTAAATTGTTGGTTTGTTGGCTCGTTTATTTTGTTATGTTTTTAGCAGTTTAGTTATTTGGTTGTCTGGTTGTTTGGTGGTTTGGCTGTCTGGTTGTTTAGTTTTTTGGTTGTTTGGTTGTTTGGCTGTTTGGTTGTTTAGTTGTTTGGTTGTTAGTTGTTAATCAAGACTAAGCAAACTACTAGTATCTTGCTTTACCTACCATACTCGAATGATCTGGGATCTAGACTCGTGAAGCAATTGCACAAAAAAAGGATAATAAGCCAAGGAACAAACAATCTTGCTCTTAATCCCTCGGAACACATGATAAAGCAATACCCGAAAAACAACATGCCATTTTGGACAAGCTTTGTGAGAGCAACTCTTTCCTGTATCCCTCTGTTTACGTTTTCCAAAGCCTTCTCCGTGTTACGAAGACGTCTGAACTGCATTCGAAGCCTTTTATTGTGTTTTGACTCCCTTTCCTGCATCCTTCTGTCTACGTTTTCTAAAGCCATCCTCATGTTACGAAGACGTCCTTCCAACTCTCCTCGAAACCTTTTATTGTGTTTTGACTGATCCCTTTTTAGAATTTTCAGCTCGTTCTTCATGTTTGAAACATCTTTTTCAGTCACATTTCGGTGCTGGATTAATACTTGGTGCTCGAATGTTTGTAAGTCGAATGTTTGTAAGTCGCATTTCAACTGTAATATTTCATCTCGGGCCTTTTTAGCGGCAGAGTCATCGGCCAATGCGGAATCTTCGAGCAGTTTTTCAACAGCATCAAGGACAGCCTTTCTTTCTTCATCTGTTAGTTCTAGCTTCGGCACGTGAGCCCACTTTGTATTACGTGCTTTTCGAGTTTCTTCGACTCGAGTCTGTAAAATTTTAAATTTGTTGCACCAGTACATGAGGTTCAAAATACCAGTAATATCCATGTCGTCCGCGCCATTAATAATGGAGCCTGGACTCAATTCAGGTATATACAGCTTAGCTATTTCCCAAGGACCAAGATCTGGATCCGCCCACTTGCTGGGATCACTTTGTTTCCAGTGTGGTTTGTTGCGATGGTGAAAAAACTGAAGTTCACATGCCCATGCACATTTCTCCATTTTATGAGTTCTTGTTTTACATTGGCAGGGTCCCGCATCGGGAAGTTCCGCAACTTTTTTTTTTATGCACTTATACAGACAATCCATCTCTCGTGTAACATAAGGCCGCAGACCCTTACAAAGTACGTTTACTAAGGCATGACCCACAGCGAGCCAGTTACTGTACTTTGGTATGCTTATTTCACTTGCGGGACCAGCTGGTGCAGAGGAATGCGACGTAGATGCCATGGCATTAACTTTAGTTTCTCCGGCCCTGAAAAAAAAAAAAAGCTTTCAGATTCATCATAATTCCTGCAAAAAATCTTTTCATAACGCTTCCCTTGTTTAGCATTTATAGGCAACTAAACAACCCAATCATCAGTAAAGGAATTTCCTCATTTGATTTAAATGCCAGCGGTAATACGGTAGTTCTAATTAAAAACTTTGGAGTTTTTAGAAGGTCAGCCAATAACAGTTAAATTTTGCTAATTAATTTGGATATGACTCCGATAAGTCATCAGTATGCATATTCTCCATACTGTTCTCTATACATTTACCAATGAGCTTACAAGGAGAATTCAACCAACAATGAAGAGTTTCTTTAGTTGGTGATCATTTTCTTGATTCTTGTGACCTTAATGCTTGATTCAGGGGTGATATTGTAAGGAGAAATTAGATGCTAGTCTCTCTTAGGGGTTAAAGGGTTAAACGGGCCAGGCTATCGATGATTTATCGAGGTAAGAGTGATCATTATATTCAATCCATAACCAGAATCAAACGTTTTGAAATCATTGTTATCGTTATCGAAAAAAAAAAAAGGCGAGTGAAATGGAAGTGAGTTGGGTGGTCCCGATTGGCACGAAGCAATGAAAATAACCGTACCACGAACACGAATTTCCGTCACGTTATTGTATTAAATTCATGAACACCACCGGAGATACGGCAAATTTACTATGATTTAGTATTCACCATGAAATATCAGTGTTATCTTTCGTTAGAAAAATCGTTTAAGATGAATTGGCTTTAACTTAAAGCCGATTCATCTTAAATACTATTGTCTGAAATGAATGCGCTGTTATCAATATGCGAACAATTGAGCTCAGTTACTCGGGTAAATCGCAGATGAAGTCTTAATTTCGTTGCTTTTCTTAAAACCTTTCATGTGGTTCGGGTGATGACCGCGATGAGGTTACAGGTTTCACAGGAAACATTTAAACGCAACCGTCAGTGCACATGTATACCATATACAAATCTTAACTCGGTTCCATCCGCTCGTGACGCTTCTTAGACAGAAACGTGCGCCCCGCTTGTGTGACACAAAACGCACAGTCGAAAAAAAGTAGAACGCTGGCATCGAAAAGTTAGTTTCCCATTTTCAAAAGCGAAACCGTAACCAGGATCTAATATTTCATATTTAGAGCCTGGCGGCATACATGGTCTACACTTGCGGTGTGTAAAAATTATCTTTATTTTCTTTCTTCTGGCTCTGCAGAATTCAAACTACTTGCATTGAACTCATGTTTCGTGCGTTCTTCCAGAGGTCAGACAGTGTTAAGCAAAAACCCACCTTGAACACGTTATTTACACTGGTTTCAGCGACTCCTTCAATGATAAACACTACAATCCACCACCAGATCTTCAGGAATAGCCAAAAAAGTAGTTCACTTCTGATGAATTATTAAAATTTCGACTCCACAAGCGCTTGAAGCCACGAACTGCGGAAGTGAAATGCAAATCATGACCAGAGTCTATGGGACACTGGTAACGAGACTAGATGAAAAACTTACAGCGATCTCGTTTCTTATTCGTTTGGTTCTCTTTAAGTTGTTTACAATGGCAATAGTAATGGTTATAATAACTTTAATTTGATAATACTACTTATAATAAATAGAGGTTGAGTTGATGATGTGAATTGGCTATCGTAGAGACTATCTTGCCTTTTTCCTTTATTTTGTTACTAAAAAATGTCTCAGCGTAGACATATGTAATCCAAGACCACTACCTATGCGGAAATAGAGAAGAGTACCTTTCTGTCAAAAAGCAGATGTATAAGTTTAAAAGAGTAGCCCTATTTGGTAATAAGGACGGAGAACCCCGGTACAAAGCCATTTTGAGTGTGCTTCCCCAACACCTTGGTCATTTTCATTCTTCTCTCCCCTCCCTTATTTCCCTGACCTTTCCGACTCAGTTTTATAATGTTTATAAAGCGTGAGGTCACGTTTTACTACATCGGCGGTTCCATCTATTTTTCAACATCAAAGAGAAGAACCTCTCACAGCTGCCAAATTTGATGGCAATTGCTTAGCCATCGGCCTCCTTAACTTTTCGTGAAAATTCGTTCTGAACGATATGCAAAAAATTCTCAGGCTTGCAGAACAGAACCAATCAGCAAAGAGGAAAAAAACTAAGGTAGAGAATTTTTTTTCCTCTTGATTTTTTGGTAAAAAAAAAAAAAAAAGGACATCCGAATTTATGACGACAAAACGATAAGGCTTTGTACCACGTAAACCACTCGAGAGAGGGCTTCAGATCAGAAGTCAGTTATGTTTTGCCAGCATCAGTACGGCCTTATCTCGAAAAACCAGACTTCCACGATTTGTATCTAAAGCGTTTTTGGATATTTTGACTAAATTCTTTTCCCATATCTGAAAATAATAAAAACAAGTTAATTACATTTATTTGTTTTTCACCGGTTTGACCATAAGGTCCAAAAGTTCACACTCCTAAAGATTTGATTCCTAATGCCTCCCTAAAACTGCCACACCATATTGTCGATGAATTAGAAGTTCTATGTGGTATATCAAATTATAATTCCTCTTTTGGTGAGTAAGACATCTCTCCCAACTGTATACCAGTGTTGTCAGCTACTAAAAATAGTATTTCCCTCTCTTATTATTTATCTCGCACGTTTTTATGAATAATTCAAACAAATTAGGAAATAATTACAGGTGTTGGTTTCAAATGTATTCAATCTCAATGTTGTGTATAAATTTTAAATTTTGCGGTTTCGAGCGAAGATCACGAATGAAAAAATTATTCACTGCACGACACCGTAAAATTGAACGTTTTAAAGATAAAGGGAGAAAACATTTTTTTTTTCCGCAGGTGAAAGCCCTAAGTTAATTTTAAGAGAGTTGTAAGAATAAACGACCTGTCTCTCAGTGAGTGAAAAGACACGTCAAGTGAGTGCGCTGATAAGCGGGAAATCTGTTAATACAGATCACGTGACAGCTCCGGCCAATTGGATTTCCTGCCATCTAATTTCAATATGCCACACGGATAACCCAAAGTTATAACAATTCGTGTCAAGTACAGAGTGTTTTTGTGTACCGCAAATAATGGTTTTGGGAGCGCTTCCTCGATAAAAAGGTGGGTACATTTCTTTTGCCTTTTTGTGCATAAGAAATATTTTTTTTAAGCCGGCATTTTCGCGTATTATCGTTTTTCACAGAGGGCATTTTGCGTCATAATTTTGTCGTCGTAGGAAAACTCGTGTCACAAAATACATGTTACCGACGTCTGATAAAAATGTTGGCTAAATTCGTTTTCCTAAATTTTCTTTTCGGCGTAAATTTTAAAATATCTTTATTTCATCCTTACTTGTTCGTTCTAACGGCTACTCATGGCCAAATATTTGTCGTTGCAGACGCATCAAATAAATTATGAGCTCTGGAATAAAAGTCGGCTATAGGTAGAAACTTAACACTTATGATAATTTGTAGGTGAACATTCTGTCCAAAGCTTTCTGTTGCCGTGGGACGGGATATGTTGGTTAAGAAGCAATCAGGAATGATGATAGCTTTCAAATCTTGAACTCCTACATTTGACTTACGGCAAGGGCTTTTGCTTTGTTTGCCTTTTTTCGTTAATGAATTACTCCCTACGTAAGTTTTTTGAGGACGAAAATTCAAGCCTGAGAGTAATACGTTTTGCCATGGCTTAAAAATCTGAAACTATAACATGTACAAAACAAACCCTGAGAGGTGAATCTTGAGGTTGTAGTTTGTGTTTCTACTTTTTTTAGTGAGTCACGTACGGCCAACAAATAATTCAGATTTGAAAGACATTTTGAATTTTGAATTATTTTCATTCTACTCGCCGACAGCTACACTTAAACATTTTGCTGAATTATCGACTTTTAAAGCCCTATCACCGCATCTTAAAAAGAGATGACTCATATGTTATCAATAATTGATCACATACAATTAACGACCACTGCTGGAGTTAAATCTAAATGCGTTCCTGTTGTCTTTGAAAAAACGGACAATCGTGAAATTGCATTTTCGGGGTACAGGTAAAAGCTTATTGCAAATAAGTCATGTTCACCATGTGAAATCTTGCGGCGTTATTCTTAATCTACATTCTGTCTCTTTGTGACGTTTCCCAAGCAGCGCAGAAGAATGACAGCCGGTGTTATAAGCCGCACGCGGTATAACTAACTGACATTATCCCAGAAATCTATTCATGCAGACTGATATCGATAATGTTTTTTACCTCTTTTCCTTTTTTTCAAGACTAGATCCTATTAATTGCCGTAAAAAAGAAAGTCGATAACTTGCGTTCGTTACAGTCACTTTTACTGTTCTAAACTTTTAGTCAGTTTGAAAGCAATAAACACATCTTAAATTCAACAGATGGCTGTAACATCTTGTAATTAGGTCTCCAATTCTTTTTTTGGTTGCAAACATGATCCTGGATAATTCTTCCCGCAAGCTGCAATGTTTGGGTTTTTCAACAATTATTTACAATTTTCCTTAATTTCCGTTTTGTTTCTTTTGCCCTTTAAGGTAAATTTTCCAGTGATACATCCTATTTTCAAAATCTAGATATATCAATCATTTTTTTTCAGAATGATGATGGTGAATTTATTATAATAATACAATTGCATATTTGTAGCTTAAGTTGAAAGAATGAGTCAGAGTATCAAAAGCTTAAGGATAAGCTTTTAAGCTGAAGGGAGATTTGGCGCCGATTGAGACGACAAACAAAATGCATTCGCATACGGCAAGGTTCTTTAACTGAGTAGAGTTCTCTGAGAGTCCATAGAAATAACAAATCAATAAAGGGGGCAAGTTTTTTAAAGAAAATGTATTGCTACGTCGATAAGAGATACTACAACATAATTCGCTTATATCATTAACTGGGTTGATACAACTGTAAAATAGCCTCAAAAAGCCATAGAAATAAGGCTGATGATTCTGACGATAAAACTGAGAAAAAAAATTACGAAGTTCAAAGAACAAATTGGAAGAGGCGGTGCCGTAATACCGCGCGAGTGGTCGATGGTTGGAGCTCTGAATTGGATCAACACTTGTAATCTTGAATAACTGGGAATTTTTAGTCCTCACAAGGACATATGAAAGTGGTTTTACGCCTCCTGGTCAAGAACTAAAACTTTTAGGCGCACGTTTTTGCCCTTAACGTAGAAGACGTGAAAGAACCCACCCACTGTTCGCGCCGAGTTCCAGAAAGTTTTCAGGGAGATTAAAGAAAAAGAGGCCGATTGCGCCAACCGGTATTTCTCTCATATGCTGTCATTCGATCTTAAACAAAATATATCGACAAGGATGGTAAGACATCTTTATCAAATCGCTTTAATTGGACTATGATAATGATTGCTGACGTTTAAAAGTATTGTAAAAGGAACTCTAGAATAGCAAGGACATGACTCAAAAGCTTAGAATGATTATGAAACTGGCTCTGTATCAAAAAACTTTGCTTTGCTTATTTGAACGAAACCTGATGAGCAGGTTTACTTTCAGAAATGTATGTCCATTAGAGTCGACACACCCTCCAGGTGTAAGCTAGAAGTTATTAAAACAAAAAATTAAAATTAAAAGTCAAAGATATGAACCCAGTAGCAATCAAAAATTTTTGAGACAAAACGGTGTATTGTGGAAATAACTGATAAAGGATTTTTATCATAATTAATTTTATCTTTCCGTTCTACTGACAAACATCTCATCGTTTTTTGCTATTTGCATACGTTCAACACGGCAGCACAATTGATAATAAGAACATTCGCGAAACAGAATTCTGTCCCCAAGGTAAGCAAACATTTATCATCTTCCGCTTAGAAAAACCGACACCAAAAAAAATTAAAATGGTGCTGAAATCTAAGTTACGGCTATTTTGATGCATGTTTCTTATATTTTTTCCTTCAATTTTCCCCCAGTAACTTGGTCTATTTAGAAAATAAAACTAAAGAAAAAGATGTTTAGTGTACGGGGAAAATTTTCTTGCAGGGCTGAAAGTAGGCACGTATCTCTAACAGGTGTCTTAAACGTCTCTAATTTCGTATCGGGAGTCTTTGTCTCCAATTCCAATGCGTGTCATATCTGCTCACCAAACTAGTAAACAACGAATAAAAGGGGTAATTTTCTAAAGAAACTGTAGTGTTTTGTCTGTGGGGGATATTACAAGGTAATTTGGTTTTACCAACTGAGTAGACAATTTGAATAGGTTAAAAAATCAATTGCGGTGGCCAGTCTAAATGATCAGCTCAGTTCTTAGACATGACGTTTTCTGCCCAAAATTCTGCTTGCTTTAGAAACAGAATTATGCTCTGGGAAACAGGTGGAGGTCACTGTGTTATTGCGTGCTTTTCGTTCCAAAAAAATGTATAGAAAATAAAAGGGTTTCGTTCGTCCCTAGTTACCTTCTATTATCAGCTTGGCACGTTCTAAACACCAGCGCTCTCAACATTGCATTAATTTCAGCCTCAAATTTTATCATAAAAAGGTTCTTTAAAAAAAGAGTTCAGGTAATGCGCTGATCTTATGATCTTATGCGCTGATCTCTGTTTCTTGCTTCAGAACTTGGATCAATCATTTTTAATGGCAACTGGTTCAAACACTTCAGTTGTCGCGGGGCCTTCTACAGAACGTCTTCATTCGTTCAATCCTGCGAAAAGCCGCTTGTACTGGACTATACGAGTGTTTCTCGCACTTTTCACGATTCTCGGAAATACCCCACTGATATTTCTCCTCGTAACAAGACGGAGGCTGCGACGCAACCTGTCAAACAAGTTTGTCCTGTCCTTAAACTTGGCGGACTTGTGCGTGGGATTGTTTGTAACCCCACCTGAGTTACTATGCACCTACTGGACAACATGCTCCAGAGAGATCCAGCTGGCGATGTACGAATTTTTCGTCTACACCTCACTGTTGAGCTTATGTCTGGTGACTTGGGATCGTTACAAGTCTGTCACTCGTCCTTTAACGTACCCCGTCGTAATTGAAGTCAGTCAGTACTTGATCCCTATCTTGTTATGTTGGTTCTTTCCTTTATTCGTGACCCTCCTTCACTTCACCTACCTGCTGAAGAGTCCTGAGGAACAGGGAACGGGAATGAAAGCGTTTGCCATCACCGAAACACTCCTGTTTGTGGGACTTCCTTGCATTGCGCTACCTCTGGCGTACTTGCGAATCGTGTGCATCATACAGAGACATAAAAAACAGGAGAAGCGCCTCAAAGATCAAGTGGACTTCAACTACTCCGTTACTATGTCTGCAGAAGATGTGCTGAAAGAAACAGAATTCACTGCACCGAATCTGACCGTGGCCAGTGCAAGGAGTAGAGCACAGAGCGAATTGTCAAGTACTGGAATGGAATCTGATGTGGAACGCTCTACAGATGGTAAAACTGCACCTCTCAAGGCAAAACCAAGACATCCAAATCACGATCGATCTATCACGGTACTTGGCATCGTGATCTTGGTGTTCGTTGGTTGCTGGCTCTTTGCAGCCTATCTTCATTTTAAACAATCTTTCAGCAACACAGAAGCTCCGACTCACTCGCCTCACACCACTATGAATATATCGTGGTTGTTCCTTCTGGCTCACTCTGCCCTGAATCCCTTTTTTTACGGGCTGATTAAGAGGGACATAAAGAAGGAAATCAAAAAATGCATAACATGCCGCGGATAGATGAGGGACTCAGCAGGAACGCAAGATGTTTCTTCAGCTATCTTGGCCAAACGCGGGGTTTGGTTTACCAATAGAGAGGGTGAAACAGTTTTGCATGGTAATGTGCTCGCAACCACGCCTGTAGATTACAGCTGTCACGCTACGTCTCTCCAGATGTGGAGGCCACAAAATCCATTTCCATACAGCGATAAAAAAATAAACGTAAGCATTTCCCATGGAAATAAATTGGAAATGACTGATGTAACACTAGATTGTTAAATATGTGAAAACACCAACTTGGCTAAGTTGCAAGTGAAATCACCCATGTTTAGATCCAGAAGTCATTCAGAAGTTTTGATAAATTTGCAGTTCGGTCAAAACAAGAGCGACTAATTCACAACGCAGTCCATCAGCCAGGTGTGTTTTATTCATGCCTATTTTTCTTTTTTGGAACACTAATTTTATCATGATATGTCGCGTGGTTTAATGTAATTTGTAAAGGAGGGGGGGGGGTATGTTTATTTGAACGGACAAGACTTCGTCCATACCGCTTTATAGAGCGCATAGAGAATTGCTTCAGCGATCGATACAGTTTTCAACTGAGTGACGAAAGTCATCCGGGAAGTGACCTGTGATTGGTGCAGAAAACTCCAACCAATAAGATTCAAGATTAGAAAACCAATCACGACTTGGTCATCCGCGTTTTCCCGCGCCTCTAACACTCATTTTTCCTTTGAGTGCTCATTGGCTCTGTAGAGCATTTGTCCCTTGTGATTTCTTTAGTTTTGGCAGTAAAGACGCTCAATCAAAAATTCTCCATGAATTCAAGTTTCTCGTTTTAGTCTGGCGGCCATGTTTGATTGGAATGACGTCATGCGCCGAAGATAAAAGTTTTCTCCCATTCGTTTGTTGCATGAACCGAGCTTTTACCGATACATGTGCGTTTATGTCAAGAGAAAATATCATGAATACTTAAAAACAATGCTTATTGTATAAACAATAATAGATATTAAAATATAGGCCAGAGACTTCTTCTAGAGCGGAGCCTTTCGAACAAAAATGAACGGAGCGACAAAAGCTTACGGGAAGAAACATCGAACAAATACTGTGAATACGGACGAAAGAGTCCGATAACAGACTCAAGGGTCCGACAATGAATGGAACCATCCGAAAATTTGGGAAAGCGTCCGAAATCAAAAAGCAATTTCCGAGAACGGTCAAAATTGTCAAAAATTGAATGGAGGAAAAGGGAATAGAGTTTGGACATGCGACTTACCTCCTTTTTTAACAGCGCTGAAAATAGACGAAAAACGGGAATGGAAAAAAAATTTCATTTCCCCACAATATTCAAAAACAGTCGGCACAAAGGAATGAAAACGTATCTCTAGCAAAAAACATATTTCACTACTTAAAGCCACGCGAAAGGATAACCTTTGATCTCACATTACCAACTTTTATTAGCCTTTTCTACTAGTAAACAACATACAAATTTATTGTACAATAAAATATACTATAACAACGCGTTTACAATCGTTTGGTGTCTTTTATTTCCGCGCTAGAATCATGATAATCAAGACGCAACCAACTCGTTCCTTTACGACAGTTTGGCTTCCATTTGATTTAATTCACACCTCCCCGAGTCTCTCCTCCCAAGGAAAAATGAAAGCCATGCGACGAAAACAAAACGATAAGTTGCCCAATTATGGTGTACCGCACACTTGCGCACCTGCGGCGCTAAATAAATTTTGGGGCCAAAATTGTCACGACCTACTTTTAATATTTCTAATGAGTACTAATATTATACATAATTCTTTTTAATAGCAGTAATTAATAGGCTGAGTAATGCCTTCAAATCGCCACTCTTAGAATTACAAACCCTCCCACATAGTCCATCACTACAGATCAGAGCGGAATAATAATTTATCGCCACTGAAATATTTCGTTAAATATCAAAATCTCAAACCCTCATGAGTATTAACACGCATTTGAACCCGAATTCAAAAGTTAATCTTTTAAGAACATGAACGAAAGTTTAAAGCTAGTTGGTTGCTTTTTTCGTCAAGATTTGATTAATTCATAAACTTAAATTGTTTCCTAGCAAACTTTAGAAAGCACTCACGCTAAAAAAAAGGGCAGATTGTATCTAAAATTCAACGGACAAAACTCCCCCAGCTTCAACCCAAACTACGCAATATAAATATACGGTTAAGAAACACAAAACACATTTCCTTATTACCGATTTTTAACAATTCACGACATGTATATGTATATATAATAGCAATAACAAATTAAAAAATTGACAATGCCAAAAATTGGACAACAATTGAGCAAATGTTTGAAAAAAGTAACATACAGAAGATATGGCAATACTAAATCACTAAAATCAAATAAACAAGACAAACGTATCACTGACCTAGCCAAAAATATAACTTCACAATACTAATTTACAGTTTCTTTTCGTTAATACTAACTCTATCTGAAATGACGAAATACATCCATTGTTTTACACGACACCATAAATTGTCAGCAATTCAAATCACATTATTATTATTTTTTCTCACGATACATATTTATCAATGGACACTACGTTTGTCAAGAGTTAATCAAACGATTCTTGAAAGAATAAACGAATGCCTTCGGTCAGTTAAAGAGCTAATATAATACGATTTCGCCTCTCAAATCTCTTACTGCCACCTGGGCCAAATACACAAAGACATGCTTATCACTAATTTACTAGACGAGAGTCCAGTTTAATTCTTCAACGACAACGAACGTCGCTGTCCTTCAAAAGAGTAAAAAGCATTCGTCTACACAAATCATCCTTGAACTCTCTTGCACTTTTTCTTTTCGCAATGTTTTTCCAGAATGGAGAGGAAAGCTGTGCTTCCCTCAAGCCTTCGAGATTCAAGCAGATAACAGGGATTGATATTTCAACTTGAACACTAATCATGCTCTCTTCACAATAGATTTACATCAAAACAAATTAACCATTTTGATTGAAACGATTTCCTACTTGTTTATATAAATTTGGAGTTTACCCTTTGATGTCAATCGCATTTGTTTAAGTGCAGTCTCATCATGCGATAATCATCTGCTCTGAAGCATTTTCGTTGTGAACAGCTCATGCATCACAGCTTCCTCGCTTTAGGCTTAACCTCGTTCGCAGCTTTTCCCTTCCAACCAACAGATTGAAAGAGTCTGGGAAAGAGTTGACGTCTGACTGTCTATTCAAACCCGCTAGTATCAAAAGTCAACACAAAAATTCGAAATCGGTAATTTCTAAAACTAATTGCTGCATTATCATTACGCTTACAGAATCCAAAATTCTGTAAAAATACAACCAGTTTCCTACGAACCATTGATAAACATTTCACTGAAAACCTTGACTACTGACCGGCACTTTAAAAGTGCTTTCAATTTAACAATGATTAGTTAAAGACAAGACGAAATATCCAGTTAAACTGGGAGATAATCAAGCTAAACACACCGTAAAAAGGGAACATTCCATAAAACACCTAGAATAAGAAACTGTCAAGCGATTCGACCCGGGTGCGATTCTTTGCATAATCGTCAACACTCTTAAAAGTTATTATTCAAGCTAACACTTTGTACAATGACGATTCCTATTTAACATTGACAACATTTCACTCTTGCACGCGGATATCTCCGTTACAGCCTGACGTCACCTTTGATGCATCCATGACGTCATCACTACTGGTCCAAGAGGATGCACAGGAGCTACGGTAGCTGCTCAACCCACGGAAAGGGTCATGCTCCCCTGGAATATCACTCCCCTTACCACTGAAGCCAAGCCCCATGGGGGCCCCGCGGGAGATCACGTTGGCAAAAGAAGGCTTCACGATACAGCGAGGATCTGGTACTATGCCGGCTTGCTGAGCATCTCGAAGAGCCAATTCTTCCGCAAGTTTGCGGTCGTCACGTTCCTGCTTTTCTCGCTCTTGTTGTTGGAGAAGTTGTCGGCGTTCCTGTAGCAGGCGCCTGTGTTCTTCGTGCTTTCTCCGCTTCATTTCGGCCTCGGTCTCCAAGTTATCAATAGTCAAGCCGCGGTCAGGAACATCCTGAAAGGGAAAGTGAGGGTCAGATTACGCGGAGAAATCACTATGTGCTGAAGAAAATTCTGGTAGAGAAGGTGAAATAACACCTCGAAGAAACCTTGCGTTTGGTGAAGACCTTAAAAATACTACTAACAACCAAAATTTGAATTTACTGAAATCACGTTATGTAAGATAAACGAGCAGTCGTTAATGCACCCCCCCTGACCTTCTCACTCACTTGTGGGTCACGGCCCTGCGATGGCAGCTCGCTTCCTCTTGTTTCCGGAGGGGTTGTTGTTTCACCTTGCTTCAGCTGTTCCTGAAGAGCACGTGCATACTGTTCATCTTTCTTGATCTGCTCCTCTTGGCTGGTAAATAAGAACATTAAAAAACCACTAGAATCTTTCGCTTTTATCACGTAAAACAATTTCAACGCTGCGTAACAATTAACATCTGCAGGCTGGTTGCAAGATAAGCTACCATGGTCTACCTTTCCTGGGTTTGAATATCACGCAGAAAAAAATCCAAACAACCTTTCAAACTATTTACACGCGGTTATTTTGTGTCTTAAATGGTTTAACGCTTCCTTAGCTAACAGCAGGTTCAAAGAGTACACAATCTTCCACTCCCCAATCCGTTTCCCTTCCCTCCTTTTAATAAGTTAAAACCAAAACAGAATCCTTTTATGCCTACCTCGACCATTCGTCATTCAAGTCATAAAGTGGATGCCATAACTTGCGCACCTGAGAATGCTAAAAATAAATTGAGCTAAGATTAGTTTGAGATAGCCACACAAAGGCTACAAGTCAAAAGATCAATTCTTTGGCAAAGAGCTCAATTATAGTTCAAAGATTCAATGTGTTTTAAGAATACCTCATTTCCACGAGGTGGACTCCAAATTTGCGTCGAGTCAGTGATGGTTAAAGATGACGGGAAACCATTGTTGTCTTCATTTATGTTTCTCCAAATGTCAGTAGCATCATTACCATGTTGCCACCCTACAGGGGACTGTTGCCTTGGTGACAAGCTGGAGTTTGACGATTGACTGGCTGCAGGAGAGTGGCTCAGAGGGGAACCACAGCTGACACCACTGTCATTGTCCTTCCTCCAAACCTCAGACGGATCAAAGTCAAGGGTCGCATCGCTTTTCCGCTGGGATAATATGTCATTCTAGAAAAATTTCACACAAAAATAGCATCATTTACGGGTGCAAGTGTTGACAAGTGATTCTATATTGATTCAGGTGAGGATAAAAGATACTGATGACAAAAAAATAAATAAATAAATAAATAAAAAACTGGAAAGCACCGCCGAGAAGTGCACTAGTATCATTTAAAACTGGTTTTTCGTGATTCCAGTGCATGGAGAATCAGATTACAGAGTGAACAGAGAAAACATGTACAGATGAACAAACCTTATCATCACCAACATCTGATGGAATATAAGGACTCCTTCCCTGTGGCAGTAGAATCCCCCTATGCATGATAGCTTCAGGGTAGTCAATTATCCTTGAATAAGGGTGGTAATCACCGCGCTGCGTATATGGGTACCCCATCACACCATGAACTTGTTCATACGACGACAACTGCCTCCCACTGTAATGCGAGGGGTAGTAATCTGGTGGAGCACTGTTCACAAAGGTAATGAAATACAACAGAAGATTGCATAAGAATGTGCCTGAGAGAAAGGATTACAGCAAAATACTGGTCTGCAAACTCCTATCGCCTAAGAGTTGCAGATAAAACGCATAAATCTATTGAATACAGGACACTTGTTGTCCAGGCCCCAGTCGTTCAAAGGTTGGATAAATCCCTATTCGGTGAGCAGCGTAGTAGGTTTTGCAATCACTTATCCGCTGAAGAGCCATTTATCCGTTGGATAACGTCATCCGACTTTTATACAACTAAGGCCTAGAAACTAAACCTTCTCGTTAGCGTGTTAATCTACTTGTAAGTTGAGTTTTGATTTTGTTGCAATATTCAGAAGTTTCGGGACATAGACTTTACAATATCTCCAACAACTGGCTAACTAGACCACTCTAATTACAGAATTTCACAACTGTCCAGCCAAATCAGTCAGTTCCTTGAACTGTATTCATCACTGCTTTGGGAATCAAAACCAAATCTGGAAAAAGGTCACGTTATTCTACAATAAAACAGACGGTCAGTCCCAGACAGGGTAAACACCATGAGACAACTCCTTGCCATTCAATCCTCAGATCTCTTATTCAATAAATCGTCTTTAATGGATGACAAAACTGCAAAGCACATGCACATTTCACAGTTAAACTTTAAATACTGCTATGACTTGGACAAGCAGTACATATTGTGGCAGCAGCGGAAATCTACCTGTAATAAGTTGGGTCTGAAGGAAAGCCACCATATGAATGATCATAGGTGTGGTAACTTCCGGGCTGTGGCTGCAAGGGTCGAGGTCTGTGTCTACCATTGTACAGAGAAGGGTGATCAACCCTACCCACATGATGGTCAATATGGCCATTTGATATGCCATTCGATAAGCCATTTGGCATGCCATTAGTCATTCCATTTGCCAAGCCATTTGCCATTCCGTTCACCATGCCATTCAGTCCAGATCCTTCATCTTGGACAGTCAAAGGAGAACTTCGTGGTGGAGTCATAACTCCTGTGAAAATGGTTGAAAAAGAACAAAAGAAAACAAAAAAAACAGCTTTAGCCCTCTGCACCCTATCAACATAATTTATATGTATTCTCCCGACTGTTTTACCTTAATTTTACCATGGTATTGAGTGACCAAGACAGAGTTTCTCCTTACAATATCAATACAATATCAACCAGATAAGTGTTGAGAATAAAGAAAAATATCAATTTGGGGATAACTAGTTGATCCAACACTAAATTATCTGAACTAATATGATAAGAATTGTATGGTTGACAGAAAGGAGAATTTAAAATTTTATCTGGGAGTTAAAGTGTTAAGTTGACAATCATTTCTTTTATTCTCATGACCTTAATGTTGGACTCAAAGCTGATCCTAAGGTGAAATTTGATGCTAGGTGCTCTTAGAGGTTAAAGGGTTCAAGATTGTTTTGTTGACAATGAGAGTGACACCCAGCTCTGAGAAGTTCCTGTAAACAGTCATTCTTTCCAAATCGAGACCTTATCCCTGTTTCAGTTACATGTACTGCATAAATCAAGCCGATAGTGTAATGCAAAACATTTAACAACAATGTAGTGTTCTCATTTCTCACAAGATGAAGTCACTTCTGATGCAGATTACAAGGTTATGAATTTCTACTGCTAGTCTTCTCCATGCAATAATGTCCACTAGTTTCATGAGGAATATAACTATTTCTTACCGACTGGAACATCCTTTCCCCTGGAAACCACACTGGAATATGAACCTCCAGGGTGACCAGCTGAAGGAGTGTAGTATGGGAAAAACTGCTGCCTCTCCCTTCCAGGTGAAGATACATAATGATCATAAGCTGGACGCTGTCCACAAAAGCCATTTGGATACTGAGATTCATTTGGGTGCAAGGATACTTGCTTCATTCTATGTGCTAGTATCTGTTCCTGGCTGTCTCGGCGACCCATTTGAGCCTGAGGTACATAACAATTAGTGGACTGTGGGACATCACCTGAAGAACAAACCAGTGTTATCTCAGTGACAGTTCACAGAGCCAAATGGAAGGGGTGTGTAGAATAAAGCCTTATGTGACTTTGGGGGGAGATACATGTATCTGTACATACTTTAAGTGAACCGGCCATGAGAAAAAAGGGAGCAAGACACAATCAGTGACTACAATGTAATAAACTCACAATAATTCTTACCAGGAGAAATGTAAAGTGGAGATGACCTTGCAGAGCCATTAACACCATTTGTAGGAGCCTGGGTAGCTGTTGGACTGCCATCACAACCATTTTCAAGGGGTGAAAACTGATCTGGTGCTACAGATGGTCCTGGTCCTCTAGCAATGGGTGAGGGCCGAGGCCTTGGAGCTCTTCTTCTACCAAATCTGGGATTAAAAGTGACACACATTAAAGAAGAACATGGATTACTGCTCAAACCCTGGTTGTTGAAAAAAATAATGTGTTTTGACATGTTTAGATCAGCTTTTATTTTCATTTTTCTAAGACACAATATACAATCCATGATCATAGAAAGAAACTTGAATTTGTGATGTGGCTGATATTACTCATCTATAAGAGGTCTACTGTGATTCATGTCCAAATGTTTATTGTAGGCTTAGGAAATAAGACTTTAGGATAATGCAACCCAAAAAAAACACAATAGTATTTGGACCTAACAATAGCTCAGCATGAAAATTAGTTGTTAAACTTTAAAGCAAAGAATCAGATCAACACCCACTTCTCTAACTCCTCCTCTGAGTGTGCAAATGTGCAGTGGGGACCTCTAGGACATCCTCCTCTTGTGTGATCCCTGCACATACTGGTTTTGAACTTGTTGTTGTGTGACTAAAAAAAGAGGAGGAAAAAAATTGCTATTATCCTGAAAAGAACCAATGTAAATACTACACTTATTACTTTGCTTTTAGGGATAATCTAGACCCAGTTTACTAGTACACCTGCCTGGATTGATGCACAAATAAGACTACAGTGAGTAAGACTAAATAAAGATCACTGGAAATTAAAGAAATTTACAACAAAAACAAAAAACTTCAAATTGCACTTACTTGTGGTGGATCACCAGATCCTTTCATTCCTCTGCCATGTGACTAATAATATTCAAAATAAAGGAAAAGCATAAGCTATGCTTTGTACTACTCAGTACTTTTATGATTACTAAAACTGTCAGCAATGGTTATGATCTACTTATATAAAGAGACCCTTATATACTCAATGGTTGTTCTTGCTGCTTCTGTATGCATCTAGTGCTTTTTTCAAATCTGTTCTTTTGTAATGATAGGCCTGCAGATGTTTCAAATTAGCCTTTGCCAAAAGCAACCTTAATCACAATGATCATCCTCCCTCTGCCAAAAGAGCTCTCATGTAGTTTTCATGTAATCAAAAGAGAGTCAAATCAAGGAATGAGTGGCTTTTATTTTGAAAGAAAAAAACACCATCACTCACTTTTGAAAAATCAACAAGTCCATGGACCACAGAATGCACAGAAACCATGGCTTGTTCTAGTTCATCCCAGGCTGGACATGATGCCTCTGCAGGGAAAATTAAAGACACACTTTATCTTAACTGGTAATGCAATATTGTTTTTGGCCTTGAAGTACATGTACTTGTAATTGTGTAACTTGGGTGTCTTCATGTGTATGATCCTCCAGTTATAAAGAAAAACTTAAACAAAACAGGCCACTAATGTCAATAACTTATTTAAGCTTCAGTCAATGAAAATTCATGTGCTTCTGTATGTGATAACTTGCTATGCTAGCAAAAGAGAGTGCCACACAAACCTGGAGAAGCATCAATTTGGGACAGTAATTCAAACTGATCTCTCATTTGACAGAGATTCCCAGGATCACCAGATCTCTGTAGGGCAATGATCAGCTCTTGGATACTCTGGGAGAATGAGGCAGGTGTTTGGAGCTAAAAACAAAATAAAATAAATTAGTCTTTACAGTACTGCTACCATTTCTAGTGATAAAATTGTGATGCACACCACTCCTTTGAAAAATTGACAGGTCTTTTCATGATAGAAATACAATGATGGCACTGCTGCTTTGAATCTTGAACAATAATGTCAAAAATATTTCCAACAAGCTTAGTTCCATTGTTTTACATGTAGGGTTTTACAACATTAAAGCTGAAACCATAACTCAGCACCATACCTTGTCAATGATAGACTGCATGTGAGACTTGTGATCCATGTCCCCATAGAGCAGTGAGGACCACTGGTCTGGGAGAATGCGCAGCCCTGCTTCTGTTGCAATTTGCACAATCTGTGCATCATGTTCTTTCCGTAGTGCATCATAGGTACGGTACTGATGGCACAAAAAAAAAAAAGAATGAAATAGTGATTTTAAGTCTAACAAGCACAACCAATACAAATGTGTATTCACTTGAAAAAATTAACCAACCTGGAAATTGAATGGTAGATACATCTTAAAACACTTATGAACTATTTCATTGAAACTGTACCTGTTCTTTGAGCTGCATCAGAGATGATTCATTGTTCTTTTTCTCAACCTGAATGAAAAAATTGAGTCAACATTCGCAGTTCAACACTTGTAAAATGCAATTTTAGTAATACATACACAGTGCATCACACAGAAACCTCTTAATTACATTTATAATCTACTACAGGCATGGAACACTTGATTACCTACTGTACATAAAAAACAAAGTCCTCTGTGTAGACTGCACATTTTTAACAGACATCCACTGACATCCTCCCTAATGGAGCATAAACTCACCTTAAAACAGGATGCTCTGTAAAGCAACTGCACTACATGGCCAATACTTGTTTTGGACGCCTGCGGAAACTGAGATTCCAGCTTCTGGACCACAAAAAGAACCAAAACCTTTCTGGACAAAGCCTCACCACCCTCAAGAGCCAATAAAATCAGTTTCAAAGCTTCTTCCTGCATGGCTGGTCCTAAAAACTGACAACCACGATTCCGTACGGCAGCCCATAAATTAGCTGAGAGCTGTTGCTGATTTTGATGTAACAAAATGAGCTCTGTAACTGTCCTTTCTCCCAAGCTTCTGGCCGCACGCATGGCTCTAGTTCGGCCATCACCCTCAGCCAATTGACAGTTAACTAATGTCACAAGCTTACGCTGCATGGGTCTTGTAAGGATGTTATTCCCATTGCTGTTGACAGAACCATTACAGGTGCTGCCATTGACGTTTCCATTCACTGTACCATTAACAGTACCATTGACAGGTTTCAAGAACAGGGCAAGCTTTTCAATACAGCTTATCGATTTTTTAAAATAAGTGGCATTTTCTTTAACACTGTCAATTGGGGGAAGCCCGTTGTCTGGTATTTCCACTCCAACTAATTGAAGCAATGCATAGTTGTATGGAAGTTTGGTTATGTCTGTCTCTACAGAAGCCTGATCAAAAGGGCACTGTGTTTTAGACAGTTTTGACAAGCAGGAAACACATAATGTGTGTCCACATCCCAAGCTGATTGGCTGCCTGTCATGATTGTCAAATTCATTGTAACATATTGGACACTGAAGAAATTCTGTCCATTGAGGTGTTTGAATCGGCATGATTGATACCCACTAATGCACACACTGCAGTTTTACAGAAATTAATTGATGCTAAATACCATGGGTATCCTGCAATGAAATAATGAACAATTAGACATGAAGTTGTTTCAAATACAAATGGATACAAATGTCATACAAAAGAAGCCACAAATTTTAACCAACACCAATATCAAGACATCTAACAAAGCAGAACATACCACTGACATTCCAATAAATGTGCTGTCAGTATAAAAATATCAGTATCCAATAGTTCAACCATAAACTTAATAATAAAATAAGTATTTTAAAATGACTGTTAGCCTCATTTTTGCATCTTAACTACCAAGTGTTATTCAGAATAAAGGTTAAGGTAGTTTCTGAGTCAAACATCAATGTCTCCTCTAAGTATATATACCCCTGTGGTGAGTTAATATGTAAAATATGAACAAGGAACTAAAAAAACATATTTTAAAAATACATTTCTTGCTGTTCTTCAGGTATGAATACACTTCTGCCATATTCAAACTAAATTCAAACAAACATGAACCATGACAAATCCACTTTCAAATGTTTCCTTTTAAGGAAATAAGTTGTAGCACATGCTTAACCTTTTCCCATATGATAAGGAAGTAAAACTTGTCACTAAGTAGTTACAAACACAATAGGAATCCATCAAATTGAAAAAAAAAAACAAGTTATAGATAAAATGGGAAAAACAGAAAGTGGAAGACAAAGGCAGACCACTGATCCTTGCTGCATTTTGGTTGTTACCACCATAAAATTTCCTTAACTTCCAATCCATAGATTTGTACAAAGTTTAAAGAAACATTTAACCCACAACCAAAACATTAATGATTCATCATGGCTTAGAGCCAGTAAATTGAAATATGCTGAATCATACAGTCATGTGACAGAAGTAAAACCACTTTCTATAATGCTGATAAAACAGGTTTCTAAGAAAGGAAATATTTAGCATGTGTACATGTCATGTAAAATTACCACCATCAGATAATCTATTTCCTTACTTAAAAAATGGAGAAATTTTAATGCTTCAGTCTGTGGACCATACTTAATTTAGTACACATGTATAACAAAGCCAGCATTACATCCCTAAATTGCTAAACAAGGAGTCAAACAAAATTATCCTCACCTTCATACAAGTACAATAAGATTTTTAAAGACAATTTAAAAGACAATTTCTCTGCCTCTTTCCAATTCAAGCTCTACATGTTCAAAATGCTGAAGCCCACTAGTTGCACTAAATTTAACCTAACTTTCACATCTCTAGAAATAGAACTGAATTCTAGTGACCTTTTCACATGACTTGAAAAGTAAATAAGACAAATCTTTTGTACAAGTAATCAAGGCCCACGTGTTTCATTTCATGTATAAAACTTCAAACAGTAACAGGCACACATACGGATAATTCGCAAAATACCTATACTATGGTACTATGGCTTAGGAATAAAATGAGAGGCTGTAAATTAATCATTAGAAAGAAGAAAGAGCTTCCTGTTTACACATATTTCAGTCAGCCTTGCATGAAAGAATTTTGCACCATAATACACCCTTTCTTCTAGAAACACTTACCAACAGCTTGGCAATCAGAAAACTAAAAAACAAACTGAAAGCACATAACTCATCAAAAACTCAAGTCATACCACAAAACTTCTATTTTTGTTGATGCAGTTTCATTTCCGAGAAAACAAATCAAAATTGTACTCTTTCCTCATTCACAAAGAGACCAAAATCCCCTTGTATCGCTTAAAGACTCCTTATTGGACTAACTCTGATTTGAAAGTGCGAGGTCAGGAGAAACGAAATTCTAAAGCAACGAGTCATATATTAAGTCTGTTGATACTTTCATACCAAGCCTTTAAAAATCATAGCAAAGATATGTCCCTCTTCACATTGTACAAGATATTCTAAATTTAACTATAAAAATCGTTCTTCCAGTACATGTTGTTTGAAGTAAAAATTTAATTCCTGAAAATTTTAGTGGTATTAAAAGAAGAAAAGCAGAATCATGTCTTAAACAATCGTGCAATTATTACTCATAATTAAGTATAACACCCTGGCCCTATGTTGTGCCAAGACACGATGCTCGTACATGATATATATGTACGGACGAGAAAATAGCTGCGTTGTGTATGTTACTATAAATGGCTGCAAATGAGTTTTTTTTTCGTTGATTACGTTGGAACATGTTCCCAGCAATCTTGTTTCCTTTCACAAAGTAAACTATCTTCAGGTCATCAAAAAGCTATGAATACCGCGAAAAACTTGAGAAACATTTCCAAAATATTACAACCGCATCGAACTGGCGACTGTTACGTAGATGTTAATTTATGTTTATAACGAGATTATACAGCTGGGATTGAAAACGAATACCTATAAAAGTTGATCAAAGCCCTTATCCACAACTTTGAAATGTTTGATTAAACGTGCTTTGAGAGATTACAAAACACGAGCTCTCTGAACTTTCGAATTCCCGAGCAAGAAGTTTCGTGACCAAAGCGAGATATGCATTCATAAGCAAAAACTAAACTACGAGACTTCCTGTTGAAGTGCAGTCACAAACAAGGACATTGTAGTATATTGAACATTTCGTGGACTTTGGATGGCCTAAGTAAAACTTAAATGAGACTTTTCGGTCACTATAATACTAAAATTTACGACTTCATCCACTCAACATCATACATAAAGAAGAAAGTGTCAAAAGTGCCGAGCTGTGAAATAAATTCTTTAGAGACTGCCTTGAGGTCATGTGAATTTGACGAATGCATAACAAAGCTCAATATGATCTCTTCGCTCTGAGAAAGAACAGTTTAAACCGAAATTTAAATCTTAAATGACAACAAAATAAGCACTTTGGAAACATCATTATAATAGACACGAATAGCTTTGCTTTTACAAAAGCGATCTTGCTGTAGCAGCATATTTTCTATTGAAATTTCTGAACAGTTGACAAGCCCGAACAAAGGACCACAACATTACGACAAAGCGCCCGATTTAGAAGCGCTTCATCGTATTTGAAATTCACCGATTTTCTCTCTCGAAAGAAATCGCTTTAACAGTCTTGGGACTCGAGAGTACTGATAAAAACCTGGGGAAAACTACACGAGATAGATCGATACCCCCCTACACGTAGCACAGTGCAAAGTTACATGTTTCTGCACGTTCCCAAGACTGCAAAATCGATCTTCAGCGTTTCACGCCTCATTCACTCACCTTAAACATATACAAAATCGCTATCCAACACTGGAAAACACTTGCACGCACAAACAATGCCTTGAAGTATCCAAAGGGCTTTTCAAGAAAGCAGGAACTCAACGATGAATTGCAGCAAAATCGCACTTATTTGGATCTCTCCCCGCAAGGAAGTCGAGTTTCGTTTCCCAAAGAGGAATTTTAAGAATACAGACACACAAAAGATGTCGTTATTGAGTCGTTGAACACTCCCAAAGGAAGTATGGTGAAATTTTCAACTCTGGCGAATGAGGTGAACACCTCGCATTTGAAAATCTCTATTCGAGTCGACGGATTTTAGCTTGCGCTGTTCGAGAGCTTCGTCAGTTCCATGACCGATGATATACGCCATTGACCGGATAAAGCAACTGACGGTATCTCCCCCCGGGGTTAACGTCATCCCTTAGTAGCTACTGCGCCTGCTCCATGGGCTCATCACAAGTGAGTTCTCGAATTTCATTGGTCTGGTTTGAAAACAAAGAACCGATACAGCCCCAGTGGAGAGGGGCGAGGTAGAGAGGTGCTTTGTTTCTAGAATATTTTTTCACGCAACACCAAATCAGCTGTGATCACACTGAAACTAATTTAGGCATTACACTTTTCAAGGCGGTTCCCTTCAGCAAGATCGCTTTTTCAACAGATCATCGTGATATTCACCCCTCTTTTGGACTCGTTCTTTGGACTTTGGATTAGAAAAAAATCGTTGTAAAAGCTTCGATTTTAATTTTGTTAATGCGAATGGATATGACTAGTCTGAGGTACAGGCCCAAACAGATCCCTTTGTTTTCCGGCAGCGAAGGATCAAAACATTTGACAAGTCCAACAAACGATCTTAACTGTAAATTGAACCTTCTTGTCGCCATGTCAATATAAAAATTTTTGTGGAGCCAAGCAAGAGCGGAGAGTCTGGAATACATATGTAAAACAGTACGCTTATCGCACAATATATATTTTTAGCCTCGGAGTTTTTAGCCCTGAAACTTTTCCACCTGTTGTTGGCCGTGTTTGTTTAATCGTTGTTTACTTCAACAGTTTTAGCTGTTAGTGTTAGATACATGTACAAAAAAATGCAAAATCCTTCGGCTTAGCTAGAGCTAAACTGCAAGTATGAAAATTAAATTTGAATAGGACAATATGAGTTGTTTAAAAATTATACTATTCACTGAAACTCATGTCAACTTTTTGTTCTTATATTAAAAGCACTCAAAATTTTCTTCACAATTTCTTTTTCAACGCCCTCCTCCCCCCACCCCCTCTCGCTATTATAACAATACCCCTCCGTACCAAGTGTTTTTACACGTGGGTGTCAATGCGCTCTGTTAAGACATTTAAGGGAAACTTTTATTAAGTTCCGCTTAAATCAGAATAGCTTTATTTCTCGTGCAATGTGTAAGAAAATGTCACGAGTTACTTGATTTCGTAAAACCGGAAATGGGTTGGTAGCAGGGCGGAAATCGAGAGGTGAAGACATCGTTCATCAATCGCTGTTCACGATTTGTTTTTTTGTTTTGTTTTTTTTTTTTCATATTTGCTTCATAAGAACTGACAAAGCACTAAATCAATATGAATAATTATTCCAGTGTGACTCAAAACTGATCAAGAGTGTAAGATTCTTGTCTGTATTTGAGCAGTGGCAGGTTAAACGGGGGGAATTAGAAGATTCTTTGAGAACAAAAAGCCCACGCAGTTTGAAGTATTAGAAAGAAATTTCGATTGAATCTGACTTCCGGTGGTGTTAAGGGGTGGAAAATTCAGAAAACCGTTCCATTGACAGCGATCGGCTGTTTGATGCGCGATTAGATACTAAAAATAAAAGTTTGTAGAACCGTTTACTGTTTTTCTACAGAGGAAGCTGTGACTATTTTGCCGAAGCCGTAACAGGTCTTTTAACAGGTGCGACAGATGTGCAGCCGGCGACAGAACATGCCTTTGTTATTCTCAAATCTTGTCGTACTTTTCCGATTAAACTCAAGAACAACCTTTAAACACTTGTCTTTAGTATTGTATAAACCTGAAATTGCATCGATGGGGACTTTTATTTCGACTTTATTTCTGTTCCTGAAAAATACATGTATACGGAGCCGAACCTATGAGCGCACGTGGCTAATGAAATGTATTTAGAACGAAATGCAACAGGTGATTGATGAAGTGTTCCAAAGGATGCAGGAGGCCCGAAAATACTCCGCTCCTTTTATCATCGAAATTAATCTACCCTGGATGATATAATGATCGCTACTGATTTAACACAAACCAATGAAATAAAGAGATTGGTAAATCGATGAGGATCTAGGAAGTAAAAGAAGAGTTTGCTGATGCTTCCGTTTCGAAAACAAACGTATTACGTGTGGGAAATAACACATTTAAATGATGAAGGCTAGGCTTATATAATGTTACATGGTCTATTTCACAGGCCAAATTTTAGCTGCGTTATACCGTAGTTACACCAAAGAGAATTAGACTAATCACTGAAAATTTATGTAAGATAATAGTTGCAAGACTGTAAAACTTTAACTGACCTTGCACCTATCTGGACTTAAGTCCATGCAGAGGGGGAAATTTCCCGTTTAATTCCAAATCCGGCTGCACTTCCTCAACAGTATCCACTTTACCAATAACCGCTTGGTTCGAACTCGGTGTGGCCTTATAAGTCCCAACGCCCTATTCGTTGCTGAGAAAAACAAAAAATATTTATAAAAAAGAATTACGCCATAGAGCTTGAGGCAGACTATTCACCGGTTTCTGCTCCACCAAATGCTTCAGATTAAGGTGTGGTCTTTTGTTTACAGCGGTCATGTCACGGCAAAATATAGGCTATTTTTGAGGCCGAAGGATTATTTTGGTTCCACTACACCGCAAAGATTGCGCATCAGAAATTGTTATGAGAAGTAAACTGTCAACAATCAGTCGAGGTTATGCGGTCAAATTCGAGACATAGGCTGGCTTTCTCACTTCTCCGTTGCACCCCATAACAAAAGGCGTAATTGTATGACTCTGACACACTGGAAATTCCAATGATCGACAGGTTTTGAACAAGTGACAGAAAATCTCTGGATGACAAACAGCAGACGCTGGGAGCGCGGAGATACCGTGCCAAGTATGCAAAATACCAAACGGTTACAAAGCTTGACGGCTCAACAGGTGTTGCACTGACACTGAAAACATATATTTGAGCGCAAATACTTCGTGTAGAATACACATGGATTAAGCAAAATTTCTTTAAGACCAACATCCTTGTGTTTCACTATTATTATTATTTTTATTATTATCCTTTTTTGGGTTAAACTGATCTGAACTACAGTAACTTTTCGAAACCACAAAATGATAGGATTTAGCTTCAATAATTGTAATAACAATTCAATTAACGTGATCGTAAACAACTGGTAAAGGCCTATAATCCTTTTTGCCATCTACACAACTAAGCAATCTGTTTGTCGCTTCGACGCGGTTGTTATTGATAAAGTCTATTCGTTTAATTTACCGTCAGTTCAATGCACGTTTATTATCTAAAGGTAAAATTTTTGTAATGCTTCAACGGCGACAAATTTGCTTTTTTTGCACTTGGAATTAGTCCTCGCTATCTCTATCAAACATCGCAGTACTAAGGCAAGTAAAAGCAGCGATGAAAAGAAAATGTTATATTGTCTATGCATTTAGCAACATAACAATAGTTGGCGTTCGTCGCCTTTTTCTTCTGAGTCTAAATAATGACAGAACTCGATGAAATAGCAGTTGTCCTGTTGCCTCTGACCTTTTATTCTCCCATAAACATGCAACACGTTTTCTCTTTATTTTTTTAGGAGAATTTGATGCTGCGGCACATTACTTACTGACTGTGACTGATGATGAGTTCGTCTGTTTTCTGTTGTCGTCACGAGATCGCTTCAGAATGTATTGCGGATATTTAGGGAAAAGTTATAATTTTTCGTATTTAGGCGTTAAAACTGAATTGGTTAGTTCGTAATTAGCAAATTAAGCGAGGTGAAGGCAAACAATATGTCGGGCGCGCGTTGGACGGCCAGGAATAAGATTCTACAATAAATTACTTTTCTCTCACTTATTCGAGTCAGAACAAGAAAGTCACAAATTCATCGAAGAACACGACTTATTTCCTCCGTTCTGTATTTCTTCAAGTTTTAGTCCAGTCCACGTCCTTCGAAAATGTCGCAGAATCGTACAAGTACGGGGCTAGAAAAACACGATTTTCTGGAGGACTGCATCTAATAAACTACATTGCTAAAAAAACAAAACTATGGGTAAAAATATCGAAAGTATAATGATGAATGTCCCGAGCCTCTGCTCTTCGTTGGAGCTGTTAGAGCTCTTTGGAACTATTGAAAGTGTTTCACTCGCCATTTGGCGCGACACGTTAACCAGTTTCGTTCAAACTAATAAACTGTTCTATTAGTTGCCTTTCAAAGCCAGACACCTTCGCCATATATACGTGTGATATCGAACTTTAAGTGCGTCAAATAAAATTCAGCTCTTGTCGGAGAACTATAACATAGTGATTAATAAGGCTTTTACTTGCGAAACTTGGCGATTATTATCTATTCTCGATCATTCCCTATTTCACTCTGAGGAAGAGGGATCAATTCAAGGTCAAATTTATTCCCGCAGAAATTTGCGTCGAAAACTTGTTCGAATATTTACTTCTCAGTGTTAATAACCAGGGTCCAATTGTTTGAAGGCCGATTAGCACTAACTCAGGGTTAAATGTTAATCTAGGTTTCTCTACTCCTTTGTTCGAGCGGTCTTTTTGAGATCATATTCTCTATTCTAAATGGAGAATTTCATGATCAAATTGTCGACAAAAAGAATTATAATGAATCTTCTTTTAAAGCTTTCAGATCTGAAACCATATTTCACACTAACCCTGGGTTGTCTAAACCCAGCTTTGAACAACCCAGCCCAGTGTTTGAGAGCTCCCTTATATATGTTCCTATAGCAAATGGAAATCGCAACCTTACGTAAGAAGTAGTAACTGGTCGTCAAGTTAAACGCTTTAGAAAAAGAGTAAAGCCAAGTGAACTATAGCGAAATGACCAATCAGAACCATAACCTAACCCAAAATATCTATTCAGTGTTGAACTGGATATCAAGTTCAGTTAAAAAAAGGAAAACAAAAGTTTGCCAACCAGTTCATAATGATCTCATTTAAGGCCCACTTAAACCGAATTAATACAAAATCATAGTGCAATTTTCATTTGAATCTCTGAAGTGTGCTTTATCATGAATGCATGCTCCTAGCTGACTGACCCAGAAAGCGTGGGACACTCTAGATCTCCGAAGCAAACGAGCTCAAACCTGAACTCTAAGTTTGAAAGAACTCGCAACTTGGTCACTATTGTTTTCACGCGCATCAGCCAGTTGCCTTGTCTTCATTTTTAATTTTCAGTGGCTCCTTGTGATATTTTTCTTCGTGCTAACTGGCCGTTATCATGAATTTGGTTTTGGCCTTTACGACATTTCATCAAAAAGCCCCGATCATGCAATTTTTCAATGCTCTGTTTGACAAAATTCAGAAGGAGACATAGGTTCATCTTGTTTTCGGTGAGAAAGTATCAGTTCCTTATTATTATACACAAACAGCTCGCAATTGAGTTAGGGTATATGCCAGCTTTATAAAATGACAGCATCCGTAATACAGACAGAATCAGAAATGTCAAAAGCCCCCTGTGCGTAAATAGACTAAGACAGATGCTCTCGACCAAAGTACAAAAAAGAGGAAAGGGAAAAAAGCCCCAAAAGGTCTGAGACGACGATCCGGCACAAAAAAAATACCATCCCTCTTTTTTTACGATCGTGCTTCGTCACTGAAAGGTTACGTTTCATGACTTTCGTCAGGTTCATGGCTTTGTACTCTCAGCGTGGTTAAAAGTTTCATACGCCGATCCGAAACTGCACCTTAACTACGTTAAATTTGTATCAGTTTTCACTGAAACTTCATTATTGTCTACCTTGTTGATTGCAGTTTCGATATTTAAAGGCAATAGCAAGATTCTCTAGTATATCATCCGAAGAACTTTATGATATCAATGCAAAATAGATGAAATTTTGTTATGAATCTAATTTAGCATCGCAAACGTTTTTTTTTTTTAAGACTTGTTTTGGAATGATCGATAATCACTGTAATTAATGGCGCTTTTACTAAGTTGATTACAAATGCTCCCTCTTCCAAAATGTCGTTTATGGACCTATTGAACAACTCATACAATGATTTTTGACTTACCACTTAGATATGTTGTTTCACGAGTTCAACCACTTAGAGTCCTTTAGAGCGAGTTTTGCTTAACGTAACATCTTCAGAATGATCGCTTGCAAACAGCACTACAAAATTATCAATTGGATAATGAAACTGACAGTTCCCAAATTAGACAATTACACTGCAACCCTCATGAAAACGTTACTTATGGATTTAAATTTTGATCATTATTTCTCGAGTCCCTGCTAGAAAACTCGGTTATTTACCTCTGGAAAATTTTAAAGTGTTTTTCGCATGGATTTCTAACTCTAATTACTTTTTTTAATTCCTGTCCACGTTAAACGAACTTTTGAATGAGCGATTCTGTTTCTTAGAATAAGGATTTGCCCCTAGTGTTGAATAGACAGGCACAGCGTGGTGACAAGCATAATTTAGATTACAGCTGATAAACAGGGTAAAAAAGGTGATTATCATGGGTTTTCTTCCGCTGATATACATACCACTCAGCTTCAAAGTTTTGCAAATTGAGACGTGACGGTTAAGGGAAAAAATTTTGACGTTATTCGTTTAACCCTTGACATGTCAACATCAGTATCTATATTCTCCACACTCTCCTCTACACATTTGCTTCGGTGCTGACAAGGAGTGTTTGGTTATCAACTAAAGTTTCTTGGGTTAGTGATCATTCCTTTTATTTCCCTGACCTCACTGAATGATTCAGCATGATCACCGTAAGGAGAAATAAGATGTTCGTCACTCTCAGGGTTTAAGGGATTAATGAGAGTGACATAAGTTTGTTTTAATATACGTCACCCAACCCGTGTTTTTCAGTCTTAATTTTCTTCATAAAGCCTTAATCAAGAAGCGATAATGCCAAAAAGCTTATAGAACTTTAACGTAGTCGCGCTAATCTTTGGAACACGTCATACTCCAGTGTGGTTTCCGGTTCGAAACGGAAGCAAACATCCCGGAAGTTGATTGGTGCGGAAAGCACGTAGCGCTGGAATCCTGAAACCCTTCTAAAACAAATCTACTTCGTGATAAACCATGGGGATAACAAATTATAATTACTACAATCCCCTGTGGTCTACATTCCTACACGTCTCTTGAGTATTTTTGAAAGCCGGATAAGAAAGCTTTTTGTCTCATTTTCGGCTTAGAATATAATCCCAAGAGTAAACCACCTCTTAGTTATCAGAAGTATATTGTGTAAGTCGTGAAGATTCTTTGGCAGAACATACAAATGTTGTTGTTGTTGTTGTTGTTGTTGTTTTTTTTTTCATTTCGAGCTAGATAGCTTTTTATTAGCGTTTTGGTAAAGTTTCCGTACAGCCCCATACTATTGTAAAACAAATCTGTTTTCCCAATGGAAATGTATTGTTTTTGTCATTGTTTTCTCTATTCAAGAACTGAATGCATAATGTAGTATGGGGCTGTGCGGAAATTTTACCAGCGTTTTTTCTAAGTTCAAGAACTACGTGAGGAAGTTACTTCTCGTTATTTTAATCATTTAGTTTTTTTTTTCTCTTCTAGGTCAACGAAATTCCCTTTATTGTAAGGAAACAATAGGACAATTATTGGTACACGGACATTGTAAGAGCTGAGACGAAACCAAAGATTTAAGATTTTGAAAGAGCAAGATGTATTAAATGTGGCATACGTGCCTTTATGAACCAAACAACGGGAAAAAGAAATATGTAAAATGCCTTACCCGAGTTTCCACGTTGACGCACGCAGTGATTTGGAAGTTGATTTCATACTGATAGGTAATACAAATCAGCGATTTACCCAGATATGTAGCAAAACGCAACAGCTATTTGATATGGAGTAGGATCATGGGATTAAGGCTGCTGAGAGACTATGCGATCCGTGTTTTGACCCGCACAGTCATATAGCTTGTCTAATATAGGGTTAGTATTTCCTTATTACTTGGTATGCACGGTGCCTGTATACCTGCATTTTTTTATTCGCTTTATATAGTTTGTTCATCCTCCACTGTTCGTTCAAAGTGAAATCTTACAGCCACATTAACTGCGCTACAGATTACTACGTTTTCTAACAAAATGTCAGTCTCCATCAAATGTTTGCAAGAAATTAAAAAGTAACGATTAGATAAACTTGCGTTTCAAGAGAATCTAAGCGTTACCGGGTATTTCAGTGACGCTCGCAAAAATGTCTCTTGAGAGCATTTAATGATGCGGTCGACCTGCTCTCATTTTACACGGTTAAGAAATTTTGTCGAGTGAGTTTTTTAAACTGTTCTGTGAGGGCGGCGCTGTACCCATGTGACAGGCCTTTCAAAGTTTTATGAAACATTCATCAGTACATATGTAGGACAAGTAACGTGATTCTCTACCACCAGGCAACTGAATTAAGATAACACAAACGAAACGATAATCAACTACGCCTCATTTTTCACTTCAAAGAATTGTATCTCCTAAAGATGCCCTATAGCTTGTTGTAAATTACTCTCATTTTTAATAATTTCTCTAGATACACTGAATGGAGTCTGGTCACCACTCAACATTCCGCCAAAGTTTCAAGTATATTATCAGTTATAGAGATCCTTTTTCAGATGGATCTATTTGAATTGGTAATTAAGAAGAGAGAGTCATATCTCCTTACTGCTTCACTAATTCTGACTCCTTATTTTAAAAAGCTTTCAGGTGGAATCGCTTCCTATCATCTGTCAACGAAACACATTGAAATGAACACCTTGAAGACCAAATAACCGTCTTCATTGAACTCTTTCCGGCGATCCGGATTAACTTACGAAACTGAGGCGCAAAAGGGCAAGGAAATGTGCTTGGTTCGTGGAAACTTGAACTACATTTGTGTTGCAATCGAATTTTCTCGCGATTGAAAGAGTACAAATCGTCTATCCAAGTCTTGAATGAACTGCACAAATGTTTACACCCTTTAATTCAAAGCATCTATGAACTGTTCAAAACACGCTTTTAAGATTACGTACGTCTCAGCTCTGATTATTTGTTCAAGAACTGTTTGAGTTACCTGGGTTGAAGTTTCCTACAGTGCGTAAAGCTTCCAATTTCAGGTTTACCAAGAACTTCTTCGAAGCACACGCTCTCACACGAACCTTCTGTTTTTCTCGAAATGTAAAACAGCTTTCACTTTTTGGAGATTCTTTTCTTTGCGAGAAATCTTTCCCATCGATATCGGTAAGATCAAGTACCCTCGCTAATTCCAAGAAAATCCGCATAACCTTTCAGTTTCTAAAACACCTCCAAATTCCGAGGAAATAAGGACTTCCGTTTATTCTGTGATTTTGCTGATTCTAGACGACGGAAAATTTTCAAGCATATTACCGAATTCAACCGAACACTAGCGAATGCAATATTTTGAATGAAAACGAATAGTTTCCATTTCAAAAACTGTCAATTCTGAGCTTTCGTTGGTGTCTTTATCCCAGGCGTGGTGTCCCTCATGCGGAAAATCAACTTAGTACGTGCTCTGCAAACCGGAAATAGCAGCTGAAAAAGCTTTTCGATTGAGTTTCTTCAGTGAAACCAAAGTAAACGCAACGTTTATTCTTGAATAGCCAATAAGAGTTCAACTTAAATACTTGTTAACGGTCCTTTTGACTCTCTCACTCTTTGGGGCAACCATGGAAGAATTCTTTTTCATAATATCGATGTACTTTCAGAGCAAAACAGCAATGAGGCAAATAAATATTCCACTGGGGAATATCGTTCAACATTTCAAACGCTTACGACTCAGAACTGACATGATGGAGGGGGAAAAGGGGTTATTGCGTGATACGAGATCAAGTTTTTTGTTATTTTCAAGACCAGTGAAAACGCAAAATTTAAACCCCGTAAACTGTAAATTTTTTTGCTTTTCGTGATACGCAAACCTTAACCTTAAACCCCTTGGAGTGACTGGCATCTAATTTCCCCTTACCATATCACCGCTGAACAATAATAAATAAAGAATAAAGGAGCTGATCACAGACTAAAGAAGCTCTCGATTGTTAGGCAAATTCTCCATGTTGGCATCTTAGGAACGTTTAGAGAACAGTATGGAGAATACAATACTAATGTTAGGGTGTAAGGACCTCTTCTTTACCTCCCTCATGATAGGACGTGCTGTAGACAGTTAGAGGAAGTGATGTTGAGATACTACTGAACTGCGCTTACGATTCAATTCATTCAGAGCTTCTATGGAAATCACTGTCGTCCCAGAGTAGTTCTTGGAAAGAACTTTGTCTGGAGAAGGTTAACAGCAGCTATCACTTGTAGATTAGACGAATTTTTCCTATTTCTTCTTTCGATAAATAGTTGTCGAGCAAATTTGGATAACGACACTACGTCCAACAATAACAATAAAAAGAAACCAAAAAAACTAAACAAAATTGGATCTGTCCTAATATATTACCATTTATTCATTTTTTTGCAGCGTATCTAGTGACAAAAATGGTGTTATTAACTCTCAAACCGATTAACTTATAAGACTTTTGATGGTAAAAGCATTTTTTTCATGTTTCCATACATAAAAAGAATATCTCTCAGTCCTTGAGGACGGGTGAGTAGCTTGTTAGCAGGATTTCCCACATGTCATAGAAAGCTTAACTATCCGCCACTAACTTTCACAAATAGTTTTATTTTTGTACATATCTCCACGCTTCCGTTCTGAAGAAATTAGCCAAACGTACCTTACAAATAAATCATAACAGCGTACCTGCATTTAGAAAATTTTGATTTAAAACTTATTAAGATATATGGTCAGTCTAAATCGTTGATCACGATTTGTCTGCTATGGTAACACATACTTATACCCAACAGACCGACAAAAAAGGCCGCAAGAGATCATAGACTGGAAGCATTCTTCCTACATTACAGGTACCTAGTTCGTTCTCTCTTAATGAGGAAGTCCACTATCAGTCGAATAATTTGCCTACGAATTTGTGAGTCTTTCTGTTTGTATCCTTTAGGTGGACAGCCAACGTCCACGTGTTAGAAGTTTTCGGCATGTAATCGGCACCGACGAAGAGTCAGGTCGGCGAGTTCTCGGACCCTCTGAGACGTTCTGAGGTTACTGTGCAGATCTTGCAATAACTCGACACCACCTTCGTCGATGACCAGTTTACAGTATTTCACAGCTGAAATAGGATCAATTTATACAGATTTAACAAACACAAGACAAGGTAAAAAAAGTGAAAAAACAGAATCCCGAATAAAGACTTTATACGTAGGCGTCTCTATATTGCTCTTTCTTTCAGCCTAATTCACTTTTACTAAACTATACTTGGAAAGTAAGAAGATTGTCACACAGAAGTTTAATGCACAGTTATTTACACAATCTGTAGAGTGACACAACGCTTTTAACTTACGGTCAACATTGCAGAGGTTAGCCAGCGCCCATGTGGCCCAGTAATGTATCTCAGGTGTATCACAGCCTGATATTAACTTTAATATTGGAGCAAAGGAACTGAAGAATGAAAGAAAAAAACAACAAAAAATCAAGATCCGCTTGGGTATTTCTGGTGAGCGCCCCAACAAGTCTCCTATGGGGATCGTGCAGTCAATCGTCCGGATGAGAGTAGTTCTGAAAAAGACTGTTGTGCTGTCTCCTAGACAGTGACAGACGCTTTGACAACCTGAACTGAAGGCATCATCAGTGTCAAGTAAGAAATTGTTTGACAGCTGTAAGTCTGGTTTGTGAACAAAGCGATCTATCTCACCATCTCACCAAGATTGAAACTGACCAACGTCACTACAGTTTTCCAGCCAATACCATTAAAGCAAAGCTAAACAATCCGTTTTTACGGACCAGACTGAAAAACAACTAATCACTTGACTTTTATGACTACTCATGCCCGAACGGTCACATTACACGATCGAGTACATCTGTTGGGTAGCCTGTGGATCAGGCGTGCGGAGACGGGCGCGGAAATTGTGCAAAGGGAAACACGCGTACTTAACTGAAGAACGCCAAATAGAAAACATCGACATTTAGTTTTTTACACCCTTTCTCTCACGTGAAACTCGTCCTTTTCCCTCGCCTCGCACTCCGCGCGCCAGATAAGCGCAAAAAATGTCTTCTATCCCGCACGCTAACTCATATGTTAATCATCTTACCGATAGCTCATTTGTCGTTGTGTTTCAATATCCCATTTATCCACCGTCTCCACCTGAAGAAAGAGCAGAAAGAGCGATCGTAGCCAAGAAAGCGGTTACTAACGTGTGAAAACAATTCCAGAAACCATTAAGTAGACCTCAACATCAACATACCAATCTTCGCAGCGCTTGTGTACGAGACACAATTTGATTCGTCCACATGTTTACTCCATCAAAAGCCAGGTGACTTACTATCCCTCCAGCATTGTATGTCACCTCCAGTTCACCCTCAGTGAGCAACAATTCGCTAACAGGAACAAGTTCATTAAAAAAATTAAAAAGATTCTCTGTGTGCGAGGCTCGTGCGCGATACGATCAAGCTAAGAGAATTAATACTCTCAAGGCCTTAGTCTTAAGTTATCAATTGAGAAGTACATTTTTAGAGTGCTTTTCGAAGGATTTGCGCAAAACCATAGTAATCACCAAGGACAATTCGAACAACGGAAAATATTCCGGGGAAGCAAAGTGAACTCAAGAAAACAAGCCAGCTGTCATAGCACAGAAATTCCGGCGCGAATAACCAAGTCGCGATTTGCGCGACTGGATTTATAACACTAAGAAGAGGAGAAAACCAAAATTAATCGCAGATTACTTTAAGTAATAACCAACTAAGTGTTTTTTTAATCCGCTGACACTTCACTTTTACTGCAATCATATTAGCAGAATTCTTTGGCATAAGTTGACACTATGTATGCTTCAACTCTAAAGAAATGTAGCGATAAGCTAAACTTACAAGAAAACATGAACAACTGGCATCAGTTCTGGTCGTAGTTCAGCCACCTCTGCCACGTTACCCTGACAAGGACAAAATCACAGAAAGAAAGAGGTTCCAAATGTGACTGGAAATAACAGCGGTCTCAATAGTTTTCTTTACACCCAGCACGCAATAGTCATAAAAAAGTTCTACAGGGCCCAGTGGATAAGAATTACCCTAAAGAAAACTTCTGATACTACGATTCCAAAGACAGGTGGACTGCATCTTGCAACATCTACGAGACGCAAAATAATCCAAAATCAATCCCAATTTTCCAGCTCCTATTAATTTCATTTTAAGTCACGAGGGAGAGTTTAGTGTTATATCGAGAAGACACCCTCTAACTGATAAGTTTGTTTCTTCTTGTCGCCTGTTCGATGGATAATGCGCTGACATTGGCATGAGAAGTTGATGCCGATCACTTCTAAGAGGACAGTGGAAAAGTTGTGTAACTCACCATCAGTCCTAACATGTTCCGAACCAGATCTCGTCGTTCGCTCATTCTCTATCAAAAAAGGAACAAAATGAGGAAAAAATATCTTATTGATGATGATGATGATGATGATAGTGACAATGATGATAAAAATAAACATCGAGATTATCAAAATACGAGAGCTAAGGACTTCCCCCCGGTGCACTTCCACCAAGCTGCACACACCGTCAAGGACACCATTTCGTGGCACATCGCCTTGGATCTAAGGACTGGGAATCCTCACGACATTTTCTCTAGTTTTAAAGGAATTCTAAGATACGAAAATCCTACCTCGTGACATCTCGTGAATAGTTCTAGTCCTCCTTGAGCTATAAACAGTGCGCAGTTTTCAGGCGTTTCATCTAAGTAAAGGACAACAGAACTTCATTTTATTAACTTGTTATGTAACTACTACTACGTCAATATCGAACGCCAGAGTTCCTACTCATGACCAGCGTTTGTTTCTAAGATGACTACATCACCTCTCACCAGAGTAGGTAGATATTAATGTGAGCGGCAGTGGAGCTGAATCTGGGAATTACAGGATTTTTTCTAAACTCACTCTACGAGTTGTTTATCATAAAGGAAATACAATTTTCAATAATTAATTTACCCGTCATGTTCCACAAAGCACTCCAACAGCCTTCCATAACGCCACCCTGTTCCTACACAAGAGTTGTTTAGTTTATTAGTCACACCAGCTGAAGCTGTATGCTCATGAAATTGCGAGGCAACCACTACGCAGAATTACACCCTGTCTGATAAAATTAAATGAAAGAAGACTCTCCACAAGTTGCCAATTGTTAGCAATAGATATAAGTAAAGCGGAAATATAGAGGAGCAGGAAATAACTACCGGGTTGTTTCCCATCTTGCATCGTATAATTTGAAGAATTTTCTGCAAGAAAAACATACGTTTGTTTAATGAGAAAATCCTAAATTTATAAGATGATACGAGACTTCAAAAGACACTATTTTTCAGCTTTGTTTTTTTTTCCGCTATGAATCTCTCGTCGTGATTGGCCGTTGCATGATTATGTACAAGAGTTTTGACCGACCCCCTCCCCTCTTAGTTTGTGACGCTTGCGAGTACTACCAAATAAGGTAATGAACACAGGCGAGCAAATTCAGACAACCGGATGCGACAAAAATAGCAAGTTTTCAAAGAATTATAAGTCGTCTGAGTTATTTTCCGGAAAATAAACAAGAAAACGATGAAGAATCCGTGAGTCCTGTGTACCGTTGTGAAGAATGGCTCAATTATTTTGGGTTGGTTTCACAGTTAATAGTTAGTGACTACACCAAATTGAAAAGCACTCTTAAAGGTGACCCGAGTGGAACTGTATCTTACATATGCAGATTGGATTTTAAAAAATCTTAATATCATAACATAGTCAGGCAAGCTCAAATAAAGGACGTTGACTTAAATCCGAGCCTGCTCTAAATATGACTGATATAATATTTCGCTTTTAGTATGATAATGTTACCTCCACGCCCTTCAATTCTCTGCCCACAACAATTTTTGGTGAATCTTGAATCTAAATAAATTGCAGTAAAACAAAAAACATTACCATCTTCATGTAAGATATAACCACTCATCAGGTCATAAGGCCTGAGAGACAGCCAGACTACATGAGAAGACTCATGGGATATTGCCAACTTTTTCTACAATCTTCAACCCTTCCACTCCTAGGATCTCAACTAGGAATTAGGAAATTATAAAACAAGAGGGAAAAAGATTGAAAAAAATATTTCTACTTTTAATGCTATCCTGCCTCTGTGATGATAAGTTGATGTTCAAGTATTTTTTGTGTTTTATTTTTTTTTACCAAGAATGCAATTACCATCATAACTACTACCTAAAGTCAACAATCTTTTGAAGATTTGTTGGGATATTCTGTTCTCAATCATGTTAATCTTACCTTCCCTATCCCTACTTCTGATGCTGTCTTTAAAAATAAAAAAATAGAGTTTGTTTAGATTGCACTCTGTATCCAGATTGCTGCAATGATTGCACAGTCATAGATATCAAATAACCATTACCTGACACACCACCATATTACAAATTCCAATGGCAATCCTCTGAATGAGGTCACGCCTATGTATCGTGGCAGTCCTCAATAAAACTTCAACCATTTTTCTGTAGTCAGAAGGCTGCAAGTAAGCAAAGTTAATTTTGAAATATAAATGAGGGTAAAAAAAATTTCCTGTGAAATACCTGAGTAATACTCATTTGTTGGTTGGTTTGTTTGACAGGTAATGAATCACACTGCAAAATCAGTAAAACTTTGTAGAATATAGGAAACATAAAATTTTGATTAGAGTCTTTGTACAAATGAAACCCCATAAGCAGTTTTTGGTAGTCAAACAGGGGTTGGCTTACTTCTAAGTGGCTTCCATAAGTGAGGAAAATAAAAGGTCAAAGAGGCAATTCACATAAGACTTCACCCTAACAACATCAACAGGGATAGAGGAATAGAAATTCCAGAAGTGTGGATGCCCACAATCAAAAAACATGACAATTTTGATTAGAGTCTTTGCACAAATGAAACCTCATAGGCAGTTTTTGGTACTCAAACAGGGGTTGGCTTACTTCTAAGAGGCTTCCATAAGTGAGGAAAATAAAGGGTCAAAGAGGCAATTCACTTAAGACTTCACCCTAACAACATTTACAAGGATAGTGGAATAAAAATTCCAGAAGCGTGGATGCCCACGATCAAAGAACATGACAACAGGAGAGCCGTGCAACAGCGGACTGCTGAGGGAGCAAATCCCTGATCAGCAAGGATCAAAATCGTTGAATAACAACGAAGCAGAGCAGCAGAGCATCAAGCTTTATAAGATCACGCATGACAAGTCGACTTCATCGCCTGAAGAAGACTAGCAGTATGCAGTTGAAATGTCGCAATCTAATCACACGTGACTACATCGCGAGACAAACGAAAAAACTTAGCTTTTATTGTTATTCACCACAATGAATAACCACAACCTTTTCTACAAAATTAAGTGAGGAAAACTTTCCAAAAGGTACCAAGAAAACAGTACAGATCCTGCTAAGGCTTGAGACAGGACCTCTCAATCTGGGGTCAAGTATGCTAACCACTGACCTATCCATGTTAACTTCTTTAAGGGTAAACATGCCAATGCATCTCAATACTGGGTACAATTTGCAAAGCAAGAAAACTAGAGCATCAATATGAAATTCATCTAGAGCACAAATGTCTGTTTGGATAATACCATATATACTCACCAGATCATTTGGAATTCTGAAGTTGCAAAGAGTGAGACAACAGTTTTTCTGCAACTGAAAAAAATTTCACACCAATGAATCTCTGGACATTAATAAAAGCATATTTCAACACAGGTTACACTGTAATTGTCACACTCAGATTGTGTTTGTAAATAATACCTGCTCCTCCTTGACATGATAATCCATTGCGCCAATAATCACCTCAATGATACGGCTGAGAAAAATAGTCAATACATAATAAATATAGTCTTATTTGTTATAAAAAATGTTACAGTCATGCAGAAAAAACAAAGAAAAAAGGCTGAAATCAAGATAGTTGAAGAGTGTATATCAGTTGATCCATTTGCTACAATTCACGGTAATGGGAAATTTTTGATTATAAAACATACAGACACCTAACAATCTATCCCATTAAGCAAGTCTATTTTAATTCTTACAAGATGAAAGAAATCAGATGCATCTATGCTACAATAGTGAAGAATGCAGTCACCTCTTTAACTCCTCAGACAGATTCATGTTTCCATCATCATCTCTGGACAGATGATACAAAGATGCACTACAAACAATGAAAGGATCAAACAAAAGAGTCAATTAATGACCAATATGAAAATTTTTTTTTAAATAAAATTAAGATTTTCTTCACCTAAATAAACAATTAATTGTTTGGTGCAAAAAATATTTCCACAAGTTTTACACTAACTTTGGATCCCATCATACAAAAGGATTGCAAAAAAATTACATGACTATATGTATCTGGCTTGCTTATTACCTCCCAGCAAGTTGAACAAGTTTATCTTTTGGGTGACTCTCCATGGCACCCAACACAACCTGTACAAATGCAAAGATATAAAAGATATGATGGTTCAAAAAGGAATTAAAAGACAGTTCACCTAAAAATTCTGAGACAGTTCACCAGCACGGTCCAAATTTCATGTCTAATAATGGATCTACTTCACATGTACCTGCACAGCACAGTTTATACATTCCCCCAGTATAAGTCTTGTTAAACATTAGGATCCCATTTTCATCCTCTAATCCTTGACTTTCCGTTCATTTACTTGGATTTTTGTCATGTAAACTTATTTCTCTACCATTAATAATCTCTCCAGCCTGAGGGGGGTTGCCACCAAACCCTTCATTTTTTTAGGAGGGGGAAGGGGACATAAACATCAAAGGGCAAATAAGCTTGAATGAAAGTTCATGACACTGAATCGGAACAAGAAACCTTAAAGTACAGTAAATAACAATAATCAACAGGCTGGTCAGAATTTTCTATACCCTAAAGAACTGTCGTAAGGGAAATGGTTGAATGAGCAAAAAATTTTCAAGCTACATTGAGAAATATGTTAAATTGTCTCAAATTATTAAAGGCTCACCAAGTGTTCAGAACCTCAGTATTTCCCCTTACTAGAAAATGACAGACTGGCACTTACATCACAAACAAACTTTGGGGTGAAACCATCAGCTCTATCTGTATTGAGGAAATTAAACAATTCTTGCAGAGCCTTGACCAGAAATTCAGGTCTGTTGCGATAAATGGACACAGCAAATGTGACCTGTTTCATATTCCTCCTTCCAGACACCTATCATCACAAATTAAAATAAAAGGAATTCCATGTTATCAATTGTACATCCTTGTGTCAAGACCTAAGTTAGGGATTGAGGAGCTTTCACACCAAAATCTGTTGTCATTAAGACTTGAATTGAATTCTTTTGCACTTAGATGATGAGTATTTTAAGTCAAAAAGGAAAACTTATAGTAAACTGAAGGTGGCTTTGAGCATTCAATACAGGTTATGACTTCATTTTTATGTCATATTCAGAGCAAAATCTGCTCTTAAACTAAGTGTCATGGGTTTGTTTACATGACCAGGTTATTTTAGTGAAATGGCTGCATCAAGAGTCAAAGACTAGTGCAGTCCCAAGAATAGACCAGAAGCCTCCCTCTCTTCTTCCCCACTCTCTTGTCATCTTCTGCTTGTATCAAATAAAATCTTGGAACTTCAAATGTTAGTCTGACCAGTAACATATTTACACTTGCCTCATCTGCAGGAATTTCATGAAAATGGCACATATCTGTCATAAACAATCCCAAGAATTTCAGCATCTTTGAACGGTATTGATTAAAGAGATCAAAGTCCCTGTTGCTGAACTTAGCATTACCTGCCATAAATAAAAAAATGGATTTTAAGTAACTAGACAGTGTTACAAAATAGGCTTAATGCATAATGTCATGCTTCTATGCTGAAAATTGAGCCGCAAGCATCTGGAATAGCTGGGTGTTTTTCAGAGTAGACTATGGAATGCCCCTGTTTCTGGCTTATTTTGACAACCCTAAACAAGTAGCAATGGTTCATAACATCAGAGATTCAAAATATCAGCTAAAACAAGTCCATCCTAGGATACCAACTGAGCTCAATATAATAGGAAGTTAGAGATAAGTGCAACTGACATATGAATGTAATGAAGAATCAAAAGTCAAACCTGAAAGGTCCAGCCAATCTAAATTTGGAAGAGATGGCAGCAATCGTTCCAAAAATTGTCTGTTCACCAAGACTGCACTGCAACTTAGAAATCTATCCATTTCCACTATTTCATCTGGATCGTGTTTTGATAAGTCCAGATGTTGCAGTTGGGTCAAATTCTTTAAACTTTCTAGTAACATCTGATTTGACGAAAACAGTTTTCTACAATTGTATAGAGACAACCACTGTAGGGACCTAACAACGAAAAAAGGACAAGAGACGAAGTTTAATTTTTAAGTTAACATTTGGTCGATGGATCAGCATTTGTTCATTGAGATATCATGCACTCTGGAGGTTTTTAATGCAGTAACTAGGGGCAACTTGAGATTCTGGGTGCTCGTCAAATTTCTAAGTGTTTTATATCTCAATGTATGCTCAGATGATTTGTGACTCAATTGTTTTACAACATTTTCATTGCAGAAGTTTGAATGTTGCATATAGAAAATTTTGCTCTGCTACACTTCAATGCATACACATAAGTTCTATAAAGTTCTAAAAATTAGTTTGATGAAAAAAAGCCAAGTGGGTAAACTGAAAAACAGTCTTTGCTAGATGAACACTTATGAGAGATTGAGAAAGCACTTTCTGTTTTTGCTTATTAAAGTAGCTAGCAGTTCATAAAAAAAAGGAGTTGCTGAAAATGCCAGCTACTAGTGCTACTGGAGCACATTGTCCACACTAGAAGAGTTTATGAGAGTTTTTTCATGAAGCAGCCGGAAGAGTTGTTTTTCCTCTCAGATGGGATCTTAACCAATGTCACTCCTTCAATGTAGACTGTGGACCACAAAGTTTGCTCTCTGATAAAGGGTTTGGTAAAATTTCCGTACAGCCCCATACTACATTATGCATTCAGTTCTTGGATAGAGAAAACAATGAAAAAACAATACATTGCCATTGGGAAAACAGATTTGTTTTACAATGGCATGGGGCTGTGTGGAAATTTTACCAAGGGTTCCGGTCCAGAAAGACAATCTGATAAAGACAGTTAACTTGGAACTGAACACCCTCTTAAAGACTTTTTCGTATTTATTATAATTACTACGTAAATCATACCTACGAATGGTTTCCAAAGGTTTAATGCTTTCGATCTCCCTACAACATGACAAGTCGAGATTTGTGAGCATTGCCAGAGTATTTAATGGATCCAGTGAAACAATTTCTGTTCCACTCAAGTTCAACATTCGGAGATTGACCAGATTTACAAAAAACCGAATTCCATTTCCATCGTCTAGCCAAGTGTCTGAAACGTCTAAACTCTTAAGACCAGTCAAATGACGGAGTTCCTTGAACTCAGTAATTTGACGGCAATGAACCATCTTTAAAGTTGTCAGAGTGCTTTTGCATTTAGCCAAAGAAACGAGGGCTTTTTCTGAGACCTCACAATGTGATACGTCCACCTCTCGCAGAGGATGACGAGAAATAAATTCCAGTGCGATGTCTGTTATACGTGCCCCACTCATGTGCAACTTAGTAATCCTGCTTGTCTGAACGTCGGCCAAATATGTCGACACAAAGTCATCGTCACAATGTCCGGACTTCAGCTTTTTACTTATAAGTGCTGTACAAAGATCTTCAGGTATAAAGGTATTCGTTCGTTCATCCCATTTCCTGGACGATTCAAGGTATTTTAAAGAAGACTGAAAACACAGATCAGCGAGAGATGAAACACTCTGTTTGCGTGATGAATCTTTGGTCATCTTTACCGTCAATAACATCAGCACTTTCCCATCGTAGTGCGAAGACAATTCATCAAAAACCAAAAATAGGATGACGAAAATGAAAGTAAGCCACCGAAAGCAATGCCCAAAGGAATAAACCGAGCCTTCGAGGTAAAAAATCCAGCGGTGTCACCCATTTCAGTAAGTCACAAATAATCCGGGCTGGAGTCGTAATGGGGACTACTGTTGTCTTTCGTAGCATTTCATTAGTTCCCAGTTTCTTAGAAAGACTGAAACTTCTTTGGGTAGAGCGGGTGGATAGAGTTTGGGAGCTCATACAATGATAGTGGGATATTTCGAAAATTAATTCAGTCTGAGATAGCCTGCAGCGTAAGCGTCTTATTAGTGCGAGCTAACGTTATAACCTCGCGATTGTTCATCCGGACCGGTCATGTTTGATGTGGAGTTAGGGTGGACAGTTCACCCTACCCCTCTTCTTATTTTTTGACCTTGAATCTACATCTTGAATACTTTAAACGTATGTTTCACGTGTCAAAACACTTACAGGGTGATAGGTTTCTTTGAAGTGCGAAGCTAGTTTAGCTGAGTGTTCTGCTGAGTGTTCAGCTGAGTGTTCAGCTGATGCATGGCAACCCGAACTTTTTGCACTTGAACCAAAAGTAAGACTGGCAGCGACTGGCAGCTAACATACTTACGAATTGTGCGCGTGTCAACTTGTAAGTGAGCTGTCAAGTTGGGGAGACTCAAAGTTGATCAAGAGATTCCTATCAACTCATCTGTTCGTCAAGTAACAAAAAGCTACAATGAGTTAGCGACACATTCCTTGCTTGGAGAAGTGCCTTGTCATTATGATCGGCAACATAAAGCTTGGTACTCCACACAATTTTATTGCATAACTTGATCGACAGCCCTTAAAATGACGCGAAACCCAAAAACTAAGGGCACAAATATATCGTTATTCTCACTCTCTCAAACTGGTCCTTGTTGCCTCGTTTCAATTTAAGAGCTACTATTAATTTTGCTAAGACTATCCAAGCGAAGTCGGGACCAGTTAATTTGTGGAGTAAAATCATATTATTAAATACAATTTTAAGACTTGCCATTTTGGATCAGCTGGATATGCCTTTTCCTCTCAAACGGACATTACTTATCATTTTCTTGAACGAGAAATAGGTGTTACTTGCTATTCAAAAGTGTCAAGGCCAAAGGCAGAGGAAGCTGATGAGGTTTTTGTTATGCTCATTCAGTTTGGCCCATTGGATTTGAGAAGATTTAAAGGTTGAAATAAAATCAGAGGAGAGTGCAGGGGGGGAAAACACCCATCACCTCACTGCTAATTCTCCAAACTTGGTACCTTTCAATTTTGTTGTGATAGCTACGAGAATCTTGCACTACATCAAAACTACGGATTTCATAGCTATACACAGTGATGTATGTAGTAGCTACACATACTAATATACCAGAAAATATTATCACTCTCTATCTATAAGTTACTCCTGCCAAAGGAGAAAAATTAATTGTCATGAGGATTCAAATCAGGCTCAGGTAGTATTGAATTGGGAACATTTGACCACAGCTCTTAGGTTTATTTGAAGGCAAAGAGTGAGATTTTTTACCACATAGCTGTCTATTGGCATGTTGCCTGCATCACTTGAAATTGTGCTAAGCTACTGACAGAAGGAAATTTTCAACAACAAATAATATTCTGCTCATCATACATACTTTTATTTGGCTGTACCGCTACTTAATCACCAAAGATCAGCTTTTTTTACCCATACATCTAGTTACCAAAAAGCGTGGAAAAGATGCAAGTGACCAAGTCAAGATCAGTTGTAGTTTTTTCTCCAGTTGGTGGAAATGTTGGTGCCAGTTTTCTTGGTCAATCACAAAGTGAAGTAAGGCAAAACCAAATTACGTCTCTTGCATTACTTTTCAAACTTATGGAAAATTGCTCTTCTCTAATGTTCTAAGAAAGTACTCAAAGTTCTACTAAATGAAGCTGAACTATGCCAGATATGCAAAACCACCTAAAAAGAACCAATCAGCGGATGTCAGTGGTAAATAAATACAAGGAAACGTATTCCTCATATAATGCAGCAGCACAATACCCTGAGAAAAGGGTCCAATTATCTCTAGACAGATATAAATTAATGTAATTGTAGAAATTTTGTTTGACAAAGTTAATGCTAGAGACTGACCAACCAAGATTGATCTCATTTTCCTGAGAGATGCCTAAAGAAACTATCTTCTTACTAATTTGTCAATGTGAGTTTGTTACGAATTCAGGTAGGTTTAAAATGCACGTTTAAGTAACCCTAGTTTGAAATAACTGAATTTGTTGTGGTCTTGAAACAAATTTGCCCCACAACTAGAACTGGCAAGGTCATACTCAAAAACACTTTTTTTCATTTCACAACCTCTGTTAGTTGTCACATTCCTCATCAATCGTTTTGAAACTCCCTACTTCGATCAGCAAAGTATAGCCCTCAAAGTGGTTCATGGCAATACAGCTTTCTTTGTTATGCATGAATAATGGCCCAAAAAGATAGTAATGTCTATGATATAGATTCTCCAAAAGCCTAATATCTAAAGGGCATATATTTCCTGTTAATGCTGAAATGATTTAAAATTGAATAACTAGGGGAGATCTCCTAAAATATGCTCATGATGTGAAGGTCACATGTTCTTTTCAATGTCTTAAATGGCATCAAACTGAATAACTGTGGAATTCCTAACATGTTCTCATGACCTGAAGGACATGTAAAATGTACTGTATCTTAAATGATTTCAAACTGAATAACTAAGTGGAATTTTCTAACATGTACCCATGACCTGAAGGACACATTTTTAATTCTATGCTATGCCTTAAATGACTTACCTTGACCTATAAACTAGGGGTATATATAGGCATGTACTCATGGTGAGAAGAATATTTATTCCTTGTTGTTGTTGGTTGGAGGTTGGAGGTTGGAGGTTGGGGACTGCTAAACTTAAAGGTAATCATGCATAACCTTGATAGCTGTATGTGGCACTTGTCATAAGTTGAATTGTACTTCAGTGAAAGGGGGCAGGGGGACTTCAGCATTCCATGGAGGAGGGGTATTGTATTTTCAAATGGTTTACACTGTGTGCCAAGAGAAATGTAATTCACAGAGGTTGTTAATAAATATTTTGAGATGATCTTTGAAATATGATTATTTTCTGAAGCTACTAAAATTGTGATATTATCCTTTTTAAGATTACAAAATGATCCAAAGCTCTCACAAGCAAGCTTCATATCACGTCTACCATTTGCAATGAGTATGTCCAATGGAAGCAAGTGTTCATATGTCCTTAAGAGTTCGATGTTTATGAAAACTTACTTGTCCTTCCCAGTTCATCTTGACTTATCTGTGTTCTGCTATTATCATTATTAGGCAATCATCTGATAATTATACTTCTTTCTGGCACAAATGTTAAGTCTTTTTATCTTCTGGTTAGTTCTTCCAAACTTGTGGCATATATAAAACAGTTGTCATCAAGAAAGAAGAGTTGATGTCTTCAAGCTGTTGTGTAGTTTCATTGTTGTTACTTGATACTGCTCCTGTAAATGGCAGTGATGGTAATTATTAGAAAATGTCACTGCTACAATTTGTAGGCAAAGGAGTACTGCTTCTTAAACAAACAGAACCAAACATGAGTGTTACTACAACTGTAAGCAAGTTTTTCTAGTTTAGTTTGCCTTTTACTAAATGGCAAAGACAGTATCCTTTCTTTTCTCCAATCTCCACTCTTCTTTCCTTTAACCCTTTACATCCTAACATCAATATGCATATTCTCCATACTGTTCTCCATACATTTCTTAAGATGCTAACAGGGAGAATCTGTTTAACCCTTTAAATCCCAGAAGTGATCAACATGAAACTTCTCCCTATAATATCCTTACATTATCCAACAAACAGGTAATGAGAACATTCAAACTTATCAGGTAGAAGTTGTTGTCTCGATCCAACACCAAATTCTCATAAATAATTTACTGGTAAATGTGTAGCAGCTAAAGGGGAGAATTAACAATCAGATTTTGGGAGTTAAAGGGGTAACAATCCAGAGCTGCTTTAGTTTGTGATTTTTTCCTTTATTTTCATGACCTTAATTTTTGGGATCAATATCAGTATCTGGGCAACTGCCCACCTACCCCTCCCCTAACCCAACATTAACCCTAACTTGTTATCAATTGGCTGTTGTTGAGTTACGGGAGGGGTAGGTGGGCAGTTGCCCAGATACTGATATTGATCCAATTTTTTTTATTCAGTGGTAATATTACAAGGAGAAATTAGATGCTAATCATTCTTGGGGGTTGAAAAATTAATTTCTTTTATAAGATATACCAAAATAGATCTCCATACCTTTCAGATATTTTTTTCTGTGACAACTTATTGACTTGAATGTTTTATCCACAGTGGTAGAAAAAGGACGAGTGATCCATGATGTTTGTTGTGTTGTGACTTATCTCTTCAAGGAAGGTAAACTCTGTTCAAGGATAAAGAGGAATAAAAGGTGAGAACTCATTACACGATTAAATTTTTTGGAATGGAACTTACACTTCATATGTTAATTACTACAATTGTAGTGTCAGTCTGATAATTTTGATATCAAATTACACACTAACTGAAGGAATGCCATTTTGTTAGGTAGAATTGTCTTCTTCAATAGTTGCTTGAGTTATGTCAAACTTCCAATACCTGCCCTTATGCTTTGTGATTCTGAAATTTAAATTAACTTCAGTTTTGAGTTTCAGACAGTGTGTAATATTGTAAAATAAAGTGATATACTAGAGACAAAGGAAGGAAATTTTGTATGATGTTTTAAGTGTTGCTACCCAGGTAAAATGGCAGGCGGGATGTAGGCGGGATCCCGGCAATCCCACCCAGGATCCCAGGTGGGAATGGCGGGATCCCACCTTTCCCACCTGGGATGAAAATTTGATCCCACCTGGGATCCCGCATTTAATGCGGGATTGCTGCATCCCACCCGGGATCTTAGGTGGGACTTATGCATTCTACCCGGGATCCTGGTCGGGATTTACATATCCCACCTGGGATTCTTTATCTCACCTACGAAAATATTGTTTTGCTGTTTTTATTCTTACAAAACGTTTTTGTGAGAGTTCCAATACTTATGGATCATCCACACACTCCGCAAATATTTGGCATGCGGACAAGACAGAGGTGGTCACTGTTCCCTTCGAGAAAATACACCTTTTAAATGACTTCTTCAATTTGCTTTATTCGAAACTCTGATCTGAAAATATTTTTCAAACATGACTTGTTGGTAGTGAGAAGTACAAACCGAGTTTCTTTTCATAACTTAATTTCTTAAATGTCCCAATCACTGGACCTCCTAAAAAATATTACTTCTTTATATTTTTGGTGCAAAATACAATTCCTTCTTTACATACAAATGAAAAGTACCAGTCACAGTTCAATAATAACAGCTCTAAAGTTTACTTGTTGTTCTTCTCTGAGTCAGCGATCAACAAAATTTTTCTATACCTTGTAGGTCTGGTATAAAATTTTACTTGTAGTATAAAATGACAACCTTGTATCTTCGTTCTCTCCACCCCTTTTACAAGCTCGGGAACGCTTCGGACTGTGCATAACCATTTGCAGACGAGAATTCCAATGCACCTCTGTAATCGCATGTATAGTTGCTTCTGTCTCTCGTGCAAATGTTTTCTCCGTTATGAGACGCACTAGACTCTGTTGGCACCACTGCTAGTTCAGTGGAAAGACCGACTGAGGAATCGAGATGGCTAGCTGTGTTGGAACGTGTTGCTGAACGCTTGTTGTGGTCAAGCATTGTTGATTTGGGTACTGGTACACTGGGATCATCTAGGCATCTCTTATACTTCCTAATGTGATTGGCTTGTGTTGTTTCTCACCTTCGCCGTGAACATAACTCAAGTGGGTTTCGAGTCTTTCTTTCCTCGAAAACTTTCGGCCACAAATCGTGCACTCTTGTTCGATTCTTGTCGATTATTTCTACATAGAGTGAATTCATATCATTATTTATGTCATCATCAAAACATGAATCCAAGGTACCACCATCTAAGAGAGGAGAACCGGTCAGAAGAGACAGAATAATGTTGCGCGCTTATCTTGAGACTGCAATGGGTCAAGCCAGCGGATTCTCTTTGGTAAAAGGTCCACGTGATCATGCCCGTGATCAGAAACAAAGAAAACTCCATTTGGCGCTCATCTTTGAATGTACTTTTCATCGGTTAACCGCTCTTGCTTCAAGTTGTTTCTTTTCTCAACTGTTTTGCTTAATATAACATTTCTTAAGATGTGTTTTATTGTGGTTCAATGGGAAAACGAGAACAGCGTGAGTGTTTTAAATGGAAAGAAAGTCGTTGGCGCCGTGGAATTAAAAGAAGGGACAATTAACAGTTGACATATCGACTGGTTCAAACAACGATCTAGTGGCCGTTTAAAGCTAGGATTTTTAGAAGTTTGTGGTGAGTACAAATTGCCATATTCGTTACGTGATCAAAATCTTATCAAAGAATAGAAGTAACGGCTTGAATTAAGCTCACCTAACGCTCAGCGCAACTGAAACTCAAATAATTCTGAGAATCGAATTGGTCACTTGCATGCTGCAGTTTCCTAAGCTTACACTTTACAATGAAATAAATCTATGAGTAAGGTTTCAAGATTACTTTAGTCACATTTGGGAACATTCTGACCTTGCTTTGCTTTGAAAAATTCGACTGAAGAGAGAGCAGACTTTCAATCAGTACCTTTGTCAAAATTTTGATAACATGAATTATTGAGGTTTTGTCTTTCTTCTATTCTTTAATGCACAACAGCCAATTTTTTTAAACGTTGAGCCTTATTACACTGTAGATGGTCTGCTTAAATGATGAAGGAAAGATAATATGCTGAGTTGTGCTGTTATTCTTTAAAAATATTGGGTTAAGAAATTTGTTAATGAAACAAGTCAAACACATGCTGGTTCATTGCAAATAAATTATGAGATCTTTATCACATATAGTCTGTGTATTCATGTACTTTTTGAATAATTTATGATCAACAGCTTGGTAAGACAATGGGATCCCATTGGAGGTGTCAGTATGTTCTATAGCTAGTTGGAAGGTTTTGGACCCTCAGTGGATTGATGGGGTCTATAGCTCACCTAGAAAATTTTATCCACTTAATTTTAAGGATTAGGTTACAAAAGGAATTGATAAGATATCCTATCTGGTACATTTCATAATTCTGTGGTCTCCAGTGATAAACAGGATCCCTCAAAGGATTTTTCTGAAAGTGGGAAGCCATCTGTAATTTTATGCAGGGTCTAAACTGGGATTGGCAGGATCCCAGATGCAATCCCCCTGGGATATGATTTCCCAGGTGGGAAACTATCTGAAATTTGAGGCAGGATCCCAAGAGGGATTGGTGGGATTCTAGGTTTAATCCTGCCCGGGATGTGCTTTCCCAGGTGGGATGCTATTAGGAATTTAAGGCGGGATCCCATGTGGGATCCCATGCGGGATGTTCCATAATCTCAGGTGGGATCCCATGCGGGATGTTCCATAATCCCACTCGGGATCCCACCTGAAAAAGGCGGGATCCCACCCGGGACACACCTGGGATCCCAGGTGGGACTGGCGGGATCCCACCTTATATTTTTACCTGGGTATAAAGGCAGATATAAAGATTTGAGGCATCCTGTTATCATGACATAGAATATGGAATTAGGCAATGTTTACCTTTGGATGCAGACGTGATGCTATAATGCATCTTTGGGTTTCTTCTCCCTCTGCTAACTCTTCTTGTTGCTATGGTTGTTCCTCTTCTTGTTATTGATCACTCAGGATGCTATTAATTGTCAGTTTGAAATCATGTTCACTTGAAAGATTAAAACATCCTAAGAATCTTATAGAAATCTCATGAGTTCTTGTGTGAGGCCTGCATCAGAAATGTGTTAGAACACTCTCTGAATTTTTTCTCTCATATTGAGATCCTTGATTAGGTCTATTAGGTCTTTTGAGATACTCACCTGACTTTGAATGTGTGACATAATCATAGATGTTCTTGTGAGATTATGGCAAAACATCATGCAGTTCTCATTAGACTCTTTTAGGTTTCTTTACTTTGAAGTTTGTGCAGTTAATACAACTTCTGAGATTCTTTCATGTTCACCCAATACATCCAAAACTTATTAAATTGAATTAAATTTGAACTTTATTTTTTATTTGTCGGTAGGTTATTATTTTCATGCTCAATATTTTTATTATTTTTTAACCAAAGGTTTTTAGAACAATATTTAATGTTTTGTTAAGTTAGTAGCTTTTATATATTTAGTAGTTACAATATAATAATAATTATAGTTAGTGATAATAATGATAATAAAAATATTGATGATTGTAATGATAACGAGATTCAGTGTGGGTTAGGGTTACTGTTGAAAGATAAATCCACAGGAAATCATATTAACTGCTCATTCAAAAATCCGTTCAAATGAAAGTTTACTATGTGACTCTAAGTAGATCATAGGATTTATCAAAAGATCTGCTAAGAGTCTCAGCCAACATTTTTGAAAATTCACAAAACTTTTCAAAAATGCTGGGAGAGGTCAGGCCTATGAAATACTCTTTTTAAGATGGAATAAGAAATCTAGAATCTTTTGTCAAGTTGTAACAAGATTCCCAACTGCATATCTCATACTGAGTCCAATTTGACACTGAAGATTATAAATCCTGCAACAAAGTGAGATTAAAATCACTGATTAGGAATGCAATAATTATGACGACTAAGATGTCATAATACTCTTCTTGAACCATGAATTGAGACTGAAATTGATATTTCCGCATCTGCCCTCCCCTCTCCCTAATTTAGCTATTTAAACAAAGTTTAGCCAATATTTAACAAAACAGCTTTCGAGGCCATCTTCAACTGCGCCAAACATTTATTTTTTTAAATTATGTCGAGAAGGCTGAAAGCTAGCAGTAGAGAGACACTTATATATTTAAATCTACCCATCTAAAGAAAATCTCTGGTGCATAAATAACCAGCCTTTCAGAACTTTTAGAACATATTTGCATGTATCAGCTGATGCTGTTGCTCTTCAGTGGTCCTGTCAGCCTCCATTTGTTTACTATTCTTTAGATGAATAAAATACATAAAACTGACTTACTCACAAGTTGTTACCACTGTAAATTCTTTTTCTGGTTGCCCCACAGTCAAAAAGCTCTGGACATCTTTTTCATCTAGTTACCATTCCTTCCCCAGGATTCATAGGTAGCACTTAAATACCAGTTGTTTGTTCTGACAGATAATCTTTTTGTCTTTGTAGGAATGTTCATCACTTCAGCTCACTTACAACATGCTGCTCACAATGAAGAACAAACCAGTTAGTAAAAGCGTCATTTATTTAGGTTTTTATGCAGTTGAAACTTACACTATTGAAAATGCTAGTCAGAACACCTTATTACTGCACTTACCGTAATTTCCGGTCGATTACCCGCGGGTAATCTGTTGATTTTGCATTAAATCCGCGCCACTGCGGGTAATAGGGAGGTGCGGGTTATGTGACAATTTTAAATTCTTCTGGAAGTTGAATTGAAAAAATTTCTCACCTACCTGCGTTTCCACCTCTCAAATGAATTTTATTGTATCAAAAGTGCCACAAAGCGGCACGAAAACATGATGCCAACTCGAGTTTATTTCACGCATAATTAGTTGCGTGACAAACAAATTTTTATCGGCACGCGTGAAAACAAAACCTTGATGGTGACAAAAATAATCCAAGGATATCCGGCGCATCAGTAACAAATTTCCAGTTTTCACTAGCTTGAGCTAAAGAGAATTTTCCCGTTTTAAGGGACTTGTTAGGCCCAGTAGAACAGGAGATATCGATTTTTTTGAGAAATTGCCGATGACAGTAATTTTAAATCCCAAATGCATCACCAGAATGTTGAAAATAATAGGTGCGAAACTTAACTAATTTCGCGCTGAAAAAGTATTTTAACGACAAATGAACAATGGATATTGCTCATTACGCTCCTACATGCTATAAAAAGGTAACTGACTGAATAAGAATTATAAACCTCGATCATTCGCGATAAGTGTATCCACGAGTCACCAATTAAGTTAAAATGCCTGCTGTGAAACGCCCACGTCACAGTTTTACGTTTGATTATAAGCTTAGAGTAATAACTCTTGCCGATGAAATCGGTAATAGAGCAGCAGCAATAATCAATCAATAAAGTATAAGCTAATATTGACACAGAATTGTGCACATGTCTGAATCGAAAGACTGAAATGTATCGCCTTAATGTCACGTTTTCGCCACCGAAAAAGTTGAATAACAACGTGCGGGTTATCCACCGGTGCGGGTAATCCGTTGACTTTTTTTTTCGCCGTATGCAATAATCGGCCGGTGCGGGTAATCGGCCGTGCGGGTAATCGACCGGAAATTACGGTACATGCATAAGACAGAAGGATATTTCTGTAGTTTGTGTTGATTGAGTAACTCACCAATTAATGTTCCAGGAAGTATCCATACCTTTTCTCTAGAATTTTCTTTGGTTTTTCAATTATGTTCAGAGACCCTCCCCTCTGAAGGTTCTGAGCATTGCTTTTCAGTGCATATCCACCCCTTCCCTCTCTCTCCTCCCTCTTAAACCAATGACTCTCCCAATATGGTATGAATACTCCATAGATCCATACTCAGGTGTAGAATTTTTTTGCTGATCAAAAATCTCTCATTGTTTTCTGTAAGAACATGAACACAAGAGTGTAAAAACATGATTTGATTCCTCTTACCATCTTTGTTCTACTTTCTTAAAACTACTAAAAAAAAAGCTCTTTTTGGTGAGAATTCAAAGCTGTGTTTAACATAGTGGTTACCTGGGTGATCTGGGCTATTTCTGTCCTCTCCTATTGCTTTTTGTACTGCAAGAGGGCAGGTATCTGTACGATCTTGGTAGATGTCTCTAGATCAATCAGCACCACTTTTTAAGCTTTATCTTGGTTCTGGTTTCATGCAATGGCTATTTTGGTCAAGAGTTCATTGGTTGAGCATCTATAAGGAACTGTTAGTAAAACATTCAACTTGATGGTTGTTTTCCATTAAATATTTATTCTGACCCATTTTTGTTGTAGGACATGATCCTAAATGGTCTAATCTTCTGAAAAACAATTATACAGATTGATGGGTGAACTGTCTGCAAGGCAAACCTGAAAAATGAAGTGATTATATGATTAGATCAATCTCTATTTTTTAAACTTTCTGTAGGTACAGTTTTTAACCCTTGGATCTCTTTGTCTGCAAAACATAGAGTTAGACTTGCAATAAAGAGGATGAAACAGTTCTGAAAAGGAAAAGAGAAAATGATTAGAAATCAGCTTTTAGCCAAGAAATAGCCTAAAAAACTAGTGAAATTTATGTTTAATGAAGCTTAAATTACATTCCTTACAATATGTGTCCTGAAATAAAATCCTTTTATTATTAAGCTGCAAAAGAAATTACTCTATGACTTGTAATTGTAGTTAGTGTTTGATAAAATAAACTGAGTCATCTAGTTTTTGCCTTTTATTGAATCGATGAAAATATATCTTACAACAATTTTTTAAATTTCGAAATAATTTTTCAGGGCCCGAAAATGGACAATTCAGTTTTTGTGCCCCCGAAACTGAGCTGCAAGCAAAATTTGTTCCACCTGTAGAAGAAAAAAAATTATATTGCTGAAATGAAAGAATCTCATTGGTTAGTGTTACATTTAAGTGTAAAATATAAACTTAACTGAGAAGAAGGCAAACAGACAACAATGTTTTGTGGTTTATTGTTTTCTATTTCAAGTATTTAAGTTATTCTAGTTACAATTATAATATTGTAGTCCTTTCTCTTCATGACTTCTTGCTGTCCTCTGTCCTCTAATGCTCCCGAAAATGAGCTGTACCATTCTTTGATATGATGTATAATTATCTACTATGCTTTGCAGTGGTAACAACACTGTTCACAATCATGATAGAAATCCACAGGACCTAAAATAATCTATGGTTGGGGAGTGCGCTCCTACACTAAAAATTTTGTGGACAGTGAAAGCCAAGAGTGTCCTAGTGTCTTGGGACACCCAGGGCCTCCTGATCCATTTGCATTTGCAATATTTGCTTGCTATCAAACAAATGTCAATACCAAGCTTTTTTGTGCCAATAGCTTGAAAGATCACAATGGAGAGCTTAATTATGAAAGATTCGAAAAACCAAAATTGAAACTTAAGCTAAATAACCTAGGCAACTGTTTGTTATATCACACAGCAATAACACATCTAGTTTCAAGCTTCACATTTTTCTTAGGGAAGTGAATGCAGAAAAATTCAGTCATCATCCTTATATAAAACAACAGAAGTCATAAAAAGTAGATTTATTCTGGAATCCAGATAGGAGTGTTTTCCGTGCAGACTGTACAGAGTGAAGATTGAGAATTGATGTTGCTTTGCATTGGATATGACATACAGATTGCACTAGCCACATACCTTGAGCTAAGTTGTAAAACCTACCTTATGGCACTCACATTCAGTCTTTCATCCCAGGAAGTTGGCCTATCAACAAGCAGTTGCTAGACATATTCTTCAGTTACATTTTGCATTAGTGTTAAGTCATAAGCAGTGGAAGAAGGGCAAAGATGCAGAAAAGTAGAATAACTGATAATGCCAGCCCCTTAATCAAGTGATCAGGAGTATCATCTTTTAGTTTAACTTCTTGATCCCACATGAAATTCCTGTTTTCAAATCAGCCCATTTGAGACTGCTACAGTTGATGTCTTTGGATGATTTTCCGTGCTGTAGAGGTTATCTTGTGTACTTGGCTAGTGGTGCAGGCAGTCCAGACAGATCAATGAGACAAGGCAGCAAGTTAGCATTCTGTAACAGATCCATTATCCTCTCATTTGAGTAGGCCTTCTTGATATCACCATGACTGATAGTCAACCTTTGGACTCATTGGAACTGTTTCGGTGAACAGTAGGTCAAAACAAGCCACTATAGGAACTGACTGCATAAGTTGACAGTCTTATCAAGAGAGGAAATGATCTTGTTGTATAAACAAAAAATTAGTCCTAACTCAAATTATTGACTTCTCAAGTACCCTGGGTAGTTTGACCTCAAATTCAAATCTCCAGAGCAAAATCAGAGAATAGCGAATCAATAAGAGGGAAAATACTTGGGCCATGAATTAATTCCTCTGGAAGTCGTACACCTGAATGTTAGATTAAACCAATGAGTAGCTTTTATCTTGTGCTAGGGTTATTTCAATCCAGTGTTATTTGTTAAAGGAGGATAGCAGGTGATGATGAGCATTGCCATTTTTTTCCTGTTTTTGTCAGTCTTCATCAGTCAACTTACTATTCCATTTTCTGTCTTTATATCCTTCAGTCTTCTTTCCTCTTTTTACATTATTTTTGTTTCTTCATTCTTCCTTCATCTGAGTTGTCTGTTGTCAACTTTCTTCAGTATGCTTTTCTTGTGTCTCTAGTTTCTTCCTTTCATTCTTCATTTTTTGTTTGTCTGTCTTCATTTTATACTATTTTCTCTTCTTTTGCCTCTCTTGTATCTTCTGGCAGTCTTCCTCTTTTCAGTCTTTAGGTTTCATTGCTATCTTCCTTCTGTCTTCAGTCTTCTCTCTGAGGTAGTCACTCTTTTTTCTTTGCCCCAGTCCTCTTCCTGTTTTTTCATCTGACTTGTCTTCAGTGATCCTTTAAGTGCTCCCTTTTGCCTTCTGTCTTCAATTTTATTCCTTCTGTCTTCAGTCTCCATTCTTCAGTCATCATTATCAGTGTTCTTCTTTTGTGTCCAGTCTTTAATCAGTTCTTCCTCCTCTTTCTATTCTCAGTCTCCTGTTCTGCTCTCTGTCTTCTCTCTTTTGTCTTTAATGTTCCTTCTTCAGTCTTCAGTCTTCTTTCCTTTGTTCTCAGTTTTCTGGTATTGTTCTCAGTCTTCCTCTTTGTCTAATCTTCTTTCTTTTGTTTTCAGTCTTCTCTCTTTATTTTTCTTCCTTCTGCCCTCTGTCTTCAGTCTTCTTTCTGTCTTCATTTTTTATTTTTATGCCTATTTTCTTCTGTCTTTGCTTTTCTTTCTTCAATTCTCAGTGTTCTGTTGTCAGTTTTCTTTCTCCTGTCTTCAGTCATCTTTCTTCTTCCTTCTGTCTTCTTTTTCTTTCTTCTGTCAGTCTTCTTCCTTCTTCCTTCATTCTTCTCCCTTCTGTCTTCAGTCAACAGTCTTTTTTCTACTTTTCTGTCTTCATTTTTTATTTTCATTTGTATTCCTTCTATCTTCGGTTTTGTTTCTTCAATTCTTAGTCTTCTGTTGTCAGTTTTCTTTCCTCTGTCGTCAGTCTTCTTTTTCTGTCTTTGCATGGCCTTCTTCTTTCTGCCTCTCCCTCCTCTTTTCAGTCTGCTATCTTTTGTCTCCAGTCCTCTGTCTTCAGTCAACAGTCTTTTTTTCTACTTTTCTGTCTTAATTTTTTTTATTTTCATCCATATTTCTTCTGTTTTCAGTTTTATTTCTTCAATTCTTAGTTTTCTGTTATCAGTTTTCTTTCCTCTGTCTTCAGTCTTCTTTCTTTTTCCTCCTTTTTCTGTCTTTAGCCTTCTTCATTCTGCCTTCATTCCTCTCCCTCTTGTCTTCAGTTTGCTATCTTTTGTCTTCAGTCCTCCATCTTCAGTCAACAGTCTTTTTTCTACTTTTCTATCTTCATTTTTTATTTTCATTCATATTTTTTCTGTCTTTGGTTTTCTTTCTTCGATTGTTAGTCTTTTGTTGTCATTTTTCTTTCCGCTATCTTCAGTCTTCTTTCTTTTTTCTTCAGTCATAAGTCTCCATTCTTCAGCCCTCTTTTCATATCCCTGTCTTCATTCTTTATTTCTGGCCTTCTTTTTTCTATCCTCAGTCTTCTTCTGACGCGAGCCTTTTTTTGTCTGTCCATAGTCTTCTTTCTTCTTTTCTATGTCTCTTATGTTTTTTCTTCAGTCCTCTTCATTTTGTTCTCATTCCTTTGTTTTCTGTTCTCCATCTTTTTTCTTCTGTCTTTATTCTTTAGTCCTCTTTCCACTTTCGTGTCTTCATTCTTTACATCCAGTGTTCTTATGTCTTTCCTCAGTCTTTGTTCTTGTTTTCTAGGTATTTTTTATTTTTCTTCAGTCTTCTTTTCTCATTTCTCTGTTTTCTGTTTTCTGCCCTCTTTCCTCCGGTCTGTCTTCATTTATTTCAGTCTTCTTTGTTATGTCCTTGGTCCTCTTCTTTTCTATGTCTTTTTTGGTGTGTCTTTGGTCCTCTTTCTTTTGTTCATAATCCTCCAATTTCTGTTCTGTTTTCACTCCTCTGTCCTTAGTCCTCAGTCCTCTTTCCTCTGTCCTGTTTTCATCTTTATTTACAGTCTTCTTTTTTCTGTCCCCAGTCTCCATTCTTCTGATTCAAGCCTTTTTTCTGCCCATCTTCTCTCATCTTTTCTACTTCTTTGTTTTGTCGTCAGTGTTCTTTTGTCCATTCTCAGTCCATTGATTTATGTTCCATGTCTTCGTTCTTTTGTCTTTAGTCTTCTTTCATACGCATTAAGTCTTCCTTCACTAGTTCTCAGTCTTCTTCATTTCTGCCTTCAATCATCTTCCTCCTTTCTTTAGTCTATTTTCTTTTGTTTTCAGTTTGCCTCCTCCTAGGTTAAGTCTTCTTTAACCAGTTCTCATTGTTCTTTTTTCTCTGTTCTCAATCTTCTTTTCTCCCTCCCTAGTCTTCTTTTTTCTTTTGCTTGTCTTATTTATCTTTCTCTAGTTTTCTCTCTTTTTTCTTGTTTTCAGTTTTCTTTCTCTGTCTTCAGTAATCTTTTTTCTGTCTTCCTTCTGCAGATCTTAGTCTTCCTTTTTCTCTCTCCAGTCTTCTCTCTTCTTTTCTCAGTCTTCTTTTTTTATTGTTTTGTTTTCTCAGTCCTCTGTATTCTGTGTTCAGTCTTTTACTATGTTTGCTCTTCTTAAGTTCTCAGTTTTCTTCTTTGCCATTCTCAGTCTTTCTCCTGTCTTTAGTCTTCTTACTTTTGATTCAGTGTCCTCTCTACTGCCTTGTTACAATTGTCTTATTTCTTGTTTATGTCTATCAATCATTTAGTCTTTTTTTCTTCCATCTTCCATCTGTTTTGTTTTTTATTCTTTGTTCAGTTTTCTTTCTGCTCTCTTGTACTGTAGTCTTCTTTCTTCCCTATAAAGTCTTTATTTTTCAGTCATTCAACTATATTCTGTCTTAGGTCTTTTTCATCTTCTTTCTTTCCTCATTTTGCTTTTGTTGGTCTTGACTTCTGTGATCTTTCTTCAGTCTTCTTTGTCTTTCCTTAAGTCCTGTTTCATCACTGTTCTTTTCTTCAGACTTACGTCCTCATTTTCTAGTCTAAAGAATTAATTCTGTCATCTGTCTTCCTTTTTTTCCCATTTCTTAGTTCTGTACTTTTTCTTCATTTCTTTTTCTTCCTCGCTCCAGGGTCTTCTGTTTTTGATTTTCTTTCCTTACTCTTTCTTGGTCCTTTTGTCTTCTTTTGTCAGCTGTCTATCTTCTGTCTTCATTCCATCTTTGGCCTTTAATCTTAGCTGAAAAGGTTGAGATCCATTTTTCATGCTTCCTGTCTTTAGGAAGTTGAATTTTATGCATGGTCTCAGAAGAAGCACTTATCTTCTATTTTGTTGTTTTTGGGGACAGAGGGAAATTTTTGTGATGAGCACTTCACACAGACAGTGAAGTGAAGTAATGGGCATAACCGATGATATGAAAAAGATTGTATTGGATCAGGCTGGGATGAAATGAATTGCTATTAACAGCTTTGAACTGTACATACTGGAAGATAATAGCAAAGGGGATCATGCCCTGAGGTTAATAACCTCTCCAAGGTAAACATCATGAGATGAAAGGTTCCGAGGGAAAGAGGCCAATGGAGACATGTTACCTAACTAGTCGAAATTTCTGGAAGGCAACTAATGCCTGTATTGAAGCTTTAGTCTACAGCAATACTTGTCAAAATCCTACAATTCTTTGGGCACCAAAAGACTAGAATGATTCTCTGCCAGGCATCCATGCTTGTCGTTGTCTTGAAGCTCCTTGTAGTGGTACCTGTTGTCAGTCTTTCATAGGCTGTTTATGTTTTTGAAGACTACCTACTGACTTCCTGGAATTGAAGAGATTCCTATCACCAGGCAAAATTGACAAGAAGACACTGGTGATGGACTAAGTGTCAACATTGCCTTAGTGACCGAATTCTCCCCAATACCTGCCACTATCAGTATGCTAACTGCCTGTGTCTCTATGGCAACTGCCTGACTTCTTATCCTCCTTCTCTTGGCTGGATGATTTTTGTTAATGATGACAAAGAAAGTCTATTCTAGGGCGTGTGCATTGTCCCAAAGATCCCTCTCCCTCATGCCTTTGAATTTCTTTTTTCATGGTTTTTTTTTCTTCAGTACTTCCCCCAATTAATCAGGATGAATACAAAAAGTCCTCTATTAATTATTTCTTGGTTCAATTTTGAAATGTCTTTGCCAATTCTAAGCAATGCAGAAATAAAGGCACGAGGTTATGTATGTACTTAGAGTCCTAACCTATGACACCTGATCAATTGCTTATACCTGGAATAGACCTCTAAACCAGAAATGAGTGGTGAAAACCATTGAGTAGTATAGATTAAAAGTTATTATCTGGTTGAACCTTACTGACAATATTTCACTTATCAGTGTTAAGACTGTTAAGTGAAATGTCAAAAATAAATAGTTGACCTGGGCGCAACTGAGCAGGGAGTCAAATGCATCATCAAACATAGGCATGTATCCTGTGAAGTCGAAATGTGCTCCAGCGAAAGTTGAAACCATTGAGATGTGAAGACAGACTTGAACCGGAACGAAGTAAATCGAAGCCGAATAGAATTTGCTGTTGACTAAATGATTATGTGCCAGCCGAATGAACCTGAAAAGCAACCCAGTTATGAAAGGGAAAAGGGAAGGACCCATCCCTTCCCCAGGGGCATATTAACTAAATTAACTAAAGTTATGTTAAGCCGAATCAGAGGTACATAGACCTCTACCGAAAGTGTATGCATGTATGATGTGTAAGGCTCAACCAGAGATCTATCTACCCTCCCATCCCATCCCAATTTCACTAACCACCGCCTTGATTTCTCACCAGGGTTGTGTCTCTTTAACCCAAGCGGGAACGGAAAGCACTAAAGTAGACTCTTGGGTCAGGATTACTGATCTGTTTCACTGTGAACTACGGGTTGTTCCGCCAGGAGTTGGGTTGATTTATTCTGTACTGGAGCTATTGGCTTAGATTGAGTACTCTGATTCACATTGGCTAGTTCAATCCTGTGGATAGATAGTATATTGGCCTCTTGTTAAAGCGGCTTCTTGTTAAAGATGGCACAGTAAAGATCTGCCTTCCAAGTCAAGTGGAGTGAGACTAAATGTAGACAAAAATGTTTTTTTAACCACCATTGACTGAGTAAGAGATCTGTTTTAAAGATTTTTTTAGTTGTGGCATAGCCGCACTCTAAATTAATGGCCAATTTTACAGATGAATTATCTTTTATGAGCACTTCTGTGCGAAAAAAAAACCATTTGTAATGGTCGTAGACAACGCACAGAGAGATAAAATAAACCATTTTAATGTCAAAAACAAAGAACTGTTAGTGTATGACCCTGTTATGCCTTGCGGCGCATTTACTCAGGAAAGTAACTCAGTAAAGTTGCATTGTAAAATTTTTCAGATAAAATCACTTTTCAGATACTTTCAAGAACGGTTCGCTGAAATAATTTTCAACAGTTTCACACAGACTAAACTGAGGATTATATGTTTGGTGGAGGAATTTTTCCAATAAATGTTTAGCGCGTAGCGTAACAAGGAAGCAGTAAACCAACCTCAATCATATACGCAGTAATTTTGCTTTGTTTTCTTAACCTCGATACTTGAAAACCTTTCCCGCCAAATTAAAAAAATTAGAACCTCAATCACTTTGCGAAAAACATTGATTCTAAACGAGAAAAATAACGTAGAAAACGAAGCAAATGATAAATGAAGCTATTTTTCCAAGGAGGGAAGGATTTTCCTTGCTTAAAAAAATGTCAGAATGCCGTTTCCCGCTAAATTTTTAGCACGGTCCTTCGCAAGCTTTTTCTGTACAAAAATTTGATTTTGAAAGAGTGAATTTAATCCCCAACGAAGCAAATTTGCTATTTAAAAAGGAAATGATAAATAGCTATTTTCCGAGAAGGGAAGGATTTTCCTTACTAATAAGAATGTCAGAAAACCATTTCCCGCCAAAAATTAAGCACGGTTCCTCGCAAGCTTTTTCTGTGCAGAAATTGGATTCTGAAAGTGTGAATTTATTTCCTAAACGAAGTAAAACTTGCTATTTAGGTTGAATACATAATTTATATTTTACCAATCGTGCTGTTTGAAAATTTTTGGGAGAGACCTCCAGTTAATAAGTTCGCCGCATAAAAAAGTTTTTGAGACGAGCGTAAGTTGCTTTTGCATTTAAGGTTAAAAGAAACTCCGGTGAAAAGTTAGTTATAAGTAAATAATGACATACAAAACAGTAGATAGATGCTCACCTGGAAAAGTTTTCGTTTCTCTTTTTGAAAAATCGCGGGCATTGTCGACATTGAGAGTGAAACCATTTGTTTGATTCAGGAGCGAGAATTCTTCAATTTTCGCTAAGGTTTCCTTTGCTTTCCACGGAAAGTTACGTCTGAAAATAAAAATATATATTTAATTATGGATAAATATCATTTTAAAAAATTAAGTCATAGTTATAGGACTTAAATCTTGAAACATGACAAAAGGAAGGGAACAAGTTCTCGTAACATAACTTTAGACAGAAGTCATTAAAGAACTAAAAGAACTCTTACATTGTTTGTCAATCTTTTTCATTCCTATTCCAAGAGCTTGGGACGTTGCTTAATATTTTTTTGTCATAAACAAAGCGAGTGATAGCAAAAAGATAGATTTGGGTAACTTACCAAAAAATGTTTGCCTTCTTGTTGTCGAAAGACGATTGAAGACTTTGGAAAACTACGCCAGGTTTCATGCCGAACCAAATAGCTCATACTTTTTCCTGATTGGCTAGCAGAATTTCAAGGGTTTACTATAACAGCCGACCCATTACAAGGGTTTACCACTGATTTGCGTCGGAAACGGCTGATACTTCTGTGTTTAAAACATTTTTTCCAATTTTTTGTACTTGTAAGACCAAACCGAAAAACTTTTATCTCACTCGGAATGTAGTTGACAAACTGCTTTCATTGCTCGACTGGATGGTCGCGGTCGCGCTTCAACAAACTGTGCCATGACATTTCCCACGTGGGCTGCTTCTTGATCAGGATTTGCCCATCATTCGCGCCGGATTTCTTGCTCAAAAAGCAAGCTAACAGTCTTTCCTGATTGGCTGACTGTATTTAAGGGTTTACAGTGATTACTGATTTTTTTTCCAACCTCGATCAAATAAGACCGAGAAGAGACTTGGACCGAGTACGCTCATCAGGCGGTTTGGTGAGCTGTTAGAAATGGATTGGAAGATTTATATTTCGCCTTTCCTCTCCATTTTCTTGACCTTAATTCAGATAACTCTTGCAGAATTAACACCAGAAGAATGCAGAGACTTAGGATTTTCAGTGAATCTCATCTGTAGCTCATGTGACGAGCTAAAACCTTTCAATCTCACATCCGAACCTTCGTTAGAGCAGAATTGTCGAAAATGTTGTCAAGCTGATGGCCAGGAAGAAGCCACGAAGGTTTGTGTAAGATAGATTTTTACCGACCGAAAGCCTCATAACGATTTTCACATGGTCGTAGGGTCCAGCAGTTTTAATTGATACAATCGACAGTCGATGATGATCCATCAATCAAAGGCAACGATGGGTTTTTATCGATGTCAAGGTGTTACTACTGTTACAGTGCTGAAAATCAGCAAATCAATAACCCTTGTGGTCTAGCACACTGTGCATCTATGGTATAAAAATTAACAAATAGGACTAAACAGGTGATGTCATTTGACAAGTCACTTGCAACCAATCTCTGGCCAAAAAAACCATCATTCCTCCAGCTTGAAGGTTTGCAGAAGTTTGTAAATCATTCACCTGCGACTCGTGATGTACAAACTATTCTCTTGTTATCCCAACATCCTGCATTTGGTATATGTAAAGCCTTTATATGGGCTTAAGTGGCCCATGGCTGGTGCTTAACTCCATTTTTCTTAGCATGAAGCGGCTAGGAGTATTGCTACTCCTCCCTGGATGGGATGCTAGTCTATTGCAGGGTTACCCCAGCACATTTGCTGATACCCATTTGTACACCTGGGTGAAGAGAAGCACTGGCCAGGGCTCGAACCCGAACCACCCGATCCGGAGTCAAGTGCACTAACCATGAGGCCACCATGCCTCCACTGCATTTGGTATAATGCTGGTTAATGGAAAGTGCAGTTTATTGCTTAAATCATTTAAGTTAACCCTTTCACTTCTGAGATATCATTAGTAATTCCCCCTTACTGTTTGCCATACAATTCTTATGGTGTTAGTGCAGAGAGAATTTGGTAGAGGATCAACTAAGAATCCCCTAATTGACATTTGTATTTTGTCATCACTTGCCTGCCTGATATCGATTTGATAATGTAAGGAGAAATTCTCTCTTGGTTACTCATAAAAGTTTAAGAATTAAGAACCAACCAATTTGCATCCAGAATATGATACTTTTTTTTTAAACCCTTTAACTCCCAAGATCTGATTGCTAACTCTCCCATCTAGCTGCTATACATTTCCTTGTAAAAAAGTTACGCGAATTTGGTGTTATATCATGATAACAACCTCTAACTGATAGGTTTGACTTATCTCATTACCTGTCTGTTAGATAGTGTATGGATATTGTAAGGAGAAGTTACATATAAATCACTTCTGGGAGATGAAGGGTTCAAGTTCTTTTGTATTTAAATGTGTTTCACATTTTTATGCATTGCATTGAATATATGTTGGATTATTATGGTTACAAACTGAACACTTTCCTATTTTAAATGAAGTAAGCTGTCTTGGTAAAAGACAGGTCATTGGTATAACAGAATTTGACAGTTTGTGTTATTATTTGTAGAGATACGCTTTTGGTACTCTTGAAGTGTGCAACTGAAAGCTGGGGAGGTTCCCTCAGATACAGGGTGAGAAAAACTTATCCAATATTCAATTTAAAACTGTAAATTTTTATTATTGAGACTCTATTATAATTATTTAACAGGAAAACAATTTATTGATGTCAACTCATATTTTTTTTTAATATTACTAAATATTATTTGATAATCCCAAAGAATCTAAGAAAGAAATAAGTTTGTGATTTTTCAAATCTGCGTTTGTTGTTGTTTTTTTTTATTTTAAGTTCTGTTTTTAATATACATTTTTTTGCACTTAGTGTCAACCACTAGTTTGTATTACATTTCAACATGAAATTATAAGATATCTCTTCTCTTGAAGGTGAAATTCACTCACCAGTATTAACATTGTTTTAAATTGCTTTATACCTCTGCCTCAGTATCATTATTGTATGTTTGTTTTTACAGCCTTTGTCCGTAGTGACAGGCCTGAGAAGTTCCCTAATCTTAGGATAAACGTGAGTAGAATAGCTCTTAAATTTTGTAAAAAGCAAACTCAGAGAGAATATGTTGAGTTATAAAGAGAGGAAAAAACAAAGGAAAGGAAATATTGAAAATCAAGAGAAGCACTATTTTACTGTATCGATTAATGTTCATTTAGATTTAAGGCATGTGCCCAATTAGGTAGCTCTTTTTAAAGTATTCCATACTAATGTACAGATGAACTTATTGTCCCATCTTTATTGAAATTAGTTCACTAGTCCATAAAAAATTGGATGGTTTTGATAAAGAATTTTTCTAAACTGTACCTTCTAGTTCGTACGAGGAGCCGACCCTGTTCTAAAGCTTCATGATGAGAGTAACGAGGTGAAAGAAGTTCTAAGGTGAGTAAATGATATTTGTGATTAATTTTTAAATTAGTTATAATAATTTTACTGTCAACTAACAATAGGAAGAAGGTTGCAGAAGTACTTAAGTGTTGTTAAAAAGTTGCTAAGCTTATTGCATCCAAGGGTCTTAACCCTTTCATTTCCAGGGGTGTTCAAGATGTAATTTCTCCTCACAATATCGATACAATATGCAGACAGGTGATGAGAATATTGGGAACCATTAACTTACAAATTCATGCTTGACTCAGCACCAGATTCTCTGAACCAAGGTTATAGGAAGGAAATGGCAGATAGTTGAGAGAAGTACCATGATTGGGACCTTAGGGAAAACCCTTTAACTCCTAAGTTCTGATTGTTAATTCTCCCTTCTAGCTGCTGGACATTTCCTTGTAAATTAGTGATGAGAGTTTGGTATTAAATCAAGTGAACAAGGGTTAAGCCAAATCATATTATACCAAATCATGTTATACTCTGACCAGATGGTTCAGATACTGATAACATTTTTCAGGGATGAAAGGTGCAACTTCTGGCTCTATAAGATTTTCTTTTTCCCTTCGATGTTGAATCTAACAAAGTAAAAAAAATAATAATGTTGCTCTGCACAGTAAATAACTAATCATTTTATTTTTATGAATCAAATTTAGGAAGCCTAAAAGTAGTCCTGATTCCTTTTTTTTTTTTTTTTTTTTCAGCATTGAGAAGTGGAACACTGACAGTGTGGAAGAATTTCTCAATGAGAGACTTGCAAAATAAAATTATTTAGTTATTAGAAAAATATATAATGAGAAGAAACCTTGTACATTATGATGAAAACTTCATGTAAAACCATGATAGGTGTATGAAGTTGGAGGAAATTGTGTCCAAAGGACTTCTTTAATATTTGTTGAAAAAAAAAAAACTTTAAAAACAGAAATGTCTGTTGTTTCAGAAGTGCTTAAACACCAGCTGTCTCAATAGATGGCATCAGAGTAGTAAGAGAATGTCAACATGTGGGAATAAGATATTATGGAAAGTAGTTCCAGAACCTTTCACTAGCTATGCCTTTATTTGTTGCGAAACATACTGCAGTGCTTTTCAGTAGCATGCAAACTCCTGAAATTGGGATGACATCAGTGACATTTTTTTAACAGCCTTCAATCACATTATGGACCTTGCAGCAAGCTGGTGCAATGTTTCAAAAGGTTATGAAAGGAGTTAGATCCATTTTTTTTGTTTCTGTCTTTCAATGACTCTTACAGTAATGATTCCTTTCAAAGGAAATTGTAAGTGTGAGTAACAGTCTCAGAGTTTACACGTTTCTGAAAGGCAATGTAATCTTAACAATATTATTGATCTTGTGCATGAAAAGCTACTAGTAAGCAAACTCTAACAAGCTTTTATCCATAAGCCCATTGAAGGTAACACAAGTTATAAATTCTCACAAATAACCTTTTTTTGGGAAAAATGACAGCTAATTTATGCTCTGTTTTCATGATGACTTTACAGTAAACTAGATACGAGTTTGTAAAGTTGGAGGCTTTGAACAGAATGATATTAGTGATACATCCATCTTCAATTGCCTGTTAGATATGTTGTTTTGGGAACTCATTTGGGGACTCTTGTATAAAAATGCTATTTAATAAAAGTATTGTTTCTGGTGGAATCCTGTTTTGCATAACTTACTCAGCAAACTTATTAATGAGTAATGACGTTTTCCAAGAACATCCAACAGGACAATATTGAAAAAAATTATGCTGCATTTCACTAATCATATTTTATTCACACTCATGCAAAGACATAGTATCTTAAACAAGTCCTTGCATGTTAAAATATTTAAAAAAGTTTTTGCAACCACATAGATGGGTTTACTCAATGCTTACTTAAATAGTTTTACATTTACTGTGAAAGTCTTCAAAAATCATTTTTCAGCAGTCACTCTGGCTCTTCAACACTTCCTTCCCAAAACACAGAGCATCTCAACCAATGTGTTAATAAATATTAGTAGTTGTACACTAGAGGGCATATTTATTCCTCTCCCTTCAAGATGACGTGATTAAGCTAAAGCAAGCTGAATAAACTTCACGTCACATTGTTTACTAAAAATTACATAATTCAGCTGCTCCCTAACATGCCAATGCTTTTAAGGTTTTTAAGCATAATAGTAAACAAGAAACTGCAAGAAAAAATTGAATCAAGCCCATGCCATTCAACATTTGTTGACTTTTGACCAGTCATTAATTCTAAATAACTTTCTCTTCTCTTTCTTTCTCGTTTCAAAACACGACTTAAATAAGAAACACTCTGTAAATTGTTTTTGATTGGCAAGAAAATTTTAAGCAGTCAACTAATCAACAACTAACATCAAATAACTTAAAACCTTAATGTAACTCTAAAATCAAATCACAAATTTGCCTTTGGGTTCACTGACAGATCACAGATTACTGCTAAAATTCTGCCAATTTAAATAAATTATGTCAACTTTCATGAGTTCCAAACTCCAATATGTGTTTTCCAACAAAAACTCTTATAACCAGACATAACAGAGGTTTAATTATGGAATCTACTGTAACATTCTGCATCACCACAAAGGTACAAATCAACAACTAACAGCTCATGTTTTAAGTTGTGCTGAGCTTGTTTGCCTTTTTCTAACAGTATTTATATATTAAGTACAGGTTTCACATTTCTGTAATCTTTTCCAGACTAAATGTAAAAAACTCAGTTCAATTCCACTAAAGACTCAATTTTAATGTGACTGAAAATGAGTCACTTTAAAATAAAATATTGTCAGGAGCAAGTACCAAATCTGCAAGGATAAATGTATTATAGGTATGGTTGAAAATACAAAGGCTGAAAAAATCACTGATGTTAATGAAAGAGAATTGCATCACTCATGGTTTGTACTTTTTTTGGAAAAGTGGTGGACTAAACTATGTTCATCAACTCTAAAATATAAAATTTTATAAAATCTACCTCTAATAAATTAATAAATTAATATTAAAACTAATATACTTCCAAAACCTATCCAGGAAGCTCAAATACAAATACAATGAAAAATTAAATCAATATCCTTTCCAGGATTAAAATGAAGTCCACTCCTTTATAATTGTTTTGTAATCAAGATAGATGCCGATGCTGCAGTTTCTGAATGAACTAATCTCTCAATCGGAACTAACAAAACAGTTCCATTTGTCATTTTTTGCGTCATAACATTCAATGCTCTTCAGAAATGATGTGCCACCAAAACCTCCCACGGTGTAGATGTGGTCTTTAATGACCACAGTTCCAACATTATGGCGGGGAATGTTCAAACTAGCCACTGTTTTCCACTCATCAGTTGAGGGATCATAGCACTCTACACTGTTGAGGAAATTCGTGCCATCAGATCCACCAATCACAAACAATTTACCATGAAGTGCTGCTGCACCAGCCCCCCGACGGGCTGTCTTCATGGGTGGAACCAAATACCATCGATCTTCTTCAGGGTCATAGCACTCCACAGTATTGAAACAAGTCCATCCATTGTACCCCCCAATTGCATATAGCTTTCCATTCAAGGCTTCCACACACAGGTTGTTTCTCTCTGTGTTCATTGGGGACACCCTGGCCCACTCCCCTTTCTCTGGACTATAAACTTCAACACTTTTCAGGTTTCTGGGACCTTGGTAGCCCCCAACTGCATAAATGCATCCATCAACGACTCCTGTTCCAAAACTGCATCGGCTTTGTATCATGGGGGGTCCAAAGCTCCAAATGTTGGTAGATTCATCGTAAGTTTCCATGGTGTTGAGTTCAGTGTTTCCATTGGAGCCTCCTATGGCAAATATCTTCCCATTCACCACTTCTGACTCCAGCCGTCCCCTATGCGAGTTCATGCTTGTGACAGGCATCCACTCATTTGTCTCACAATCATACTGTTCCACTGTGTTTAGACAGTCGCCCCTATCATAACCACCAATGGCATACAGCTTTCCATTTAGTTCGACTGCTCCCACACTACAGCGACCTGATAAAAAAAAAAACAGTTACACCTGTCATCGGTCTTCTTCCCACTTTCCTTTTGTTCCAATTACCTACCAATGCAGCACAACAGCTTCTTGGTTAACCTTCATGTACTTCACATATTCATTAAAAATTTAACAGGGTACAAACCAACACTTAGATCCAGGTTTTGAATTGTTCCAGATAACAAATAAGTTTTGTTGTTTGTAACTAGATTTTCTTCAATGTGGCCGTAGTTTATATTTGACTTTCATTTTAAGCACTACCAGTAGCTGAGCCAATCTGAATGCTTTATTCCTGTAAATTCAATTAAAAAGAGTTTTGTGAGTTCCTAGCAGAAACTAATCCAACAACAGATTATGTTACTGTTCATGAAAGCCAGTTACATTCATTTAGCATGGTTACTAATTAAAAAGCAGAAAATAGCTGAATTTTATTGAAAAAATAAATGTTTTAATGTGGATGGGACAAATTTTTATGCTCTCATCTCAAATTCTTAATCATTTACCATCACTCCCATGATTAAATAAGTAACTCTCCCTTCCACTACTCAATACATCCTTGTTAATTGGACAAGAGAATTTACACTGTTACACACCTCTGCTCATTGGGGCTATGAGCACCCATTCTTCTCCAGAGCAGCAGGAGTCACCAGAGTCTGACATGTTGGCACATGTTGAGGCTTGACTATGAATAGATATGGCTACCAGCATCCCTTCGACATGAGCAACACCCACACAGCCACTGTCACTGGTTTGAGTGGCACCGATCACATTGAAATCCTGAATCATATGAGTGTTTCTGTTTCTTTTGTTGTTGTTGTTTTCCATCAAAACAATCAATTCCTCTTCATCTTCACTAGTGCTTGCCTCAGCTTTAGCCAGCTGCTCAAGTGACGTGTAGCGGATGTATTCACGTTGAGCCTCTGTGATGATAAGCTTGGATTTTTCATCTCCAGAGTCAAGATCTTCCATAGTGCACTCTTTTAATTCCTCATTGGCTGTCAGGAACATAATGTGGGTTTTCTCCAGTAGTTCTCTCAAGCTGATATTTCCTTGCTGCCAAACAAAAACATCATAGCAATTGATAAACCAATGTCTCATTTTTAGCCCAAAAAAATAAACCAAAAAAAAAAAAACAGTACAGGTTTGTATGTTATTACATGTTGATCAGTTCAGAAGGGTCAGATTTTATAATAACAATAATATAATAATACTTATATAGTGCCGATATCAATATTGCTATTTTCATCAGCCCTTAAAAATAAAAATATTTCAAAATTACCTTGACTACTTAAATCGTAACAATAAATTGCATAAAACCTAGTAAAAACAAGATTAAAAGGCACATAAAATCACAAAAAAGCTTTCTGAAATAAAAATGTAGAGTGTCTTTTTTAAGATGCTATTGAAGGGCTACTCCTAATTGCATAGGGCAATGAATTCCATAGTTGAGGAGCAGCAGCAGCAGCAAAAGATCGAAAGATAGTTATTGAGGCACATAGGTAACCATTGAAAGAAGGTTACCTATGTGCCCTGTTAAGAGAGCAAATGGTAAAATAACCCAACTATTATGTGAAAAAGCACTTAACAACCAAAACAGAAAGCTTTATTTTAGAGAGACTAAAACAATATGCTTAATAAGACAACAAAAACAAAACAAAAATAAGTCTGAAAGTCTTGTCTCACACATTTAGTTATTATCACATCCACTTTCTCATTTGGTATTGTCTACTGTGCAGAAAATGTACTCCAGCTCTATAAAAAGAGTAACATTTATGGTAATAAAAGCAGACTTCACTACTTTAAAAGAAAAATAAACATTGCACTCTCACAAAACAAGAAGGAGTGAGGATTTTGTCTCTCACAATGATCCAATTTTGTAATTTGACCAAGGCATTTACATAGGGAAAAGTTAGTCAAATATATGGATCTCATGGTACACTTTACGACCCATCATCAGAGAGGAAAAGTGATGTTTGACATAGGAAAGAAATTTACATTTTCCTCAGATGAGTTGATAGAAAATGGCATTAAGAGGATGTCAGCTTATACTAAAATTTTTCTATTGGTCATTTCAAACAGCATAAAAAATCACTGAAATAACTCTTAATCTCTGGAAGAAAACTGCAAGGGCTTAATCACACATACACCAATACCACAAAATGTCACTACCTCGAAAAACGAGAAAACTGCAAGGGCTTTATCACACATACACTAATACCACAAAATGTCACTGCCTCGAGGAAAGTTTTTTTTAATCAAGGAATTAGGATGCCATGAATAATTTAACAACTTCATATAGTTTTTAAAGGGAGTCATTCAATAATATTATTGTTGAGTTTAAAGTTAATGAAATGTCCCACAATTTAAAGCCACAAAAACATAAAACATGAACTCGTGCTACACATACAGGTTCACTGATCCCTACAAAAACAAATCAGGAAGTGCTGCAGCTTCTTCCAAATAAGACCAAGTCTGTTGGAGGCCTTGATAGTTGATATTATGCAAATTGCAAGAAAGATAAAACCTTTGACAGATGTAAATCATTAACACAATGTCTTTCTCTTTCGAGTGTCCTACTGCAGCTCATCAAAAAAAAAATCTGGTTGAAAGATCTCTGGATAACAATTAGGGTATTTGACTATTTGGGGGTTTTTCATATTATTTTGCTTCATTAAGTTTACTCCATTTTCATCATTATTCTCTCCTTTTTTTTTCTGGCTTGGATCCCTCCTTTCCTGATACATTGCCTAGGATACTAATTCGCTAAAACAGATCATCAGTAATTTACAATCAGTCCATGCCAGTGTCTGGAAAGAAGAGGCTTGTCCCATATCCAAAATGATGCACAAATTTTGGAACAACAATTTTCAAGGAAAGTATTTTCAAGGGAAAAATTTGCTATAATATATTGACTTTATAGAGATTTTTGTGGGATTAGCGAAAATTCTACTCCAAAGAGTTTCCTTTTGACAAATTTTGATGTAAAGTAGTTTATGCTAACTTTGCATAAAAATATAAAATAGCTAGAGTAGTTTCCGATTTGGGCATGGCAATAATGACAAAAATCAAGGTAAAAAGTAAAATTAACAAAGAACAGATTTTAAGAGGTCACTGTAAGATCTAAGGGGCAGGCACGAAAGCTGCTGAAACATTTTACCCTAATCCTTGATTAGTCAAGATATTGGATTTCAAGACCTGGCGCTTAATTATTCTTCCCGCGAAACATGAAAATTGGCGCGTAGCGAGCAAAAAGCGCCAAAACTCTCCTAAGTTCTGCTTTCGTTGTGGAACTTTGAGTGTAAGGGCTTTCGACACTTTTACAACAACTGACTGATCGTTCCTTTATTTTTATTTTTTATTTTTGCCCAGATTAAACTACAAGGCAGAATTGTCAATAAACGTCCATAACAAGAATGAACGTTGCTGTCAAAAAGCGGCAGGTGAAGGAAGTGCTCACAAGTAAATATAGAAACGCCTACAAGATTTATTCCTCACCTCTAGCTGCTTCTGTGCCCACGTTAAGGCCATTTGGCAAAGATTTACCGGATCAATGTTTTCTTCTGGTCTATTATTTGTAGTTGCAAGTTCGATCTGCAGCCGAGGTAACTGGAAAAAGTCCTTCTTATGGAAGATGTCCTCCACGTTGTGCGCTATAAATTCGTCGATTGCCGTCATCAAATTAGGGCAGTCGTTTCCCTCTGCAAACGATCTCAGAGCAATCCAATTCAGCGGAAGAATTTTCTCGAGAATAAACTTCTCCGATGAGTCCTGAACTTGTTTCATGCCAAGACCTTTGGCGGCTTGGAATAAGTTCAGAACGCCGTCTGAAGTGACAAGGAGCTTGCCCGTGTACACAAATTCCACCAAAACTTCCACAGCGGTAGGATCTAACCCTTCCAAATCGACTATAAACTCGGTATCACCTTTCTTGACTTGTCTATCGAGGATTTTAGGTACGGCTGCGACCAAAATAGATCGGTGGCCCCTAATCTCTCGTTCGCCAACCTTCAACACTGCATCGCAAAAGCGCGTGCTGTTTCGTTGTTCGTTTAGAGCATCGAAGACTGTTCGAAGATGGCTATCGTTTTCGAATGAAAACTTTCCATCGACCGTGATGTTCTGATTCTCCTCCTTTTCATCGGTGATCTGAGAAATAAAAACCAGACTTCAAATGTAATTTCGCTCGGAAAATGAAAAGACAAATACTAATAACAAACAAATAGGGTTTCGCAATCTAAGCTGTAGTAGAAAAAAGTCGCGAAGAAATATGGCTTCAATTTGTTTCTCAATAAAATTCTCGGTCTAGAGCGAGTGGAGCCCTAATTTCATAAAATCGATGCAATTAACAACTACAGTTAGGCCCACGCTTTTGCCAAAATTTGATAGAGGTTTTTGAAGATTTACGGGAAAGCGCGCGTACGCGCTGGCCATGAATTGGCAAACGGGAAACGAAACTACATGTAAGCAGACTGTTAATTAAAACTTAAACGTTCTTTTCCTTTTTCTCCACGTTTTACACTGGGGAAGGAAAGCAAATCTGAACGATCGTGTCAGACATCGCTTGTCATATAAGTCTTAGAAAGAACAGCTTGAATGTTTTACTTATCATTTCAACAGCAACAGTAATACTTTCGAAAGAAGACATTAAAACTATTAGGGTATACCACCATAGAGGAAACTAGTTGAAAACCCTTTCCGTAAGAGCCTCAAGTTTTCCAACGTTTTTTGTATAATTGCTGGTCGAATACTAGGACCAAACTAATAAAACAGAATTAGAGACATTAACTAATTCAAGAAATTTACCTTCGTCTGAGCTGATTTCATTACGATATCTGCACGAAGCGTTTCGTTCGCTGTTCCTCCTCAAAAAGACAGCCCACAGTTCGAAAAACGATTTCCCAACACGAACACCTCTTGGAGAAGCAGATCTCTGCATGTGAGAAATCTTCGGCACCCAGAACTCACCATTCGTCACCATTCACACAATTACAACTCAGCGAAAGACTTCCTTGCTTTTCACGTGGTACAATGCCTGAAGCCCGAAGAACCTGGGAACTCGTTACCGCTTACCATTGGTTTTCACAGACAATAGGTATCATCATGAATTGTCAATTTTACAACTGTTGACATTAACAAATATAGCCTACGTCACGTACTTAAGCCGCGTTGCTAACAATAATTTTCCCGAACGATTCTGTTGCGGAAAAAAAGCATTTTTAAAACAAAAGCAAAAATTTTTGAACGAATATTGTCATTGATGAGCGACAGCTACGAAAGCAAGGGAGATTTTACCCGAGATTCCCTCGAAATATTATTTGACAAACAAAGTGACGTTCTACTTGACTGACCACGTCGAGTGAGGAAAGTGAGAACGATCACGTTTTAAGTAGAATGTGATGAGGGGCCTTTAGAATGTTCCAGAGAGCACCCCTGCACCCAAGATGTGAGCTGTCGTGTTGCCTGATTTATTCTTAAAATATTTTTGCGACATCCTAGAAGCGTGAGTTATCTCAAATGAGACAGGGGTCGAGTTTGCGTGGACGAATAGAGTTCGGTACGGGCTGGGTTGGATTAAGATTTAATCCAACGAAAAACGAAAGCACTATAGAATTTGCCAGATCAGCCAACTTTTTCTTTTGTGTGGCGTTCGTTCTGGACAAAAAGAAAGTGGAAGATTTAAACAGTTGAATTTTGTACCAAAAAAAAAAACTTCGACAATCATGGTTTAAAAAAATAATCGTCATGGTGGGAAAAAACCCCTATTTTTTTGTCAGGATGTCTAATTTTGGGGCTGAGGCTGAACGTTCTTAATTTTTTATCACTATTTGAGCCTGAAAACGTTCTTAATATGTTCTTAACCCTTTGCGTACCAAGTGGCCATATATGGCCACTTAAATACAGACCCCATTCGGGCGGCCTGAAAAGAGCACTTTGAGGGGCTGGAAACTAATACTACATTTCAATGTAAATTACATAAAGGCGTTAATTAGTTTTTTCGAGGATTTCTTCCATCGAGCTTGTTTTTGGGCGAATTTTGAGGCTTTTTGTGATTTGGACGTTTTGAACGGGGAGATTTAAAAATGGCGGCTCTTGAAGGTGATGCTGAACTACATTTCGACGATCAAAACAATGTTGAAATTCAATTTATCGACGAAGAAGACTTGCCTTTAGCGAATTTCATCGAGCATCGAGCCTCTGATGAGGAATTTTACTCTGGTGCATCGGAATCAAGCTCTGACGATTCTAGCGAAGAGTTGGAAGAGGAAGATCACACTGACAACGAAGTGGAATTGGATGAGGAAGATTGGTCTAGAGAAATTGGACGCAGAGTAGATATTGAGTTTAGTGAAGAACCTGAAATAAATGTCACTACAAGAAATCTGAAATCGTGTTTGGATTTTTTGGAGCTGTTTTTCACACAAGAGGTATGGCAGTTGTTAGTTAGTCAGACTAATTTATATGCAGAACAGAAGAGAGGGCCAACAGAAAGCTCTGTTTGGTATCCAGTCACAGAAAGTGAAATGAAGGCCTGGATTAGTCTGTACCTAAATATGGGGCTGGTTACTAAACCGAACCTTAGTTCTTACTGGAGTACTGATCCTGTCCTAAGTTCTCCTTTCTTCCCATCCGTGATGTCCCGAACTCGATTCCTACAAATTTTGCGGTATCTGCACTTTGCTGACAACACCCTTGCTCCCCCACGCGACTCCGCAGACTACAATAAGCTGTACAAAATCCAGCCTTTCCTAGATTTGGTCATAGCAAGGTTTCAGGAAGTGTACACCCCTGAGTGGCAACTTGCCATAGATGAGACTTTAATTAAGTTCAAAGGCAAAGTGCATTTCAGACAGTTTATCCCTATAAAGCCAGGAAGATTTGGAATAAAGGCTTTCACACTTGCAGAATCCACCAGTGGCTATGTGTTGAACAGCAAGATTTATACTGGCAAGGAGAATAATGAAGTTCAGAAAGACTTAGGAAGGAAGGCAGTTATGTCTGTGTTGCAACCTTATCTAGATAAGGGATTTTATGCCTTCATGGACAATTATTATACTTCTGTTGCTTTGTTTGAAGAGTTAGAAGAAAGAAAAACCCTTGCATGTGGCACAGTTCGGGCCAACAGGGTAGCCTTACCAAGAGAGATTTGTGGTGTGAAGGAAAAAGCAGTGAAAGATCTTAAAAGAGGAGAGTGTTTGTACAGGCAAAAGGGAAATTTGACTTGCGTGACATGGCGTGACAGGAAGCCAGTTAGTGTGTTAGCTACCCTTCCCACCAGTACAATGGACTCGAGCCCAGTTCAGCGGTCAGTAAAAGTAAATGGGAAGTGGGAGAAGAAGCAATTTTCTAGACCAGGTGTTATTGACCTCTACAACACCTATATGGGTGGTGTAGATGTGTCTGACCAGCGAACTGTCGCATATGCCAGACTTATGAAGGGGTCAGTCTGGTATTACAAAGTGTTTTTTTATTTGATAGAGGTGTGTGTATCAAATGCACACATTCTCCACACCAAATCCCAGAATCATTCCAGTCTAAGAGCACTGCAGTTCAGAAAGGAGCTGGTCAGCACATTAGTTCAAGGCAAGTGCTTTCGAAGAGACACGGGATTTGTGGAAACTCCTGTTGCTATCCCTGACATAAGATTCAACCGGGATCATTTCCATTACCTTGTGAGCAATGAAACAAGACTAACTTGCAAGGTCCATATCCAGAAAGTGAAAACAATATACAGCTGTGCAATTTGTGGTGTTAGAATGTGCCCTGAGCCTTGTTTTCAAAGGTACCACACGTTGCGAGACTTTTACTATGATGATGAAAGTCGAAATGGTCCCCGTCGGCTAAAAGAAGGAAGAGGGAGGCCATATCAAAGAGGAAGAAGAAGATCATTAAGAAATTAACTCTTGGTTAATGTGAGAGCATAGTTTTGTGCAAGTGTGGTACATAACTATTGGCTATATAACCGATAAAGAAACTGTTTGCATCTTTTGAATATTTCTTATTTCATTTATATTTTACTCAATTTTTACTTTATGAAAGGCAATTATTAATCTGTCTTAAATTCTCTAAAAGGAGGGTTATTGCCCTAATTAATATTTCTTACCTTTTGAAATTGTGTTAAAAGGTGATTAGAATTTCAAGTAAGAAACCAAAAGTTGGAATTGTTTGTTTAGAGCTGGTGATTTCAAAGTTCCTTTAGAAACTTGCATAATTATGCAAATTATGCTTATTGTGACGTCACAATTTTGACATGTGTCAATTTCTATAATTGTTGTGAAAGTAAATTTTTAATGCACTTCCCAAATATATATAGTTTTATAGGGTTTTGTTGTAAAGAGCAGGCTTGACAAGCATTCTTGTATAATGTACTCATTTTTGTGACAAATAAATACCACCCCCCTTGGTATACAAAGGGTTAAAGATGTGGTATAGTATTTCAATAAATCAGTCTCAAAAATGTCTCTAAGTAATTGAGTTAATTGTCCTGTCAGACCACAGTTTTAAATTTGTATTATCGGACAAAGGAATGAGGTAAAGAAAAAAACTGATCTCAGGTCATGAGTAAAAAGTTAAAAAATAAAAGAAATCATCTGATCAAAAAATGAAAAATGAAAAAAAGATAATAATAATAATAGATATATAATAGAGTATAACTTGGAAAAAATCGTGCAATCATGCTTGTAGCCTAATATGCTACTTTTACAAACCCAGGCCAAGTATCGGAGAGGCCTATCTAGAAAAGGAAAAAAGTGCTCTCCAATAGCGTGTATTTTTAAAGAAATCTAAGGAAGAACTGCGCTAAAGAATATCGACTCGTAACAATCCAGAATAGTGGTAAACTTATGACAAATATAGAAAGAACCCCATGGAGCCCTGCCTGTCAAAATACAAAATCAGCCAGTAGTGGCCAAAATACCAAATCGGCCACTAGTGGCCAAAATGCAAAAACGGCCACTAGTGGCCAAAATACAAAATCAGACACTAGTGGCCAAAATACAAAATCGGCCACTAGTGGCCAAAATACAAAATCGGCCACTAGTGGCCAAAATACAAAATCGGCCACTAGTGGCCAAAATACAAAATCAGACACTAGTGGCCAAAATACAAAATCAGACACTAGTGGCCAAAATACAAAATCGGACACTAGTGGCCAAAATACAAAATCGGCCACAAGTGGCCAAAATACAAAATCGGACACTAGTGGCCAAAATACAAAATCGGACACTAGTGGCCAAAATACAAAATCAGACACTAGTGGCCAAAATACAAAATCGGACACTAGTGGCCAAAATACAAAATCGGACACTAGTGGCCAAAATACAAAATCGGCCACTAGTAGCCAAAATACAAAATCAGACACTAGTGGCCAAAATACAAAATCGGACACTAGTGGCCAAAATACAAAATCGGCCACTAGTGGCCAAAATACAAAATCAGACACTAGTGGCCAAAATACAAAATCGGAGACTAGTGGCCAAAATACAAAATCGGCCACTAGTGGCCAAAATACAAAATCGGACACTAGTGGCCAAAATACAAAATCAGACACTAGTGGCCAAAATACAAAATCGGACACTAGTGGCCAAAATACAAAATCAGACACTAGTGGCCAAAATAAAAAATCAGACACTAGTGGCCAAAATACAAAATCAGACACTAGTGGCCAAAATACAAAATCAGACACTAGTGGCCAAAATACAAAATCAGACACTAGTGGCCAAAATACAAAATCAGACACTAGTGGCCAAAATACAAAATCGGACACTAGTGGCCAAAATACAAAATCGGACACTAGTGGCCAAAATACAAAATCGGCCACTAGTGGCCAAAATACAAAATCGGACACTAGTGGCCAAAATACAAAATCGGACACTAGTGGCCAAAATACAAAATCAGACACTAGTGGCCAAAATAAAAAATCGGACACTAGTGGCCAAAATACAAAATCGGCCACTAGTGGCCAAAATACAAAATCAGACACTAGTGGCCAAAATACAAAATCAGACACTAGTGGCCAAAATAAAAAATCAGACACTAGTGGCCAAAATACAAAATCAGACACTAGTGGCCAAAATACAAAATCAGACACTAGTGGCCAAAATACAAAATCGGCCACTAGTGGCCAAAATACCATATCGGTCACTTAAGGAAAAAAAAACAAATCAGCCAATAGTGGCCAAAATAAAAAATTTGCCACTAGTGGCCAAAATACAAAATCAGACACTAGTGGCCAAAGTACCATATCGGCCACTTAAGGCGAAAATACAAAACAGCCAATAGTGGCCAAAATAAAAAATCTGCCACTAGTGGCCAAAATACCATATCGGCCACTTAAGGCGAAAATACAAAACAGCCAGTAGTGGCCAAAATAAAAAATCGGCCACTAGTGGCCAAGATGCAAAATCGGCCACTAGTGGCCAAAATACCAAATCGGCCACTAAAGGCGAAAATACAAAATCAGCCAATAGTGGCCAAAATACCAAATCGGCCACTAGTGGCGAAAATACAAAATCAGCCAATAGTGGCCAAAATAAAAAATCGGCCACTACTGGCCATGATACAAAATCGGCCACTACTGGCCAAAATACCAAATTGGCAACTAGTGGCTAACATGCAAAATCGGCCGCTAGTGGCCAAAACACCAAATCGGCCACTGTTAGCTAAAATACGAAGTCGACCACTAGTGGCCAAAATGGAAAATCGGCCACTGTTGGCCAAAATACCAAATCGGCTACTGTTGGCCAAAATACCAAATCGGCCACTAGTGGCAAAAACACCAAATCGGCCACTAGTGGCCAAAATGGGAAATCGGCCATTAAGGACCAAAATGCAAAACCAGCCACTAGTGGCCAAAATACAAAATCGGTCATTAGTGGCCGAAATAGGAAATCAGCCACTAACGTTCAAAATGCAAAATCGACCACTAGTGGCCAAAATGCAAAATCGGCCACTGGTGGCCAAAATACAAAATCGGCCACTGGTGGCTAAAATCTAAAATTGGCCATTAGTGTCCAAAATCAAAATCGGCCACTAGTGTGTAAAATCTAAAATCGGACATTTGCGTCCGAAATACAAAATTGGCCACTAGTGTCCGAAACGCAAAATGGGGCCCCAGTGTCCAAAATTTGGGTCCACAATCCAAAATTAGACACTAGTGTCCAAAATCTAAAAATGGGCACTAGTGAACAAAATCCAAAATCGGACACTTAGGTCCAAAATCCAAAATCCAAAGTCCAAAGTCGGCCACTAGTGTCCAAAATTCATAATCGGCCACTAGTCTCCAAAATTCAAAATCGGCCACTAGTGTGCCAAATCCAAAATCGCCACTTGCGTCCCTTATGCGTCCCCCTTGAGGGTAACATTTGACAGTAATAAAACTGATAACTTAATGGCCCTCAAAAAAACAAAACAAACTGATAGCAATAGTTGTAACAATATAAATTGTAATTAAAATAGTATATAAGCCTTTGTACATCGCATAATAAGATTATAAAATGTGGTTATATACAGATTTTAAAATTTACATGAATAATTGCGTAAGAATTTGATTATTTGAAACTATTTTAAAAAGGAAACGCTTTAAGTTTTTGACACTAGTACTCCGTTTTTGAGGTCCACACTTAGTTTGTTCCATTCCTTTGTTACTCTCACAGCGAACGTTCGACCACCTTCCTTACTTCTCTGATATCGAGGGCAACCTAAGTTAAGATTGCAGAAACGGGTTGATCTATTATATGTGTGTCAGAGTTTCTGATATGTAAATCATTTACATATTCAGGGTATTGCCATTCAGCCTTTTGTAGGTTAAATCGCTTCGATTTACATATGATTCAGCATAAAAGGGAATCCACTTTAGGGAGTTAAATAAGCCGACAGAAGGTGTTGTTCTTTGGCCATCGAGAATTTTTCTAGCCGCGCGTTTTTGAAGACGCAGAACTTTCAAAAGATTTTGTCTACTGCAAGAAGTCCAAATCATACTGCTGTAAAGCATTATAGGTTTAATGATCTTAGAGTAGTATATGTCTCGTTGACTGCGTTTTAAATATGGACTTATGTGACGAAGGAGTCCAATGTGTTTCGCCAACTTTTTGCATAACTCCTCAATCTGGCGATTAAATGAAAACTAGGGTCCAAAATTCCAAATTGGACGCTAGTGTCCAAAATCCCAAATTGGCCACTAGGGTCCAAAATCCCAAATCGGCCACTAGTGTTCAAATTCCAAATGGGACACTTAGGTCCAAAATTCCGAATAGGACACTAGTGTCCAAATCCAAAATCGGCCACAGGGGTTCAAAATCTGAAATTGGACACTAGGGTCCGAAATCCAAAATAGGCCACTAAATCCAAAATCGGCCGCTAGTGTTAAAATTCCAAATCAGACACTACTGTCTAAAATCTTAAATTGTGTTTAAAATCCAAAATGGGCCACAAGGGTCCAAAATCCCAAATCGGACACTAGTGTCGAAAATCCACAATTGGCCACTGGTGTCTTAAATGCAAAATCGGACACTAGCGTTCAAGATGCAAAATCGGCCACTTGGGTCCACAATCCAAAATCGGTTACTAAGGTCCAAAATGCAAAATCGGCCACATGGGTCCATTATCCAAAATCGGTTACCAGGGTCCAAAATGCAAAATCGTACACGGTATGCACATTAGTAGCTATATAGACATCACAGACGTAACGATCTTTCCAAGCCTAACGTTAAGTATATCGTTCCGACGAAGGGCTAACGCTCGAAATGTCTCTTTATGGTGGCCAACTTGCGTTATCAACGCTGTTGATAATGCTGAATTACCCTGTTATATTCCCCACCGACGTAGCACCACAGTTTCTTTGGAAACTTTACCCTTTTAACATTAAGTATCGTTACGTCCCATCTAACGAAGAAAAAGGGATATGATCATATAATACGCGATTAGCCAGGAACTTTTCTCTGTTTCCTGGAAATTGTAAAATATTACATATCTTTTTCCTTCTTGTGTCTCTAGGTCAAGGAAACTGACACTCTGTCACTCATTAGCTTCTGAGAAGCGTGGATTTTGTGTGGACTTAAGCCCGTGTCTGCGCGCTACAAGAGACTCTCGCGAGTGTTCTATTCTCTGAGTGCGTGGCGTTCAGGCACTACGTTTGTTCCTGGCTCTCCTTCTAGTCACTACTAAAATCATGAAATACAGAGTCACATCCGCCGACTATCTCTGTCATTTTTGTTTAGGTTATTCATGTTCATTTTAAAGCAGCGCTTCCGATGGGAGGCCGAACAAACAAATTTCCCCAACCTTAACCACCGCCTTCGCTTCGTATTACCAGAGTATGGTGGTTTTCCGTTGTGTAAACTCCGTGTTCATCGGGAAATTGAATTGTTCGGAGTGGATAAGGGAGCGGGCATATCAGGGTTTTTTCGGTTTACTGGGAATCCTCTGAATGTGATGACCTGAGTAACAACGAACTACTTCGAAGAGCTGGATACTGACAATTTTCTGTCATTTCCAAGAAAAAAAAATCGACAACTTAAACCTCAGGAATCAACGTGTAAATTTCAACTTCCGTTAATTTGTCGGTAAACTTGGGACATTTTATCATTCGTAGACATTCATCTATATTTAGTTATTTGTTTGATCTCATAGTTTTCAATTTCGATGTTTTATGACTTGAGATTAGTTAACTTTTTCTTGCTCTCTATTTCTTTTTTGTCCGCAACGAGACGCTATGAAGTCGTGCGTCTTTCCCGATGGTGCGAGAAAACAGATTCCACGGTCTGCCGAAAAGGAATTCCTGATCAGCCATTTCATTCCAGTTAATCATTTACCTGGATCAAGACCTAACATTAATTCTAGATCATAAGCTAGCTTTACCTTTAAACCAATTTGAAACAGAAAAAAAAGCTAGTACTGTATGTTAGCTCAGTCGTCCCTATCGTACTTAATTAAATGATACTGTTGTGTGCAAGGAGAGCCTCTATAGTGACTTGAATTTGGTTATTAGGCTACACACTCCCTTTTTAGTTTTCCAGGTGGCAAAATGAGGTTGCAGGGAATGCAAAATATCACGTTATAGCCGAACCTATTATTTGGGATACATTTTTTTCATTTTCCGTTACGTTTCAGGAAGACATGAGGACCTATGGGTTAGTGCTTAAGGTTAGTGATCATAAGGTTCTGTCTTGAGACCAGCATGGGTCATTTTGCTGGTGTATTCCACCCCAAGACATCCTTTATTTTCTCAGTACCGGTACCTTTATCTACTCAGGATTATAAATAGGCACAAGCTATCTGTCTGGGAACCTATGAAGCCTGTGATTGATTGGGTCACCCTGAGATTGATTGATATCCTGCATTATCAGGAGTGGTTATACTCTATCAACTAATGCTACTGAAACTGGTTCTGACTGCACGAGCCATCTGCTTTTGAGCTAAAATTTACCTCTTTAGAGACAGATCTTCCTTCAGGGGCAAAAGGTTTGATCCTAGCCAAGGAAAATGCTTCTATAACCTTAATGGAGAGATCGCTTCCAATCAAGGGAAATTTTTACTTGGCCTGAGTGTGCCCTTTATACTTACTAGATCCAATGATTCCAACTTTCCAAAATGGAAACCTTAAAGAAAAATATGTCATTGTGCACACTTAACTGTACACCATTTCTGATCAAGGGTCAGTAACCCTTTCACTCCCAGATCAAATTTGTAATTCTCCTTACTGTCTACCATACAATTCTTATAATATTAGTTCAGAGAGTTTAGTATTGGATCAGTGAAATATCCCCAAATTGATATTTCTCTTTATTCTCATCACTCATCTGTTGATATTGTATTGATATTGTAAGGAGAAATTCTGTCTTGGTCATGCATGGGAGTTAAAGGGTTAAGGAAAGAAGCTGTACAGTACAGTAGCTAAGCATAGGTTGGAAAATACACCCTGCTGAAAAAATTTTACACCCAGAAAGTATTAACAATATGAGATGAGATATGATGACCTTGTGCAGGTACATGATAATAACAGGTAGTTGGCCATGCCTTCCTGGGAGAAATAATCCTCATACATGAATGGAAAAATTAAATCACATATTGTGTATATGTGTGAACATTGCCAATAAATCCATTGGTGTACACTGTTTATGGTTCATGCTGTCAAGGTGTCCTTTTTTCTGCAAATAAGAATATATGACATGATGATGTAATGCCTCTCTTTCTGTTACAATAATGATAGTAATAATGATGTGGAAAGCAGCCAGTGGTGATAAAAACTGATATGATAAGCTGTATGATACACTTGTTTTGATTGGCTCTTACTCATGATTTATAACAGAATGGACGAATAATTGACTTAACCATTAACAATAACTTGCTTTCTTATCATAAAGAACAAATACATTCCATGTTACCAAGGGTCTGTACAGTAATAGACCACTAAAGACACCAAAATATGGTAAGAACATGAGTGACACACTCTGCTGCATCAAGTGAGCCTCTTTTTTTGTTCTTACCACACTTTGACATAATCTGTGATGTATTACTGAACAGACTCACAGCAACATGAAATCAATTTGTAAAAGGGATCATAACAATAACCAATTCACCATAGACATAGTTGTTTAAAGTATTTTCCTGGGACTTCACACAGACAAAACTGATCTGGGCTGACACTTAACTAACACTGCATCACCACGCCATGACTAGCTTGCCCACAGAAAGAAACCCCAGTCTCTTCTGCTATTTCTTTTCTTTATGAAAGAAGAAATTAATTCTGATCAGACTATGTAAGGTCAATCATGTCAAAATGATCTATTTACAAACTTTATTTGTTACTTTCCTGTGTTGAAAATTTTATTAATTCAATTTAACTCTATTTTGGCAAATGTACACGACTAACTTTAAATGGAAACAACGCATTTCCTCGATTTCAGCTTTCTAAATGGACAGCTGTCAAATAAATCCATAGCCGGTAACCTATACATTGTTTTCTAATGACAATTTTCCGTTTAACGCGTTTCAATGTACAGAGTAATGTGGTCACAATTACTTAAATGCGCGAATCAGATATTTGTATTTGTCGAGATCGCATGCATGGATGGTACCTTGACTTCAACTTCTACATCTACGAATGTCAATAGATCGCCGTGTTGCCCTCTGTATTTCATCACGTGATGTGGCTGTGCTAGTAATATGAAGTTCGAACGTATGATCATGCTGACTTGGAGTATTTCACTTCGATCATTAGCAGTCGACTTGACAAGCTCGCACAGCGAGGACCAATAAGAGAAGGAACAGGGGAACGTGTATAACAGCATAATCTCTAACAATGTAGTTTTCAAGTCGATGACAGAGAAGTATCTTATAACTTAACAACAAAGTTAACAGTAATAAGCTCCACGCGGTTCTTTTTCCCGCTAAACGTCGATCACCTATCAAACAGAGTCTTATGAAAACGATAGCTGTGAAGTAAGCCACGCATCCATCGCACACAAACAAAGGAACAAACACTGTCCACCATGATAAAGTTCCGCCTTCCAATTTCACGGCAACCAGAACTGAAAATACAAAAATTGCCACTATATGAAGCCACAGCTCGAAGATCGATAGTCCCAGCCATTTTATGACTTCTTTGAGCGTAAAAATCATTCTACGAAAATCGTTTTCGTTGATAGACAAGCCACAAATTCGTGCTTGATGTCATGTACCAACTCTTTTCCATGATTCAGCCGCCATTTTCATTGTCGTTTTGAACGCTACTCGCCAGGGCTTCTGGGTAGTTTCATATTTGACTTAGTAGGAAGGAGGTAGGGAAAACTATCTCAAATGAAACTCACCTTGATTCAAATATAGAATTAAGTGTTTTTTCACCATTCCCTTTACAATATACAAATTAAAATTGAACTTATGGGTAAGTATTTGTTTGAATGAGAAAGGGTCAGTCTTTTACCCCTCTAGGCAATGTAAGAGGTTTTTTTTGACCTACCCCTCCCTAAGTAGTTGAGCTCGAGAGGTTGGCGCTAATGTTCAAATAGGAGAACTTTCAAAATGGCGACAAAGTCACAAAAAGACTGGGTTTCTCCTCACAAGGTATCTCTTTTGATTTTCATCAAGCTCATGGGCTCCACCGATGAGGAAGACGAAGAAGATTTAGAATGTATGAAAAGATGCAGATATAAACTATCCTTGCTTTTATTGGAATTGTTTGAGGTATAGTACACGTAAATGCATGTACTTCATCTACCTTTGTAACTATGTTATGAGAGGTTGCTTGATCTAACTATCGCAGTGGTAAGTGTTAATACTGTGCAACCACTATTTTTCGCTTTCAGACTCCAGATTTGGAATTAAACGAGTTGTGCAAGCGGCTTACTGCGGTGGATGTCGGCCTTAAGGATCTGCTTCTGAAAAGGTCAGACGACTTAATTAATTTAATACAGTAAATGGTTTGAACCCGGGGGTAACATGTAATAGTTGTTGTCAGTCGAATGAGTCAGTCGAACAACAACCTTTCACTTGACTCTGATGATGACTTCCGCTCAGGTTGTCGAAACGTCAGTCACCACTACCGACAAAAATCCTTCTCAGGACTACACTCACCCGGACGATCAAACTACACTATTAATTAATTTAATTAGTTATTTTTTAATAAAGCTTCATGCAGACGTGAGATTCGTTTTTAAGGTGAGATACTTGGCCTTATTTAATTCCTTAAGACTGTTTTTAGCTTGTAGAGCATAAATATGTTGCATTCACTTTCTATGGCCCAAATGTAAGTATGCAGATTCTCCATACTGTTCTCCATACATTTGTTGACCCTTTAACTCCCAAGATCTGATTGTCAATTCTCCCCTCTAGCTGCTACACATTTCCCTGTAACTTAATTATGAGAATTTTGCATTAGATCAAGACAACAACCTGCACCTGATAAGTTTGACAATTCTCACTATCTCTTTGCTGGATAAGGTATGGATATTATAGGGAGAAGTTACATGTCAATCACTCCTGAGAGCTAAAAGGTTAAGGTGCTGACATGGAGAATATGTTTAACAATCAGAGATTCTACCGTTTGGGATCATTTCCTTTAATCTTGTGACCCTAAAGTGTGATGCAGGGTTTATATTATAAGGAGAAACCATTTTCCAGTCACTTCAAGAGATCAAAGGTTTGAGGGAAGAAGGTGGAAATGGAGCCTCTCCTTAGTTACCTTGACTTTTTGGGAAGGTTGAGACCTTGTCATCAGGGAAACAACCACTTCTTGGGGCTTGTAAAATGTCCTGGTTACGAAAGAATCTTATTAAAGAGTGTTTCCTGAACTGAAAAACACCTGTCTGTAGGTAAAAGGCTCTGCAATGACTTAATGCAGGTTACAATCAGAGGCTTTGCAGAGAGTCTTTTGTTCCTCCCACCCTCTCCACCCTTTGCAGTGCTGATTGAAAAAAAGATTTGTAAACCTGAAAATGGATTTCTTGAAGATTTTAATTGGGTAGTGGTTTAGAGAGTGGATGGGACCGAGTATCAAGTTTCACTTTGGGATTCTCAAAGATTCTTGTCAGTTCAGTTTTGAGTTGTGACCCTGGTAACAGTTACCAAGAAAATCTAGCAGAGTAAACAGAAAACTTCAGGCATCAAGGAAGCTGTCTGCTTCTACAAACAGATAATTAAGGTTTTATCAACTGAGTTGATGATATAAATTGGCCACTGCAAAGAGTGTCAAAGCAGACATTTCAAGTGTTTACCCTTTAGATACATAATTATAAACATACACACAGCCCACAAGTCCTCCATTTTCTTTGGGGAAGGGCTAATGCTAAAAAAAAAAAATCAGCTTTGAAACTTGTTATGGTGACCAATTTACATAATTATTTATCAACTGAGGTGATAAAGCCTTGTAATACCCCTCCAGCTTTGCAGCACCACCCACAGTTCATGTAGAAATTTACCCTCTACTCTCTTTATTCACTGCTCCTATACACAGCCCTTTCTGAGCTGTAATCAAGTGTTTTCATACTTTTCTTAAGTTCTCCCAATTGTTTACATGTGTATGAACAAGGTACTGGTTTTATTTTGTACTTTTCGGTCTATATTGAAAGTGACTTTATCATGACTTAACCCTTTAACTGTCAAGATCTCATTAGTCTGTCATACAATTCATATGATGTTAGTTTGGAGACTTTGGAATTGGATTTACTAATAATCCCGTAATTGATATTTTATTTTTCTTTATTCTCATTACTTGGTCTCAGTCATTGGTGGGGCTTAAAGGGTAAAATTTTTATACTATACTACAATTTTATTCACTATGATGACTTACAGCGACCTTTTTAATAATATTCTAATTCTGCTTTATACCATGTAGCTTACAAAACTGTGTGAAGACTGGAGTGTCTGGCCTTTCAGAATTCTTTCAGTCACTGGAGGACCTGTTAACTGGACAAGAGCCTGCTTTGCATAAGAAGAGCCTGTTTGGTATGTGTTGTGCTTAAAAATTGAAATTGGTACATTTGATGTCAATGATAGAATTTTGAGAGTCAAGATCTATCACAGGCTATAGTGAGGATCCTACTGGTATAGAGAAAAAAATGTGTTCTTATTAAACTTAAGAATCACTGTATTTCTTTAAATTCATTACCTATTTTACTCATCCAATATAATTTCAGTTTATGATGACTATTTGACTTTGATCTGAAGGTCTTTTCACAAGACGAATGACTTTATCATTTAACAAGATGACATTTGGTCAAGTGAGTCATTTTGTGGATCAGATGAAAGTTTATATAGGGATGGAAACACTTAAACATAATGCAGATGAGGAGGCATTGGATATCAGTTTAGATGTTAGCATGCAGAGTACAGAAAACGAAGATGAAGGAAAAGTTATCAACATGTCTAGGTTAGCTAAATGGTTTTGGTGTTTCTTGGCTGCTGAGTGATGTCCCTTGCTATTAAAGGGTAGAAACAGATGGAAGGGGGGGGTATATCAACTGAAAATACCATACTTGGGTACTTATATAACTAGAATACTCTCTTTGGACAGACTTAACACAGAAGCATGTTTCTAAAGAGAACTGTCATCATTTCTGGTGTTCAACAAATCTTTCCATTTTATTGCTTGATTGGAATATCAGAATTGTTAGGATAGCCAAGTTTTCATCATCATCATCAAGAAAAGCTTCTTATTTTTTGGGGGGTCAGGGGGGGGGAGTGAGGGTGTATAAGAAAGTCTAAGGATCTCTTGCTGTTTTGAGATTGCAACTGATGCAGTGCAGAAAAGTTTTAGAAGTAATAATTTTGTCATTTTCAAAACATTTCTAGCATTTTAGATTCTAGTTTCTGATATACATCTTGTATAATCTAGGAGTTGTATTTACCAGCACAAGAAATGGGAATGACACACCACAAGAGCATATTACACATTTATATTTTATTTACTGGTTCAGTTTGTGTCAGTGATGAAATAATAGAGTAGTCCCTAAGTCAGAATAGACACATGTCTAAAACTTCATATCTTTAGCCACGCTTATTAGACTAGTATACTATTTACTTAATGAATAAGGATGTGTAATTTCCTGGATGCTTTTAGAAATCCTGTCCTCCATGGTCCAGTTACAAACAGGCAAGCAGAGTTTTTTCTGGCTAATCAGGTAATATAATACATTTATTGTCACTTAGCCTTTGATAGAAAGTGGAGATCCATTAGTTGAATTTTGTAAAGGATATATAAACTAGTAAATTGGAAATCTTGAATTGATGAAACATTCAGGGGTGATCAATTCAAATGATTAATAGATTTCTTTGGTGCAGTTAGGCCAATGGAACATGTAATTTATTTTTCACAAAATTACCAATTGAGTTTACAATATCTCAAATATGAAACAAAAATGCAAGGTTAGTGAAGCTGTTAGGGAAGTGTTTGTCAAGAGATGAATTTTGAGATGTTTATGAAATATGTCTTTTCAGTTAGTAAGAGGGAACTCATATTAGGGCTGCATGGGTTTCATGTGTATTTGTTGTGGTTAAACCTCATTTTGGTTTTTAATTATAAAAATTTTTTGGGGGTTTAAATTTTATTGACTTTTATTAGTGTTTAGGCTTTTTGCTTGTACAATCAATTGAAAATAGACTTTCAACTAGGGATAGAATTGAATCACATTACTTACTTACTGTAAAATACATAATAATAAGTAAACTGCAATAAAAGTTATGTTTTTTCTCAGATTCTAGATGTTTGTGGGGCATTTGAGCATAGGGAAAGGGATTATTACCCACCACAAGTCACATTTATTTTTTTCTTTTTCAAGGTGTCTCTGATACAGACCACTGAACAAGAAGCCCTACCACCCCCTGAATTGCAGTTAAGGATAGCAGATATTTTAACAGCTTCTCCTGACATTGCTGAGACTGTAAGTCTTTTATGTTCATCTATAAATCTTTTAAAGAAACAATAGAGACAGAACTACAGCTCTGAAATTGTAGTTAGATCCTTTATTAGGTGAGCTAGAGAGAACTTGTTGGTGAGCCAGTCCTCATGATGGATTCATAATTTTATCAGATGTGTCTTGCATACTTATACTTTTTTATCATGAGCAAGATCCTTGGAACTGATTATAAAACAATTGGTAAAATCATCTAGTTATGTGTTTCTCTATCAACAGCACTATGCAACTTTTCTCAACTGTCTAAGAGCCAAGGAATTTAAAGGAGCACTTGACAGTCTCTATCATTATTTTGATCAACAACAATGGCACAGGGAGTCAGCCATAAAAATAGCCTCAAGTTCGGAAGGAACAGAGCCTGAGAGGTGCCACAGATTCAGATATGCTGCCTTGAACCTGGCTGCACTCCACTGCCAATTTGGTCACAGGTATGTAGACTGGGGTATCATGTAACACAGACTTTATATATCATAAGTGTCAGTCATGTGGAAAACTTTCTGTGGTCATGTTGCATCTGGAAATAATTTAGCCAACCCTCCTCTGCTGTCAATTCTTGTGAAAACTCTTTTTAGCCCTTGTTGAACCTACAATATAGTCTCCTACTGGGGGTACAGGAAAAGCATTTGGTTAGAGGGAGGACTAATTATTGGGGCAATGGACTCTGGATTGAGAAAGAGATAGTTCAAGACCTTGGGTGTAATGCTGATGTCATTGTGCCTATCCACCTAGGAGTATTAACCCTTTTTTCCCACAAATATCTAAATAGTAATTCTTTGTAGCTTCTCCATATATTGCTTATGATTTTAGTTCTGAGAACTTGATGTTTAATCAAGGAGTATCACCTTGTTGGTATTTTTCTTTCTTCCCTTGACCTCTCTGCTTAAAAAATTATGGTTACTGTAAGAAGAAATTGATTGTTGGTCACTCTTGGGAGTGAGACGATCAATAAGTTAACCTCCAGCAAAATGCTTGGGGCAACCTGAGATAAAGTAACATCCCATCCAGAGAAAGAGAATGGAGATACACCCAGACACTCAATGCTACAGAAACTGGGATACGCCTCAGTCTGTAGCTATATGATCATGAGTCAGGCTTGTTTTTATACTTATCATGTAAGGCTATTAAACAAATTAATGTAATGAACAGAACCCTTGGTACAAACGTTCACATTAGACTTTCTATATCTGTAAGGATGGTTAAATATTGTTACTATTTAGTGAGATAAATGGAATTCCAAACTGTTTTTCAGGGAAGAAGCACTAGCAGCTTTGAAGGAAGCCATTCAAATTGCACAGGAAACCAATGATCATGTTTGTTTGGAGCACTGTTTGGCAAGTTACATTTAACCATTGTTTAGTTCTGTTCGGTAATATTATTAAAGCCAAAAATCAAGCAGTTTATTTGCCAAATCTCTACTGACTACATAGTAAAAATCATGGGTCATAGCTTGGGTTTGTAAGAACAATCAAAATTTTCTATATAGAAAAGAAAGTTTTTCATGCAATTTTGTATACTAGACTTTTGACTGAAGTATGATTTTCAATATTATGTTACTTTTTTTATTTCATGAGATATGATGATTTCTGGCTTCTTCAGGGATGGCTTTATCGGTTAGAAATGGATGGCAGTTCTCAAGCAAAGCTTTTGTTGGACAGATTTGTTGCAAGGGCTGCTGAGCTCAAAATTCCTGTAAGTAGAATTAAGGTGTATTTTGGAATTATTTTTCATACTTTGTCTTGCAGTGGTATATACCTCCCAGTTTACAAAATTATATTGAAGAAAATGCTATGTGAAATACAACTTACAGAAAGTCATAGAAAAGGAGAACCAGTCTTTCTTATGCATTCAGAGACACAAAGTTACTTTTAATTAGATCTTTGAGAAACACCAGCATTGAGACTTGTGTTTAAAAAAAACTGAATTTTGAGATCCCTATACACTCAGGTATATTGTTGGTTGTGTTTGCTTTGTATTTCTTAATTGTATACTTCGCCTTTTTTGTGTTTTATCACTTTTATTGTTCAGTACTTGACTTCTCTTGGAATGTTGAATCACTGTCAGTATGATGCCATGGCTGGAGTACCACCCCCTAAGTAAGATATGGCATTATGTAATTTTAGGTGTTAGAATTTTGAATGCGCATGACAACGACTTTAAACTTGGCTTTAAGCTTCAAGAATAATTTTATCTTATTTTTGTGGATGTGAAGATACGAATTTTTCTTGAGATACTTTAAGCATCTGTAAATAGAATAAGAAAGATTGTATGTTTTGAACTTGTAAAGAAATGAAGAAAGATCAAAGCTTTGCATTTATCTCAAGGTTTGAGGTTTTATTCCTTATGGGAACTCAGAATTTTTTCCTCGTCCCACACTTGTGACAAGACAAAATAGGTCTTTCTCTACATCTGGACTTTCAAATTGCAATCTGCTCTGTTTCCTGAGATAGCTTTTTTAAAACTTGGACAATTTTTTTACCTCATTGATATTTTTGATTTCATGTACAAACTATCAAGACATACAATATCAAAGCTTTGTATTTATGTACGTCACTTTTTTTTTCATCAGAGTTCTACAAAACCTTACCCAAATCAATATCATCAACTCTCAGAAAGCATTAGGTGACTTGAACTCTGCAGCACATGTCCAACAGGCAGCTATTTGGCAGATCTATGGTAAAAAGTAAGTTTTACTCAGTTATATTAAAAGTTTCTATCTCACAGGATATGTACCCTGAGAGGTTTTGGCATCCACTACTTGCAGGGATCTACTTTTCAAAACTCATTTAATTAGCTTCTTTTTAAAACTCTATTGGCAGTACGGGAGAGTTACTCGAAATTGCAATATTTACTTTGGGTCTAGAGAAGGGTTAGTTTGAGTTTTTATAGAATAGATTCTTTAACTGAGTGCCACATGGACCACTTTTGACTTAAGGATAATTTTATTGTTCTATCATATACAGTCCTCATTGAGGGTGGGGAGGTGGGGGGATTTGCATCTGATGTTTTTCAGTAAAAGCAGGTGTAGGGCACTAAAGGTCATATGATACACACCAATAAGAGAATGCCAAAATGCACCAATAGCAGCTAACTATCATGCTATATGTCATATACCAATGCCTAGGCATTCAACCTCATTGTCTGAGAAAGTACCTTGACTCTGTAACTGAGAGTAACCCTTGACTCTACAGTTGAGAGTAACCCTTGACAACTAAACTTTAATTGATAATCTTAACCTTCATGAACAAACACATTTTGTCATTCTCTTTGTTGATACTCTCATTTTCTTTTTTCAGTTGTATTGCAAGTATCTTCACCCAGTTTGCACTTCATCAAAATGCTTCAGCCAGCAGTGACTTAATGACATCTGTTAGTAGAGGTGCAGCTGGTATACAAAGTGCAGAAGCCACATGTCTGTCACTGTGTAGTCTTGCAGAACAACATGCTGACAGAGTAAGCTATACTGAAGAGATTTTAATAAAATTTCCTTTTTTAACTGTGTTAACAACTGCAGGCTAAGTGGAGGTTGGGTGCCGGAGACATCCAGAAGCTTCCACCATTAGCAGCCAGCTCCTAGATGGAGACTGCTGATATGGCTGGAAAGGGAAACAGGCACCCATCACACTGAATAAACAGTGGAAAGAGGGAGGGAAGGGGTGGGGAAAACTGCCTGGAAAAAGCTGCCAATCTGAAAGAGGCTGAAAGTTCATGCTCAAAGCACATGCAAGGAAAAAAGAGCCAAAGATAAGGAAACATTTACATTTGATACCCATTTACTACTACAGAGGAAACTTATTCATGTTGAGATGGCCTTTCAATAATTTCTTCAGTTAATTTTCATGGGCGCTCTGTGACATCTGGAAAAGGCTTTTGGACTATTGACCTTTGGCTCTCTCCTAGTATAGAGCAAGGTCCTCTATACAACTATGTGAATGTTTAGTTCTTGAAAAATAGCCAGCCAACAAACAGGCAATTATTTGCACAACAACCAAAATGTCATAGTAAGTCATCCACTGACAGGTAAAAAGCAGCTAAAATATTCCATATGTGCTCTTCCAATTACCTTTTTTTTTCAAACAAAATGAAGAAATTTTAGTTAACCTCATAAACCATCTGTTTGTTGTTGCAGGGAATGTTTCAAGAGGCCTCAGATATCCTATCATTTTGCAGAACAAAGTTTCCTGAACATTCTAGGTTATCTCAGGTGAGCAGAATCTCGTCAAGTTGCTGATAGTAAAATTAGCTTGTATTTGTTCAATAAAGCACTCAAAGATCAGAATGGTTGTTAGTCTTTGAAACTTCACGCTTGAAGCCCAAAATTTAAGATTGAGAATCTTTGGTCTTTTTTCCATCAGTGATATCATTTTAGCAGCAAGACCAACAAGAAATTGGAGTGCAAAACTTTTCATTTCTACACCTTCCTCTTTTATGTCTTTTCTCTGTAATTGTGTGAACAGCTATGGATGACAACAGGAGCTGTCATAGATCACAATAAAGCTTTACTTCAAGGTAACATGGAGAGAGCAAAAGCGTGTGTTGAACAATTAGCAGCGCTAGATGAACCTGAAGCCGAGTATAGGTAAATAAGTTTTAGTTAATTATTTCACTTGCCATAGGGCTGTTTTTAGGGAGTGTACCATACACTGAGGGAATACGGTTTTTTTCTTACTTATCACGCGTTAAAGTTCTCACTTTTGACTTCCAAAGATCTGAATACTTACTTTTGTTCTCCCTTCTCACTGCAACATGATTCTTCTGGCTGAAACTTTTGTCTGTTGTCTTCAAGTTTTTGATGGATCACGTACTGATAATTTATGGTTAAGTTTCATCCGTGTTTAAGTTATGGTAAACCTGTGGAAGAGAAACTTCCTTTAGCTACATGAATGAGTCCGTTTACAAGCGCAAGGGGCCTCTGGAAATTAGACATTTTAGGAGCTTTTACATTTTGCTGAAATCCCAACAATCTGATTTTTTTTTCTTGCTAAAACTGTTTTAAGCCTTCGGCTTCGGTAGATCATTGAACTGCTTGGCACTGACACGTCACGTTCGTGTGGGACAATTGAGAATCACTTTTTGACAGCATAGGAAAGTGAATTGTCATTTTTGGCAGGAGAGCAAGGGCACAAACTGTGCTTGAGGAGAATTATGATTATTGGAATCAAAACACAGTGTGACGGACGGTACAACTTCTTAGTATTGTAGGCAGTTATTTACAGATCATCTGAGAGCCCCTGGCCAGTAAAAAGAAGAAAAATGAATTAGGCCATGATAAAAGTTATCTTTCTCTCTTTTAGGTCCGCTTTGAATTTGCTTCACTTAGGAGACTACACCACAGCATTTCCTAGGTTAGAGAAGCTACTTGAAAGCTCAAGGTAACAATATACATGAAACTTACACAACCTGCTGTAAAGAGGATAGTTGAAAGTGTTACATCTCTAAGCGGGGACTTACTGGTAATTTTCAGGGGTCATGTCATAGACAAGAGGAATTTATTACACAATCAAAAGCGTGCTAACTTGGTGATCATCTCCTTTTATCTTCATGACCCATATGTTTGATTGAGCAATGTTACCGTTAGGAGAAATTGGTTTCTTGTCACTCTCATGCGTTAAAGAAGGGTCTTTGTGGGGCCATAACCCCAACTATGCAGCAACACAGTTTCTTTAGGAACTTACTCCCTTTATTCTAAGTATAAGTTTTTACATTTAAATGCAAATTCTTTGATTTTTGAAAATCCTTTTGACTCACAAAATGGCTTATTCCAGAGAAAAGGTGTTCCTCAATGATGAGAAGAAATCAGCTGCTGAATACAAAGCAAGGTATTGTGAGATATTCCTTTTCAAGAGCCATGATAACCTTGATAGAATTTAAATGTAAACTCAAAGAAGCAGTCTATGTAAATTGTCAATTGAGCTAGAAACATTTTTTTTAACGTTGCCCTTTAATCAACCTCCAGCTCCCTCCTTCTCTGGTTTCGCCGGGTTTCCAACGGTTTCATGCAATTTTGGACGTTTCCGTGCAATTTGGAACTATTTGCTACACTTTTAGCTAGACATTGATCTTGATCATTAGTGTCTTAATTTACGTATTTGGAATGCTTGACTTGTTAATGAGCTGTTACTGAAATATCGTTTTTGGACCACTCCAATGTCATGCTCTCTTCATGTACTCAAGACTGTTACAAACTTCTTAATCATATAACAGTGTGCTTATCACCAAACAACTGCACCTACCGCAGTTTGACCAGTTCCCGGTGATGAGTATTCATGTCTGTATTGTTTTCATTTACCCTCAGAATTCTTTTAGCCCTAACGCAGCTCTTTTTGTTGCTGAGTGACCCAGTATCTGCATTGCCTCACGCTCTTGACTGCTTGACCACCTCATGCTCACACTACATGGACAACTCCGCTGCTTTAGCCTCACTTTACATTGCACAAATCCAGGTATATGACTTACAATGGCGAGAAAACTATTAACTGTATTACAAGGTATTTTCTTGTTGTTAAACTTAGATATTGATACAAGTTGAGTCTTGGTTTAAATCGGATTCAGTTTTCAGTGAGCCAAAGGAGCGTTCAAGTGAAAAGCTTTGTTCAATTTTGGATGCATTCGTTCGGTGTACGCGTTTTTTTCGTTTGTATTCGTGAATGTAATGCATCGCATCAGTGACTTAAACAACTATTAAAGGTATATATGTTTTTAGGTGGGTTAAAACCTCCTTTCGAACAAGTTCGCTTACGGTTGCACGTCCACAAGCTCTCGAGTAGTCTGGCATTTGTTTGATACAACTTTTTCTTGTCATTAACTTGTTGAATAGGGAATAGTACTTTTGGTTACGCAACCTTAACGTGACCTCAATACCTTCACAACGGCCAATCAGAGGAAAGTAAAGTATCATAAGCAGCCAATCAGAGCTCAAAGTGAAGAGATGATCTTTAGCACGGGAAACGCGAGTAATTAAGTCACGATTAGTTTCAATTCTGCATTCTATTGTTTGTGAAAACAGCACAATCATTTCTTGGCCAATCACAGTCTAGTACCGCAAACAAATTCTTTATATACTCAATAAAAATTAGTTTTATGGTATTATCGAACATCATAAACTGTCATCATTCACTCTAACTGTAGCAGTAACGTAAAACACCACACTGTCTCTTTCAGCTATCTTTAGGTTTACCAGAAAAAGCTGTGGCTCTGATTAAGAGAACCATGGTTCAGATCCTATCACATGGTGAGTTGAGAGCTCTTAATTATGTAAATTCCCACACTGACCATGGTATGTCAATGTGAGGAGGAGGCGTGGTGGCCTAGTGGTCAGTGCGCTGGACTCCGGGTCGAGAAGTCTGGGTTTGAGACCTGGCAGGGTCAATGTGTTGTGTTCTAAAGCTAAACATGTTACTGTCACAGTGCCCCTCTCCACACAGGAGTATTAATGGGTACTGGCAAATTGCCAGGGAAGCAATTACTGGGGGGTAACCCTGCGATGGATTTGCATCCCATCCATGGAGGAGTAGTGATTCTCTTCGTCTCTTCAAGCAAAGGAAACCGGAATAAGCTCCGGCTGGGTGGAGAGTGGGCCACTGGACTCAAATACAGACTTAACTTACGTTTTACTATGACAGTGTCAGGTACTTAAAAACGAACATTCAAAGATTAAAGGTTTCTGTCATTTTTGCAAGAGCTCAAAAATAACTGATTGTATGCAGCGTAAAAATGTCACCCGAATTACAACCCAAGAATTACTGGATCACAATCATCTCCAACGAAGTTATGTTTTCTTTGTAAAGTGATTCAGTTAACAAATTGCAGTCATTCACATGACAAAGCAATGTTACGTCGGTCATTCCTTATCCGCAGGTTCTTTGTACGTGCAGTGCTGTGCTCGGTTTTTGTTGGTCAAGTGTCAGCTGACTGCCTCATCGCAAAATCAGGATAAGAGCCGCCGTGAAACTGGTAACTAGAGCAACGAGAATAGTATTTTATCGGATAATGCATAATGTCGCACTCGCAGTAGTAATTTATCCTGGGTAGTGTCGATGAAGGATGTTAACAAATTCCTCTTTAATAAGTTCCGATTATTCGAACAAGGAATTTGTTTAAAAAAATTTGCGTCTGTGGATAACTTGACATAGGAGGTTTGGTTGATCGAAGAGAAATTTGCACCCGCAAAACTGGCTCTAGCGAAACCTTGCGAGCGAAATTATGGCGCAGGCATTTTGCTTTAAAAATGGTGCGAATTCCCCTTGTACTGGTGGCAGGAAAACAAGCTTCTTCCATGGGTGCTTTTTATTATCTCTGTTGCAACAGTAAAGCCAATAGGCAGCTGTCGCTATTGTAAGAGTGCTTTCGTGTCCTCGTTTATTCGATAACGTCTGTGATACCTTAGAAATGTTGCTAGTGTCTTGAAACGCATTGCAACTCAAGTCAGAAAGAAAAGTTACTTACATTTCTTGTTTCTGTATTCATTAGACTTGCGTTCTGCTTTGCCGACGCTGGAAAGGATCGTGAAAGGATTTAGGAAGTTAGGGGCTGCCGACAAAACCAGAGATGTCTTATACTTTCAGGTGACGATTAAGCCAAGAGTCGCGTCTGATGATTTAGGGGTCATAAATTAAAGCCATAAAAAGTTTCGGATAATACGGAACCAATGAGAACAAAGCAAACACGTGACTGACCTCGCGCTTAGAGGAACATGAGCAACCACCATGCGATGGTGTTTAGCTTTGCATCTGATTGGTTGAGAGAGCGGCTCGAGCTTGTAGACCAACGACAGGGCCATGTAAAGGCAAAACCAAAGCCATTCCAGATTACTTACGGAATTTGATTTAAAATGTGTGTATTAGTCGGCGCGGTGTTTAGGGAAGTTTACTATGGCGAAGATGGGTGTCTCTTTCCTACTTCCGCATTAATACCACGTCAAAAGGTTTTTAAAATTAACTCGGCGTCTTCTATTCTAGCTATCTTCTAAAGAAGGCCCAGAGCCTCAGAACGTTTGTAACTTACTCATTGACAGGAGACAAAGAACAGGGACCTCTTTCTGGGGACTAGTCCCTGCTCAACTTTTTCTTAGCATTTACTTCTTAAAATGACGGTTTTTCTCTTTTCTTAGGCGAGGATATACGATGAGCTGGGTTTCACCATCGAGAGAAATGCCTGTGCAGCTGAGTGCTGTGAAATAATCCAAAGACAACCAGCATACAGCGCCCGGTCTTCACTGTTTGTTTTATAAGTAGATATCGTTTTAGCGGTTGAGAAAGCATAGCAAGGAATTGCAAGCGTGGTGTTGTTAAGGAATTGTCTGCTGGACAAATAAACAAGGAAACAGTGCTTTCATTAAAGGGAAATTTAGTTTAATATTATCCATGGAATAACAGGTGTGTACAAAACATACAGAAACTTTTTAATAACCCATAAATTGCTGCTGTACAGTTGTTGCTTAAGAAACAAAAGAAACATCTCATTGCTTTATTTAGCCTGTTCTGCCTTCTTGGCCTGTACTTCCTCTTTTGCCTGAAAGAAAAACAAAGTATATCTGAACAAGTGAAGAGACTTCCAAAATTTTATTACCTAAAAATCACCATAGGAAGATGACCACAATCCCTCAAATCTTGAAAAATGAGCCAAGTCATTATAAAGATGCTGAGGAGCTTTCACATGGCAATGAACAACAAGACTACCAAAACTTGTCCAGTTTGTGAAACACAAAACACTGTTGTAATAAATTAGCATGAAGTGGAATTAATTAACAAACTAATTCCCTCCCAGATCCTAACAATCACACTTTGCCTCCTGTTCATATGCTTTGCCTCCTTTGTACGCTGGCCATACAAGTTTGGTATGGGATAAAAACTAATATGAAAAACTTGTCTTGACCAAGAATGCAACTACAACTTGCAAGATGTAAAGTGAATGTGGATCTCAATCTGACTCAGTGCACACAAATTCTGTTAAAAGATTTCTTTTTCCAGGGCATTAGTATCTCTTTGTGAGGAAGTTGCATTTCCTTTTGCAGCCAGAGTGAGATAAAATAGGTCATAAAAATGCCTCACAAGGTTAACATACTTTCTCCACCAATGGCACCAGGTTTCCTTGTTTGGCCAGAACTTTTAGAAGTTCCATAATCAGTGGTAGATAATTGTGTTTTCTTCTTATGTTTTCAACCTGAAATTTTCAAGAATTCAAGAGAAAGTTTTTGCTTTAAAAAATTGGATATTTCTGTTTAAACAGAAGAGTTCAATCTTTCTTGTTCAAACAGGAGAGATAAGGAACTTAAAGAGGGGGGGTGGCACATTTACTCATTGTGGAACATCACCTTACCAATGTAAAGGAAAAAGGAGCCATTTTTAATGTGTCAGTTATGCATGAAATTGTGTTTATGATATGTATCATTGAGTGATGACCTCACACATGCAAACAGTGAGCTAACTTCTGTTAGAGACACCAGATTTCTGTTAGAGACACCCGAAGATATGATTTACGTTCCAATGACAGCTTACTCCTTGCTCCTTGCAGGGGTAAAACACTCACCACACTCAGTGATCGATCTTTCCATGTGGCTGCCCCTAAATTGTGGAACGATCTTCCAGGCTCTATCAGAAACACCCAATCTTTAAGCAAGTTTAAGAAGGCCATTAAGACTTTTTTATTTGCAAAAGCTTTTTAATTCTTTGTTTCTAATTTGTATTTTTACATCTTAGTGAACAATTTTGTTATTTTTATTATTTTTTTTCAGTTTTCAGTATCTATCTAGAGTTGAATTTTTAACATTTGATTGTAATGCGCAATTGAAAATTCTTACTTAATCTGCCTTCAACAAGATTCAATTCCTACCTTATATCGCAACATTTTGTCATCTTCTCCAGCAATAAGTGTCTGTAGCCGAGAAAGTTCACCATCGATATTCTTTAAAATAGCCTGACAATCATTGACCGATGTTGCCATCTGGTCTGTCTCCATTCCCTCCCCTCCCTGCAAAAATTAAAAAAAATTGAAGGCTGTATTTCAACTGGTCTCACTATCTTGACAGAACTTTACATCAATTTTAACAGAGTAGAACAGAAAGCTATGGTTTTGAAAAATTACCTCAGCTGAAGTCCGGCTTTTTAATTCTTCCAGCTGAAAAATTAGCATTAGGAAAATTAATTAACTTGTTATCACTTGATGATGGATTGAAAAAGTCAAATTCAGAGGAAAAAAATCCATACTCATCTGACCAATTGTTAGAAATAAAATGTGCTCAGACCTGATCCAGAATATGTTGCTTCCTCTGGTTTAGTCTGTCAATGTCTTTAAGGTGAAGAGCTTTCCTTGATGAAACAATTGCCATGAGATTGAAGTGAATTTCCTCTGCTGAGTATCTGAGATTAGAAAAATCATAAAACAAAGTTGGGTTTTAGTGCATAGTTTTCCTCAATCAAACAGTCGCCATCAGGTTGAAATGCATTACCTCTGCTCAGTATTCACAATGAGATAGTTAACCCTTTATTTCCCAGATCAAATTTGTAATTCTCCTTACTGTCAACCATACAATTTTTATGTTAGTTCAGAGAATTTAGTATTGGATCAACTAATTATCCCCAAATTGATATATTTTTTTTAATTCTCACCACTTGTCTGCATGATATTGGTCACTCACGGGAGTTAAAGGGTTAAGCAAACAAAGCCATGTTAGAGCTTCTCCATGTTCAAACAGCTTCATTTGTTACTGTCCCTGAAAAATCCCACCCTATTTTGTAAAAAGTTGTTTTTAAAGAACCTGGTTGTGCAGAAAAACAAAAATAACCTACTGAAAATAACAGGAACTATAACTGGGAAAAGAAATGCTTTGTAGGACTACATACTTCTGCATTCTTGTTTCAATGATTGGTTTGCATGTGGCAAGCCAGTTTTCAGGAGTACATGGTCCTAACAAGATACAAATAAATGAGTTAGTGTTTAAATTTGCACCCACAGAAAATTAATAGAAAAAATTCAACTGACTTAAACCTCCCTCTGACTCAATTGTTTGCCTAGTACAGATTGAAATGTATAACTTTCAGAAGATGTTGAAACACTAATCAATGTTTGGAAGTTGTACTGTGTGACAAGTTGACTGAGAACAACTTATGTTCAGTTCTGTGAGATGGATACAAAAAATGTTAGAACTGAATGAGAGGCTCATATCTATAGATAACATGATTTGTGTTTCAATATGTATTGCAAACAGCTGTACATAATGTACACGACAAAATTATTCTGGAATGCGATTGGTTATCACCAGCCAAATAAGAGCACTAATAGGACAGTGTGTGCATTGGGCTTGCTATTAGACTGTGTAGTAGAACAGTTACAAGGACAGTTAACATGTCATGCTTGGGTAAATGGACAGTAAGCTTAATGTGTGTGTGCTGTTCTCATGCATTTTGCCAAGTTGACGGGTTTTTTTTTTAACGTATAACAGATGTCTGGTTTCTTTTTCAAATTTTGTTATGGTTTTGATTACTGGGTATGATGACTTTGTGTTGTTCAATTCTCTCAGTAATCATAGTCGTGATTAAGAAATTAGACTCTTGCTTTGCAGTTGTCCAATTTTGACAATCACTCGGACAGCTGTATGATCACAGACCAAACTGGACTTCACTCATTCCTATTACAATTATAAATTGGATTAAATTTGACAGTACAGTTCAATAAGAGCATTACCAAGGTCAATAGGCCCATCTCTTAAGCCATCCAGCTCATAAAGTTTACCGAGAATTGGAACATATGCAACAAAGTGATATACATTGTCGTCTTTTGGAGGAAGTTTGGCATCAAATTCAAACATCTGTTGCCTGAAGTAACAAGAAAATGGATGAGGAATGACATTTTGTGAAACTTGTTAGGGATACTTGAACATTTCCTTTGAATAGTGTTACTCTGGTAATTGGAGAAGCCTTTTGAATTATTGCGTCAATCAATCAATTAGTCACTCATTCATTCAATCAGTTAGTCATTAAGTACACCTGTCAGTAACCAGTCAGTGCATCATTCAATCAGTACACAATGTAAGTCTGTCAGTGAGCCAGTCAGTCAATCAATCTTTCAGTTGATAAGACAGTAGTCAGTACGTTAGTCAGTCAGGAATTAGTTGATGCATCAGTCACTTTGTAAGTCAGTTATAAAGTAAGTTAGTCAATCAATCAGTCAGTAAGTCAAGACAATTTGGTCTTATCAATTGAGTTGATGATGTAAATTGGAGTTTTAAAGCTGACATTCTGAGCGTTAGCCCTTCAACAGTAAGTCAGTTTGTCAGTCAGTGTGTCTGTTAGTGTCAGTCAATCAGTTAGTAACTCAGTACATCTGTCAATCTGTCTGTGAAGCAGTAAGTCAATCAATACCTTCAGTACACAAGTTAAATGCAGAATTAGAACTTGAAACCAAACAATTTGTAGTTTAGGATTTCTAACACACTCTTCAGCATCTTGCTGTCACCTCATCTCTATGATGACCATAAATCCACTTGTAACTTATACTTATTGTGACTTACTTTGAGATGCTTCAAAGTATTAAGAATAAGTTGCACACTTTGTAAATATTGATACAAACCTGGCAAAACCATTATGAACTTGTCTTATAACATCAGAGTTACTGAGACTGAGCCCCTTTAACTGTGATCAATAAAAGATCAAAATGACCATTAACAATTTATTATTTTATTCATTTCATTTATAAATGTGTGTGCATGCAGTAATTGGCTTAAGGCCTAGGAAGGCCAAATCACAATTGTATTGTACTCTGGGTGAAAATCTTACTCTAGAGAGAGTTGAACCCATGTCTGCATGATGTTCTTAACCCTTTGACTACCAGAAGAGACCATTCTTTAGATTCTCATCACAATGCTAGTGATGCATATGCATTCTGTAAGGAGTGAGAATTGAGTAAATCATCAAACTTAGGGACATACTTTGGAATTTGACATGGCAGCATGATCTCAGGACTAGCTAAAAGTTTGAAAGGAATGTTTGGAGATTACTTATTTAAGAGAAATCTAAATGAATGAATGAAATATTTAAGTGTAGGGAAAAAACATAATTATAAAAATTTACCAGAAAAGTTGATTAGAGCACACTTTTCATTTCAGTGAACAAGACATTCATAAATGTGTGGGCATTCAGTAATTGGCTTAAAGCCTAAATAGACCAAAAAAATTATCTTACTGGACTCTTGGTGTAAATCCTACTTTACAAAGAGTTGAACCCTGGTCATTTCAGTTTACAAGAGTGTGATGCATAACTCTAGAAATTGAACTTACTGATGAATCAAATGTTGCTGCAAATTCTTTAAAGCTTGACAGGGTTGGTCCAAGATCCATGTCTGGATGATTGCAGTTGAGAAGCACACTTAAAATTGCTTGTGTTGCACAGGCATTTGTGATAACCTAAAAACATAATTTAAGGTAGATATGCACCATGAGCTCTATCTAGTACTGACAGTGAGGAAATTTAAGAAATGTGGTTTAAAAAGGTGAACTTACTTGCTTTGCAAAGAATATGCCAAGAGATCGACTTTCATGCACAATAGGCCCTGCAGGCTCTTCACCAGGCTTCCATTTGAAAAGAAATATTAAACCATGAACTGGTCTGAAATTAAAAAGAACAGAAAGGTTTTTAACCCTTTAACTCCCAGAAGTGATCAACATAAAACTTCCTCCCATAATATCTTTACATTATCCTGCAAACAGGTAATGAGACTATACAAACTAATTGAGTAGAAGTTGTCATCTTGATCTAAAGTCAAGTTCTCATAATTAATTTATAAGGAAATGTGTAGCAGGTAGAGGGGAGATTGTGTTATAGGCTGCTAAGCCTGAAGCCATAAGGCAAAACCTAAACACAAGAGCCTGACTGCAGGCTAATCAAACCGTGGTTAGAGGTCTAACAGATAGCTGTAGACCAGTTTTTTTTTTAAACCCCTGATAATGAAAAAAAAACATTTATTTCCAGTTAAAATAACTCAAAATGTATAGGTTGTATTCTCCCTGAGACTCTAAGCACAAGAGACTAACGCAACAAGTGAAAAATGCTTGTGAAGATTGCTCATAAATCATATATCAAATTGAAAAGATAGCAGAACAGCTGTCTCAGTATTACCTTAAATCATCGAGAGATGCCTCATCAAGGCTGTAAATCTCTTCCACTTGAATGCCAGAACATCCTTCAGTAAAATATTAAATAGCAAACATTATTATACAGTAACAGCAGTTTGGTAATGGGAAATCGAGATACTTTTATCTAAAGAGGGAAAATGAATGAATGATTGACTACAAGTTGTTCCATTGGGTATTTTCACTAAGGATATACATGTACCATTTCTATAGAATCTAGATATTGACCAAAGTGGGTCCAGTGCATGCCCTTCTATAATCCTGTGGGGATCTTTCTTCAGGAAAAGAGGCTCAAGAGAGGAGTACCCCAAAGAAAGTTTCAATGTATTTTTAGAGTTACATGTACAGTAAGTTGGTGAGAAAATAAAGAAAAGACAGGAAGTGAGGAATTGAGAGAGTTAGGCTATGTGACAAGCAGTAGCTATGATATCCATGGTCACGATAGGCATGTTTTCAAATACTATATTTAAAAAGAGGAACTAAAAAAAAAGTATTAATCCTTGGGCACAATTTTTTTGCACCCCATATGATGATTAGGTGTAAGTGCTGTGAAGCATTTCCTGTCATAGTGCAAAAATCCTGCAAAGCTGTTGCTCTATAATGAACATTACATTTCCTATATTTTCCTCACTTTTTTCATCAACAAACTAACTTCCACGCTATCCAACAGTGTACTGCTTTCAATTAGAATAAGATACAATGTAAACCCTCATGTGGACGACTCAAAGAAAAGACTTGTATTCTGGGAAACTATCCATGAAAATGGCATAAATATAAAATTAATATAAATATATCAAGTTTGAATGTTGAGAAATCACAAAGCCTGGACTAAGGACCTCCCTCTCTATTCCCTGATTTCTTTTGCAAGTGAATGGTTGCATATGAAACAACGACACGTGTTTAATTTGACAGCGGAATACATTAAATGCAAAGAAAAATACAAGAGTTCTGAGAGGGAACAGAAACGTGCAATAAAAGCGATTCCATCTCACTGCGATCAGGTTGATCATCACCAAGTTCATAGCGATTGATAGTGCCTGTTAGGTTGAGAAACGTCTTAAATATCAAAGACTGGCTGCAACGTAATCTTATACCATCATAGTGATAATTTTTTCCCCGCTGGAGGATCAAAATCGAACGATAACAGGATGATCTCGACTCTGTTCCCAATAGAAAACGAGATTATTCGTATTACAAGAGAATGCTACATGGTCAACTATAATCTCAGTACGTACCAAAACCTCGAATTAATTCAGTGAATACACCAGGATCGCTCTCAATCAAACACCATTCGCCTCCGCCAGAAGCCATCTTGAAATAATTTTTTTTTCCTACCAGTGTCCAGGCCCTTAACCTATTATAATGACAAAACCTGGAAACTAGAAAACAACTTTGAACGAAAGATGGCGAATGTGCGGCTGCGGCATCTTGACAGACTTTCAAAATATCTTACCTCTACTTTTAGATGAAGCTTTGGTATTTTATAATTTCCATATCTCTTCGTGTTATGCACGTGAGTATCTCACAGATGATTCTTTGAGATCGCGTAGCTGAGGTCTATTGAATATGTGGAGACCTCCAACTTCTTCCATACCGAGCGCGCAAACGTTCGCTTCAGCGCCTCCGGTAAGCATTGTACTTGATCAATTATTTTAACCCTCACGATTGTTTATTATGTATATGTTAATCTATTGTTACATATCGTTATTTGCCACACAGAACAAACTCCAGCAGAGTTTCGTCATTCTTAACCACAACTCTTCAATGTTCTATTTTTTCAGGCAAATCAGCAACACATCCATCCCAGATTTCAGACACACTTACGACAACCAGCTATCAGACAGAGTCCAGTAACCAAGCCTGGGGTAGTAGCACCTGTACGGCATTTGAGTTCTTCTCCCAGATTACATGGTCCATTTCACCCAGCAATAGCTGGTATCAATCCACCAAGGAGTATTATACAACCCTCAATAAGACCTGCTCCAAACTCTTCCTTACCTTTACAGCAGCCCTCTCCGTTGATTTCAGCCAGAGGAATGACTGTGACCCAACTCCAGCCACATAGATCCACCACTTTGCCCTCACCTGTTACAGTTCCATCTCCAGCCATACCGTCTTCACCTTTCAAGGGCCCTTCATGGCAAGTGAGGAGCCCCCAACCAACTGGACTAAATTTAAACCAGCCACCTTCTTTTATAGTATCTACTCCTCCTTCTGTCAACAGAATCACACCTTCAACCCAGCAGGTGTTTGTGTCTTCTCCTACAGTTCCTCAAAGAGGCACTCCACTTCCAATACAGCATTTACCTGTGAATTTTGCTTATTCTCCTCCAGTAACAAATCCTCCATCTCCAATGCAGGGATTTCTTCAGTCATCTACTTCAACTTCTTTTAACAAAGTTGCTGGCCCAATCCATCAGCCATTAACATCTCCATCAGTCCCTATAATGAGAGGGGTCCAAGCTCCTCCATCTTCAGTATTCAGTAGTCCACTTTTGCAGATGAAGCACCCACAGCCAACCTTTAGACCTCCAGTTCTGACATCACACCCTAGACCATACACATCTTCAGTGTCAGCTGTGCCCAGAGGGATGCTGCCTAGGCCCAGGGGGATGTCACCTGTGCCCAGAGGGATGCCATCTACAGAGGGAGTTCTACATCAAGGACTGCAGTCATCACCTTTGATCAGTTCAGCTTGGCAGGCTAGAAATCCTCAATCTGTTCCAAGCTTTAACCCAAGGCTTTCTTTTGCAGCAGGCTTTGATAGACACTTGCCTGAGCCACACTGGAGCAATGCAGTGCCCAATATTCAACACTTTATTGGTAGAGAAAACTCAGTTCCTTCTCATTTTGGAAAAAGAAGTATTCATAGTAAAAATGAGAACCAGTCCTCTGAAATGCAACAGCCCATTACTAGCAAAAAGAGAAATTCTGAATTCAGTCCTGATGGTAGACCTCTTTATCGAAGGACAGGTTCTTACAGAGATGGACAAAGGGGAAGAGAGCCTGGAAAAAGAAGGTTGAGATATAAGTAAAAGTACAATTTGACTAAAGTTCTTGAATGGGCGATTTCAAAATTTGAAATTACAGGCATAAGATTTCAAAGTTACTGAAAAAACTTTTTAAATGAAGAAAGTCGGAGGTTCTCCAGACCTGGATATTGTATCTTAAAAGAATTTTGGAACCAATCGGGTAAGAAAAAACTAGAAAGGACAATTAACATGTTTGTAATGAACATCCTGCTGGTAGAGATTTCCCAATGATTGGCATTGAAAGTCCAGATGCAAAAATTTATCTACAGACACCTGTAGGTCTTGGAGATACTTAAATGCAAAAATTGTTCACAAATATTTCTGTAGCTCTTCTCTGAAACAATTGTCATTTTGGTCTTTTTCTTCTCTTAAGGAGCTATATTCCAGGTGCAGGTGGCAGAGGTAGTCCTCGAGTTGATCGTTGTTATTCTCCACCACCCCCAGATATTGAGAGAGTGATAACATATCTGGTAACAGAAGATTTTTACATTAAAAAGCAGAGTAATGAGGTATGTCATTCCATTGCATGCTTTGGAGAACTGTGATTATCCAAATGACAGCAATCCTTAAAATTACAGTCAAATCTTTGTTGGTTTGTCATCTTGGCAACCTGAATAGCTGACAGTATTTGTTCAGAGTCAAAAGTTGTCAAAACTCCTGTTTCTAGCTACTGGTTATTTTAACCCTTTGAACTTTAGAAGTGACTAACTTCTACTTTCTCCTTACAATGTCTCCCTTGAATCCAGGAGTAAGGTCACAAGAATAAAGGAAATGATCACCAACTAAAAATCCTCTTGATTTTTATACAAATTCTCCTTGTCAGCACCTTCAGGAAATGTACAGGGAAGTGAATGGAGAATAGGGTGTAAATGATCAGGGACTACCTTCAATGCACTTTGCTGTGATCCATCCATTGATTAAAATGACTAAAAGTTATTCATTTTATTTCCATCTTGTTAAGTGGATAATAAAAAAAAAACCTTTGGGTGTTCAGCACATCAGTTGTGTTGTGAGTGACTTTGCAGATCTACTGGCTTATTAAAAACTAATTGAACCAAGAAAGGAATCTAACCACAGTATTCATATATTCAGTTTTCTAGCTTATGTAGTATTTGATTGGTGATATGATAATTCTTTGTCTTTATTAGATTTATTTTAGTTTCATTTGTGTTGTTTTTTTTTTTTGCTTAGGGTGATATTTCTATTGTTCAGGGAACAGAAAAGCTTAGTGAACTTCAGAACAAATTTCATAAGGAAATAGTTAATATGACAGCTGTGATTGCTGATGACGATGAGGAGAGTGTTGACAGTGAGCAAAGTAACCACACTGAAACAGATGTTGGTGATGTAGAGTTGCTGATGGACTGTGAAGCCAATGACAGCTCTTCTAAATCATGGATCAGACTAGGGTCAGGTGTCAGTAATTCTACAGAATTCCTCAGTGATGAGGAATCTAACATCGATGAAGATGATAGTGAGATTGGAAGCAAAAGGTTGGGCAGCAGCAGCTCTGAATCAGATGACAGTGATGAGAATGAGGATGACGAGGAAAGTGGGAGCTTTGATAATGACAAGAACTTGCATGAGCAAGACCCCAAAGGTTCTTTTGTGGCAGAGACCAGGAAGAGAAAGATAGAAGATCCTTGTCGCCTTCATCCAGAACTTTGGTTCAATGAAAAAGGAGAGGTGGGTGTAGTTAGATGACACTTTTGGAGAGTAGTGTATAGCAGTGGTCAGCTCAACTAAATGATAATTAAAGTAGAATTCCTTTTTCAAAGAGTTTTGGAACAGTTGAGTGTACTGTAGATAAGGGGTCAAATTGAGGGTCAAATTAACTTTAAGGGTCAAAGTATAAATTGAGTTGACTCAAACATATTAACCTTATTGGTTGAACTTTGTAGTAACACACCATCACAGGTTGTTTGCCTAACAGTTCTGCAAGAGAGTGTACAGTTTGTAAATTATAGTTTAACTCAAACTTTTCCACTCTATCTTAACACTATGACAGGCTTCATGGTACCTGTTTTAACGTTTTCCATTAATCTGATCAAGGGATGAAATGCTCATACCACCCTTGCAATTTTTTGTGCTTTCATTTAGAAATGTTGCCCCTGATTTGTAATATAATCTGAGTCCTAGAAAAAAAGTTTTTGTTCAATTTTTATTAAAATTTCTATGAACTCCTTATTGAACAGCTTTTACTTTACTTAGACAAATGATGGTCCAGTCTGCCGATGCAGTTTAAGTGACAGGCAGCATGGAATCCGTCATGGTATCTACCCTGGTGAAACTGTAAGTATAATCTAGATTATTGTTTGTTTATTACAACAGAGCCTGTGGCCCATTAGGGCTGAGCTGATCCTGGTATCTGTACAGGAAATAACTGGGAGTATTGCTACTCCCTCCTGGATGGGATGCCAAACCATCATAGCTTAACCCCCAGCATTTCTTCCACTTTTCCTATCAGTGTGTCATAATCCATTTATACTCATGGGTGAAGAGAGACCATGTCAAAGGAAAGTATCTTCTCCATAAACATTGATCTAATTGGGAGAGTATTACAAAATTGACAGAAACTATTTACCTGTAGTTGGAAATTAATGAAATCAAACAATACTAAATATTTACATAAAATGATCTTCACCTAGTTGCTCAATCACATTCTCTACTCCATACAATTTTTTGCAGGTCATTCCAGCCTGTGACCCTTTAACAAACAATGCAGACAAGTTGGACCATTATTGGGTGACTGTTACACCACACACCAACTTCATGGTATGTTATGCACATCATGGCTTAGGATTGACAGAGTTATGGTTTTTATGTTTTGCCCATTCATGTTCCCACTGCTTTTTTAGACAATGCTATAAACCCACCAACTTATGTGTTGCTACTTTAACTTGTGTAAGTTATGAATAGAAATATTTAGTAGAAATAGCTGAATTATAGAGTCTACAATCCATTGCTGTCTGAGTCACTTACTACATGGTCACGTTTTTCAATTTGATTGTTTTAATTTCCTAATCCGATGAATCATTTTATCTATCACTGTCCAGTTATTGTTGCTGTTCTGTTCCATAACTAAGCTTTATTGTGTCAAATCTCTACTTTTTAGACAGAGAATCCAAGTGTCATCCAGTTTGATGGAAAGGATTACACATTTGAGGGGTTTTCATTGTTTTCCCATCAGCCACTTAAAGATGTGAGTTTCCCTGTTGTCACAAATTTCACCATCAAGATTGTCGATGATACTCACAGATTTGTGTGACAATGTTTGAGGATCTTAATTGGATATCTTACTCATCAGTGGTCCTCAACTATCCCATATATTGTTCATAAAGTTGTCTAAGGCCCCTGGAAAGATTCTTAAGGCCACAAGATTCCCAGAAGATCCAGTAGGCCTTAGCAAATTCTGGTATTCTTTCCATGTCCTTAACATTGTATTGGTAAGATTCCCAATACTGTTAAAAAAATCATAGCTGAAGTATTAAAAGCATGATTGGCTAATTTGCTTATAAAGCAATATTGAGTGTCAACACACACTCAGCTTGTGCGAGCCAAGAATAATTGGGTTGAGCACAAAAAGAGTTGATTGCTTACATAAGAGGTTTACAGTGGGTAAAGGCAAGCATAGGGCAGATTTCTTGAGTTCTGATCCTAAGCCTTGAACTCCCAAGATCTGATTGTTAATTCTCTCCTCTAGCTGCTACACATTTCCTTGTAAATTAGTTACAAGAATTTGGTGTTAGATCCAGATGACAACTTCTACCTGATAAATTTGAATATTCTCATTACCTGTTTGCTGGATAATGTATGGATATTATTGGGAGAAGTTGCATATTGATCACTGCTGGGAGTTAAAGGGTTAAACAGCACAAAAGAATGACATTAACATAACAGAGCCAGGGTGCTTATTACAAATTTTTTATATACACCTTTATCTTGTTATAATTGTATACTTTATTGATAATGACTGTAAATGTCTATTGATTTCCTAGATACCAAGTTGTTCTGTGATAAGATTCAACATTGAATACACTCTTCATTTCATCAGTCAACCAGTTCCAGAGGTCTGTGAGTCAATATCACTTTATTCCAGTGCTGGGTCACAAGCTTCAATTTTATTTGTCTTTAATTTCTTTTAGTTATCAACTCAGACAACCCTAGTTAATTGAATTACACTTCTTATGAAAAAACATTTTTTGCACATTATAAACCAGGATACTGAAATGGTAATAAAAATTGTTGGAGTAAAAAATGACAATGTTATTGTAAATTGTATTCTTTAATAACTACATGGTCTGTGATCAGTTAAGCACACCATACTCTGTGAAGTTTTATATGAAATAATTCATATTTGTACTGCGGTTGTAGATGAAAGTGAAATGTGATCTTCGCAGTAAATTTTCCAATTTAAGCAACTGGAAAGAAGAAGCCTGAAAAAAATCAGGGCTTCAACGGGATTGAAGCCCTGATTTTTTTCAGGCTTCTTCTTTCCAGTTGCTTAAATTGGAAAATTTACTGCGAAGATCACATTTCACTTTCACACCATACTCTGTTATACAGTCAGCAACTACACTTTAAAGCTGTTTTTGTTGCCACAATCTCTTGATGTTCATCACAAAGGGAAAGTTGAAATGTTTTTTTGTCATTTTTTTACCTTTTTAAATGTGCTTTAACAACACTTAACAATGACTTCAAATTGACTTTGCCTTCTTTGGACATGGGTCAGCTATTTGAATCCCTTTTTATGACTAGAAATCAATTCTCTAACTTGTCACACACACAGTTGGCTAATAATTAACTTCTTATTTTCCTCATCTTCCGCTTTTCTCTTATTTGATTAATGGTCTGCATGCTTTGTGCTTAGGCCCTTAAATCAGTGGGCACAAATGCCAATTTTAACTTCTTTTACAGAATTCTTATATGATTATGTGATTATGGGCCTATTAATTTGAAGCTTCAACTTCTCCCCCCCAAAGGCAACCCATGGAGGGGGAGGGGGAAGGGGAAATTTGTGCGAGCCAATCTTCAAAAGTTAGAATGTCAGGGGGGACATTGAAGCTTTGAATAGATTGATGCATCAGTGCATGTAAAGAGTATTTATTATATTTTCTCATCCAACTGGCTTGTTTCAATTTCAGAATTTTTGTGTCAGAGATCTAGACTTGTTTACAGAGTTTTTCTTCTACAAAGTGCTTGAACTGGCAGATTGGGACATAAATGGTAAATACTAGTGAAAGTAAACTTAACATTTACAGCAAAGAGCAATTAGCAAAACATTTGCCATTCATGTTAAATCATGCACTGTAGATTTAAATTTTTGTATGATGCTTTTTGCAGGAAATATTCAAGATTCCTGTCAGAGATTTCACTTTATGCCAAGATTTGTTCACAGATCTTCAAGTTAGTCAACAACCAAGTTATCATTTTTTCTTAATTTGTGTTGAAATCTGATATAGCTGATTACATGTACATGACTTTTTAAAGTGAATTTTAATACTTAATAAGTTGATCATCAATGTTTAGTGAAGGTTCTGACAATTCTTACCATTAGTTTCTCTGCTTTTAAGTTTGCCTTTCCAAATTCATAGTGGGTTAATGATCAACTATGGGTGTCTCAATTTTCCATCATTATAAGCACACTTAACAATTGTTACATATCTTCCTTACTGTAGTATGTGTGCTATGATTAGTCAGTATGCAGACCATGGCTCACTGTTTGGCCCTCTAATTTCAAAAGTTTGTTTGAATTAAAATCTTTCCCCTTTGAACCCAGAGATCATATAGTAAATATCTTAAAAACTTGTTTTCTTGGTCCTTACTTTAAGTTATGGAAGCTAGTTTTTTTCCCTTCTAATTTATGGTCTGTGTATGTGGTTTTGGTGTTAAAAACATGGTCCATTATTAACGGTATGGACCTTGGATTTTGTCAGTATAAGGTATTTAGTCACTGAAGTGGTGGAAAATTCCTTTTACCTTGTTTTTCTTTCTTCCTCTGTCTAGATGAGAATAAATCAGCTGCAAACCATGAACTTCTTCCAATGAGCCATGTGTTGTCCCATATTTTAGACTCTACTGAACCTCTTGTTCAGGTAAGAAATTAGGTATCTTAACACTAGACCTAAACTAATGTGGCCTTGAAAAAGCTGAGGTCAAAATAGATGCTGATGGAGGGAGCGTATCATTTAGAGATTGCAGCATTAATTACTTCTTTGGGAACATATTGCTTATTGCTCCTTATATTGTCCCTGGGTTCATTTGATTGTATATAGATCTAAATGAAGACTAATTGGACATCATATCTATGGCAACATGTCCTGGTTTCTCTGGCTTGAAGTAATTGTTAGTATTGCCAATCTTTCCTTCCAGCAATTTCTCAGGTACCTGGTCATACCCACAGGTGGAGAGGCATTGGAAGAAAATTTACCCTAGATAGAGCTTTGACCTAATAATTTTGATCTGCAGTCAAGAGCAGTAATTTTTTTAAGAACAATAATTTCTTTGATTTTCTCTAACAGCCAAGTGATTTTGCCCTTAATGCTGACAAATTAGGGGAATATTCAAAGTTATGTGTCAATTCTCTTGTCATGAACCCAAACAAGGTGAGTCACAATGTGATATTGTTTAGATGCAAAAAAGAACAAATTTTGTTTTGTCAGATTTTGCACTATACATGTATGTGGGAGAGAAAGTTGATATGCATTTCAGTGCCATTTTGAACTGTAGTTAAAACAAGATATACTATTCAAAGTTTTGATGATCTTTTTTAATATTACTATTATTGCCCACACTACCTTACATGTAGTCATGTCATGTAACATTTATCTTCTGCCAACAACCAAAGATCTGATTATTTGTCATTATCCTATTCAATCTAAGTAATCCAAATCCTGTCCTATACGCATTTTGTGTTTTCACTGTTGTCTTAGAAACCAGCAGCCATCAGAGTGGACGACCTACAATTTCATACAGATGATAAGCGATTGACCAAACGCAAGGTACGTTTCTTTGTGGTTGTCGGCTAATAGTCATTGAAAATAACTTTCCTGAAAGGAAGCTAAGGAGTATACCATCTTGTTTTGTTTTTCTTTTATGGGTATTGTGAGTTTTCTCTGGAAATATTCTGACTTATCATTCAAAATCACTTTATGCTTTTTCTTGTACAAATGGAAAACAGATGTATCCTTACATTGTGCACCACGGTATCAGGCCAGTGCAGATGAGTTTTGCTGGAGATCCTAGGTAAGTATTGTTTTATATAATACAGTTCACACCCAGGTGGAGGGAAGATAGATATCGTGCATTCGCTATTTTAAGCCTCTGTTCATCTTATTTTACCTCGCGTGGATACATATATCTTTCTTAACTTGTCTCTCTTGAGTCTTGGTTAACGCTAACGTCATTTTATCATTGCACGCTTATATATAAATGTACGTGGAATGCATAACCCATACCGTTTTTCTGTTTTCCAGGTATCAAAAGCTATACAAGTCATACGTCAAGTTAAGAACCCTGATATCAAACACGTAAGTGAAAGTGTTTCACTTTAAACACGTTCTTAACCATCTTTTAATCAACTGAACCGAAAATATCCCAGTCACCAGAAAAAGCCTATTAATGTGGGCAAGTTTGCTAAATTTGAGTGCTACTTGCTTGAATATAGTTCACTTTTCAAACCTCGTGTATCCTTCAATCAATACCTAGCTCTCTAGTCGAGGAATTTTTAAAGGCCCACTGTTTCCTTTCTAAATTTTACACATAAATTTCGCATTGTGAACTGAAAGTGGACATTCTTTACTTGTTGCGATGCACTTTCAATTCTATTCAGCGCAATCGATTGTATTATTTCATGTCTGCTATCCTACTTCGTCGGAAGGATGGGTAGTTACGATTCATTCATTAAGAGCATTTTTAGTTAAACCTGAGTGTCAGAGCAAATTTTAATTGAGTGTCAAAAGCTATATAGAATTGCATTGTTTTTGCGCAACTCTCTCAACCAATCAACTGCAAAGCTATCACCGATCACGACTTTGTGGCCCGCATTTTCCCGCGCTTTAGGCGGTCAACGTTTATTTACTTTGAATTCTCATTGGCTCTTAAAGGTATTTCCTTTCTTCTGATTGGCCACTGTAGTTGCTTTGGTTTTGGTTTCACTACACTCAATTGAAAAGCGCTCTATTAGTGTTACACACTCCATGTTTCACATTCATTCTAATTGAGACATTTTTTCCCAGGCCAGTTCCGAGTCGGAAGGACCAAGATAAGCTTGTCAAACTCAAGGTAATTGGATAGCTTGTGGAAAAAGTGTTACCTTTTTATTTTGTTTGTTAAGTATTTTGAGCGACCATGTTATTTCTTTTGTTCTCCCTCTAGACTGACTTGGAGCATATGCGCGTAAAAAGGTGAGGTTAAAATTAATCTGAGCCACACTCTGAAACGAAAGTCTATCACTAAGAATAAAGGGAGAAAGTTTCTCAAGAAACTGTGGTGCTGCGTCGGTGGAAGAGTATAACAGGGTAATTTGTCGTTATCAACTGAGTTGATAACGTAATTTGGGCACAGACTCACGCCACCTTGCGACCGATCACATGCGAAAAGTCAGCGGCTGATTTTGAGCACATGATCGGTCGCAAGGTGGTGTGTGTCTGTGGTCCAGTCACAGAAAAAGGTAAAGAAAAAACAGTACAATGCTGGATTACTTTCAAACCTCGATTAAACTACTTCCATGTGTGCATTTCATAAGGATAAACTTGATCAATATCAGTATCTGGGCAACTGCCCACCTACCCCTCCCCTAACTCAACAACAGTCAATTGACAATAAGTGAAGGTTAATGTTGGGTTTGGGGAGGGGTACGTGGGCAGTTGCCCGGATACTGATATTGATCCAATAAACTTATGTTAACCTGCCTTTATCTCGTGCTTATTTTTTCAGCGCTATGCGCCGTGATATATTAGCAGAAGTCAGCAGCAAAGGAATGATCAAAACTGGCCTTAAGTCTGATATCTGCCAGGTTTGTTAACTCTTTGGTCTCTAAGAATGACTAGCATCTATTCTCTCCTTGCAATATCGTCCTTGAATCACTCATTACGGTCATGAGAATAAAGGAAATGATCACTAACTAAAGAAGCTGTAGATTGTTAGATAATTTCTCCATGTCCGCACCTTAGGCCATGTATGGAAAGCAGTATGGAGAATATGCATATTGATACTGGGATATAATGGGTTGAGCATGCAACTTTTACAAGTAATCATTCTCTTCACATGGTGAAGATAAGAACTAGAATAGCGGAAATAGCCATGTAATTAAAGTTAATTTTCAGTAAAGGCTTGTGTTTAGTCTTTATTTACATCTTCATAGACCCTGGGTGAGTTCACAATTAGCTGAGGCATTGACGGTGATACTTGTTCTTTCCCAGCATGCTCTACTCCTTCCTGTACTCGTACACCATGTACGCTATCACATGTGTCTGAAAACGCTGGACGAGAAGATGGGGTACATATTCAAAGACCGATCTTTATTACAGGTATTTTATATTGCGCGAGGCAAATTCAAGCTGATTTGTATTTACAATTAGTTAAGAGTGTTCTGTTTAAAATTTAATGTGCTTTCTCGTGTTTGTTTTGATCCAAAGCTTGCCCTGACTCACCCTTCCTATCACCTCAACTTTGGTATGAACCCAGACCACGCGCGTAACTCATTGTCAAACTGTGGAGTGAAGCAACCGAGATACGGCGACAGAAAAATCCGACATTTGCACACGCGTAAGAAAGGTAGGGGTAGAGAATACCCATTGATAACAAGAGATGGTCAAGTATAGAGATCGAACTCTCATCACGATACTTCGCGATATTTTTTCTTCCACCAAAGGCCCATTTCTCTGAGGTGCTAATACCTTAACGGGGCTGAGGCCATGTTTTGATATCTCAATCTAAGGAATAGTAGAGCGAGTCTTAACAAAAAAAAAAATTAACAACGAATACGTTCTTTATCTTTATCGTTTGAACTTAAATGCTATACATGATCAACAAAATCAGCTCTTTAGAACTGATTTGTACCGGGACTTTCGAGTGACGGACCCTTGGATATCCCTTGACTATCCATTCATCCTCTAAAAAACCTTCAATTAACTCGTTAGAGACACGTCACATTTACTCACAAGATATAAGATACCTTGAGTCTATATAGCGCTTTTCGACTGAGCGTCGTTAAACCAAAACCAGTGTAATTACAATGGCCAATTGAACAATATTTTCTGCCCTTGGATTTTAAGATAGTTTTTTAAGAACTGGGGTTTTGTTTCAGTTTCTTTTTTTTGGCAAATTCTTATTCGTTTACATGATAGTACTTTAGTTGTTACTCAGTTTAAAATTGTCTGTTTTGTTAAGGTATTACCCAGCTGATACGTGTCATGTCTAACCTCGGCAAGATGGAGGAACACCATTCTATGTAAGCACCTCAAATAATTCTAACAACTAACGTTCCTATCGCCATTCTCATGTACAGCTCTGTTATGTTAAATTTAGGCACTATTATTTTCTTGTATCACCTGTAAGCGACCGACAGTCATTTAATATAGTTTAACTAGTGGAGAACTAGGAAATATTATGTCCATGGAAAGCCCTATTGTTAAAAATGAAGTACAGCAACGAGAATCAATAGGAAAGTCCGTAAGTAATTCAAGTGGTCCATACCAACTGACACTCTTAAGTGGAAAGAACATACAGTACATTGACCGCCAGTGATGGAACCCAGGCCCCTGGATCTGTTGTTCAGCATACTAACCATTCGGCCACCCAGGTGGTGGTGGAACGCTATAAAACTGGACTTGAGTGGGACAGGGTGCTTACAGACATCAGAGATTTTCCCTTATCCTGATTATTCCAAGTGGCGATGTTGCCTTCATGAAGAGAGAACGCTCATGACGTTGGTGTCCAATATTTTGATCATTGCTCTCACAAGCACGTCGACCCAACAGAACAGTTTCTATAGAAACTAAATCACCTAAATTGAATACCACGTTGCCCCCAAAAACCCTTCTGAACGGAATATGGTTTAATGTGCTCTCAGCTTCCTAATTTAATCCTGGTATTACAGAGTTCTGACCTTGGCTTCCAAACTCTCTCTAGTTTTGCTGATGATTCTGGCACTCTTGTTAAATCTAAATCCCTCAGTAAAGCGAGAAGGAGAATAATTGGAGGCAAGATAACGCATTGGTTAGACAGGTAGAGTAGGTGGAGTCAGTTAGGAGTCAGACAGAGACAGGCAGACCGTGTAGACAGACAGACAGACAGACAGACAGACCGTGCAGACAGACTAACTGATAGACAGACCGTGCAGACAGATAAACTGACAGACAGACAAACTGAAAGATGGACGGAAAGACTTACTATGCACATAAACCGACAAGCAGGCAAACTGACAAACTGACAGACAGACACACTCGAAGAAACAGACTGACAGACCGTGCAGAAAGTCAGGCAGATCGATCGACACACCAGACAGAGTGGCTTGCGAAATTTTAATATGACGTAGTTTTAGCGTAATTTAATTAATTGAGGAGAACACACTTGAAGCCTTAGAAGGCGACTGGTATCAGCGTTGTATGAGGTAATTACAAGGTGGGCCATTTTGGCCTCTTGAGCAGTATTTATTGTATGTACTCTTTCCCATTTTCTCCAGGATACGACATAACGAGAGGCTTGAATTCCTTGGAGATGCTGTTCTGGAGTTGATTAGCAGGTGAGATTTACTGGAAAGCTCTTACTCTCGGATAAATTAATACACAAACATTTCGACTTGTGTTCCTCAAAAAACCTATTTCATCCTCTGGTGAATTCTGTGAATTTATCCTTGGAGTATTTCTGTGCTGAAGCTCACCGTGGTTAGATGTGGAGACGCAAACCAGGAAAACTGGGTCGAGTACGTCAAGTCGGGGCATGCTGGTAAATTTGCCGGAAAAAATGAAAAGCTTCCACTTAACGTATTCAACTCAGATCTCTGGGCAAAACACGTCTAAACATATGGAAGTCAGGTTTGGATTTGACGTGGGTAAATTTGGGAAATCACATCAATTCAGTACAAAATAGCCCTCTCATCTGTGCGATAGTTTTGTCTCATAAGAAGCTTCTCTGACTCATTTCTTTTCTACTCCTCTCTAGTGTTCACCTATATTTTATGTTTCCGTCAAAGCCTGAAGGAGGTTTAGCCATGTACCGCTCAGCTTTAGTGCAAAACAAACATCTGGCACAACTCGCCAAGGTACGTGTAAATCATAGCACGTAATGGAAAAGGCAACGAAGTTGGTGGAGGTTTATCACGACCTTGAGCTTAAACTTACCGAGAGATATTCGATGAGAAATTTTCTGAATTGGTAATTTGTCTTTTTACGTTAACGAAATTTGTATTTTCAAAATCATTATTTTGAGCGTATGTTTTCTTCTGATCTACATTCATTTGTCTTGTCTTTATATTCCCTAGAAACTGGGTTTGTCCGACTACATGCAGTTTTCGCACGGGTATGTCACCTACGCTACTGAAATAGAAAGTTACTTTTAACTGGGATTTCACTTTCATTTGGTAATTTTATTTTTCAGTCCTGATTTGTGCGTGGAAGAAGATCTCAATCATGCCATGGCAAACTGCTTTGAAGCCCTCCTTGGTAAGTGCTGAGACGTTTGTTCCCTTATTTTCTTCTTGTTGTTTTGTTACCGGTTGTTTTTTTGTTGTTGTTGCTTTTGTTTTGTTTTTCGATATTTGAAATGTTGAAAGGAATCGCGAGAGAGATTGAAAAAAGGACCAACTGAAACTCAGGGGGTGAAGCAATGGGAGGCCATCTGCCGACTCCCAGTCTCTTGTGTTCTCGTCCTGAGTGGTTCGCTCTGAGGAATTAGAGAGGCTGACATAGAAATATCGGATCAATATCAGTATCTGGGCAACTGCCCACCTACCCCTCCCCTAACTCAACAACAGTCAATTGATAATAAATAAGGGTTAATGTTGGGTTAAGGGAGGGGTAGGTGGGCAGTTGCCTAGATACTGATATTGATCCGAAATGTCCGGCAGATAGTAAGGAAAATGGTAATGAAATCTTGGTTGTGTAAGGGTTATACAACAGTTCCTCAACAGCAGGTGTACCTATGAGTGCACCAGTAGAGTAAATATTTGGCAGCTGCAATTTTATATGTCATGGTAAATAAAATGAAAAAGAAAATCGAATATATGGAACATTTTTCTTACGTGCTGTTGTTTTCGTAGGGGCTATGTATTTGGAGAGTGGTTTAACATCAACTAAGGTTCTGTTCACAAACGTGGCCTTTGAAGAACAGGTTCGCTTTGCTTTATTCTTGCGGTTTTTCGATTTTTGTGTGTGTGTCTTCAATCTTCTCACTGCCCTATTGTTGATACGTTTTATTTTTAGGAACTCAGAGATGTCTGGACAAACTTGCCTAAGCATCCTTTACAGGTGAATAAACGACATGACCACTGTCACTATAATGTACCTTTTTTTTAATTACCGTTTTGTGCTGGAAATTATCTTTTCTAGCGGCGTAAAAGTGGATTCTTTTCAGTAAGGAATATAGAGTTGTAAGGCATATATATATATATATATCTTGATCACCGTAGTTTGTTTTAGGTGTTCAGTAGGTTAACTTGTAATTGAATGAGGGGACTAACCCAAATATCGTTTTCTAAACAGGCTCAACAACCAGACGGTGATAGACACTTGATAGCGTCATCCCCGATTCTTCAGGTTCATCTCGTTCCTTTTTTTTGCCATTTTGTGACTTTTTTCATGGATAAGGAATATTGTCTTATACTTTTAGTGTTAAAATTGACTGAGAAGCTTTTTGTATGTTTATATAAGTATTCACAATAGGCTTTAAAACATCTTATGTCGTAGGTGTACACTTAGAAAACAGCGGTTCATTTCGCGCAGCTTGGCCAATTGTAGCCTGCGCCGGTTACTTTGACTTGTCGAGTACAAATTTCCTTCTTAGTGTTTTTGTTTCGTTTCCTTGTAGAAGTGTAACAGCTTTTGTGCTATTTCTTGGCTATGAGTCCTTCCTAGAGTCTCTTGCACCAGGGGCGGGCAAAAGAGAGACCATAGAAACGAAATTAAACTTTGTGAGCAGACACTTACCCATTTTTTTTTTGTTTGTTTGCTTATTTATTTTTTTGAAGGGGTAAGTTTCTAAAGAAACTGTGGTGCTGCGTCGGTGGGAGAGTATAGAAGGTAATTCAGTGTTAACAACTGGGTTGAAAACGTAAATTAGCCACCGTAAAGAGTAAAAAAGCTGACGTTTCGAGCGTTAGCCCTTCGGCTGACGAAGGGCTAACGCTCGAAACGTCAGCTTTTTTACTCTTTACGGTGGCTAATTTACGTTTTCAACCCAGTTGTTAACACTGAATTACCTTCTATTTATTTTTTTGTTTGGGTTTTTTTGGGTTAAGGGTTGAAATGTTTCTGCTCGTTTTTTAGTGTTCCTTCTAGCTCTATTGTGTTCAGCAGCTGCAGTTGAAATTGCAGCAGCATAGTATAGCTGTATGAAAAGGGGTTCTTGTTGTTGACGTTGTTTTTCTTTTTGTTGTCAGAAACTGGAGGAGTTTGAGAAAGCAAGTGGAATTGAGTTTAACCACATTCGGTTGCTGGCGCGTGCCTTTACCCATCCACAAGTCGGTTTCAATAATCTCACACTGTAAGTGGCATCCAAAGAGATACCAGAGCACGCTCCTTTAAATCGTGATGATGGCGGCTTACTTCCTGACGCCTATTTACGCCTCGTCAGAAAAAAAAGCAGCTAATTAGTGAGCGTTTAAAAGGACCTCTTGTTACAGCGTTTAGATCACCCCTGATGAAGGCACTAGACAGGAGTGTCAAAACGTTGGGTCTATGAACTGTAATTTCTTGGTTAGATTCATTAAATCTTTAAGCCAGAGTAGTATCAAACTATGTCAGATACCAGAGCAGTTAGCCGTTACAAGGAGAAGCCTAAATTGAGCCTAAATCAGCCTGCCGAGATCATACTCTTAAATCTTCATCGCGCTGCTTTTCGCCCGAAATAAGCTTTGTCCTGACTTTTTATGGAAAGAGTTCCTTAATCGCCTAGCATAAGTGAAAGCTAAACAAAGCTAAACAAAGCTAGACGCAAAAAAACAGGGTACCTTGCTATGTTTATATGACCTTAGAGTAGAGTAAATTGCCCGTTCAGTTCAGTTGTATCTACTTAGAGTAGCGTAAATTGCTCGTGCAGTTCAGTTGTATCTACATCGCCAATATCATTCTAATATTTTTACGCCCGGAATAATCATAAATCTTTCTCTTTGTGCTGGATCGATCTTATCGTCGCCCCCAAACCAGGTTTGCCTCAGAATAATTTCCTTTGAGACTGATAGCAAAGGAACTCGATAACGTGACAGCTCTGGGAGACCTTGCACCGTTGTTTTTAGGCAGTGTTGTAATCGTTTTGTAACACATTTATGGTTTGTTTTCAGTGGCAGCAACCAGCGTATGGAATTCTTGGGTGACTCTGTTTTGCAGTTCGTCGTGTCTGTGTATCTCTTCAAGCACTTCCCTGAACACCACGAGGGACATCTAACGGTAGGGCTTGAACAGAAGAGGCACTTTGGGACTACTCTTTACCAAAACGTTACAACTGAACATGCGAAGGTGTCGATCCGCAAAATCACGAGAAAATGTTTCTGATCATACCATCAAGGTCAAAAATCTCAAGTTAAACTTGACCTAACTGCTCTCCAGTTTATTTTTTTCGTTGAAAATTTGCTATTTCTTTCTTTCTTTCTTTTCAGTTGCTGCGCAGCTCTCTCGTCAATCATCGAATACAAGCAGCGATCGCGCGTGAGCTGGGACTGGACAAGCTGATAAACTTTGGAAACCAGGTGTCTATAAGACCTAACGGTGTTTCCTTATTCCATTAGTGGCACACTATGTTCACTTCAGTGAATTAGCAAAATGATGGTCATGTGTTGCTCCTCAAGACTCTCTTAACGTGCAAGGATCTCATGTTTATGTTATACATGAAAATAATTGTGTTACGGCTTTGATTTTAAGTTGAGGTATCTTTGAGCGTTTAGGCTCAAAGTTGCTAAAATTTCCCTTTTCAGCTCCGAACATGAAATTACCTGTTAAGGTGATCCGTTTTTGTTTCACCTGTCCTTGCTGTAAAAACATTCCAACCGAGGATGTTTCTCGTCTTGTTTAATGTCCTATTACTGTGTTTCAAACACCAGGGAATGAAGTCTTTTCGGGAGAAGCTTCTTGCAGATATACTGGAAGGTAAATTATTTTCAGATTTATTCAACAAGGTATTGTTCCAGTCTTTTCTTACACTACTTTCTTGTTTTTTTAAAATTTTTTTTATAGCTTTTGTTGCTGCCCTGTACGTGGATAAAGGTTTAAGATACGTGGAAACGTTTTGCTATGTCTGTCTCTTCCCTCGGCTCGAGGTAAACAAACTTTCCAGTCTTGTTTTGCTCGAGAGCCATTTTGGGTCAGGTTTTCCTACGACATCTACCCTGAAAATGAGATCAATAGCGCTTTCTGGTATTTGATGCTTTCCTAAGGATTAGAATTAGCGGTGTAGTTGTTAAAATTATTGCAGATTCTGATTGGCTATTGAATTTGACGCGGGAGTGCATTGGTTTTTACACGACTTTGCTCTGTGATTAGTTCAGAAAAACTCACGAGACTCTCACAACCAATCAAATCCAAAACTGAACCAACCCGTATTTGCGGTAGATTGACTGTTTTACTCCACTTTCAGTTGACTCCTTGTGATATTTATCTCTGGTCTGCTTGGCCGTTGTAAACAGCCTCGTTCTAGGGATGAAAAACGTGTCAACCAACTATTGGTGACATCCACGAATGGCTAAATGAAAGTACCTGACGTCATGTTACTTGTCACTTCGTGCTACAAAGACCGGAGTAACCTGCGGCGCCTTGTGGTCTACTTGGCTCGAGTGCCCTTTTTTAACCCACCTTTAGTGTCTTGCTACAGTACCTTTTATTGTTGTTGGATTTGTAGTTCACCGTGGCTATATAGTGGCTGTATAGTGTGGCTTAAAGAAATCAACTTAGTTTAGGGTTCTAAAGAAAAAACATGGAACCTTGTTCTTACGCTTTGTTTCTCGTATTTTATTCGCAAAATGTAACTGTGCAGCCAATCCATTCTGTTGTTCCTCTAGGAGTCTATCATTAATCAAGACTGGATGGATGCCAAATCACAGTTGCAGCAGTGTTGTCTAACTTCTCGCGAGCTAGGAAAAACACCTGATCTTCCACAATACAAGTGAGTGAAACATTCCCATGGAGGATTTTCTTTGATAGAATCCACAAGTATGTTGTATACTGACTTTTCCTTAACGAAAGTTATGAAGGGTTCCTCTATACTCTCTGATGAGTGTCAAGTACTGAACCACTAACAATTTGCCCTCTTAAACCAAAAAAACCCGACGATATGCAACATACTTGGTACGTTTATTTTTATGTTGAATGAGAATTTTCGCCGCAATTTAATACGATAACACAAAGCCTTTCCATAAAATTCTATCTCTAAATATGAGAACAGTCGCACCGTTTCTTTGGGCTCCTTGGGTAGACCTTTCTCGAAATCGGTGACCGAGTATTAAAACCATGACCACCGCTGAATGAGCATTCTTAGGTTCTACCATTATTTCAGTCGATGGATGCAAGCGGAAAATTATTGATAGTGTCAATGAAAGTAGTAGGTTTCTAAGAAGATCAGACAACCACCTCTCTTGTAAGCCTGTTTTGTCTCAACTAACCGAGAGCTGGAAGAGTAATCTTACAGCGTTTTATTAAGCTTGAGTTTTTCGGCGGAGGAAATAAGATTTTTAATTTGAAACATGTTTTGATTATTGATATTTTTCCTTTTCTCCTTGAAGAGTTTTACAGAACAAGGGTCCTGCTCATCATAAACGTTATACAGGTAAGTTTGAACTGAAATCAAATCCAGCAAACTCTAACAAACACTAGGATTCGCATCAACCGCGTAGCCATAATATCATTTAGGTTGGTCAAAAATAGAATAGCCTAAATTACAAATCACCTTTTAACAGTAAAACCACCTCAAACAAACCCCTTTGCATGGGAAAAAAACTAAAATTTTGGGCGTTGATCGTGGAATGAAAAATCTAACGTGTCAGCTTATCGATTTATGGAAAGAGCTTTTACCCATTTTCCACCCCTCTAGAACGAGCAAATTCGGAAGGCTATATTGTTTTAGGCATTTCTGATCCATTCGTAATGTTAAGTGAGTGATTCACACTTAATTCTTATGAAATAGAATCAGTATAATGTAGATGAAAACAACGACGTTGTGGCGCCTCATTGTTTCTCAAATAGATTGTAGACCAGAAGGTTTTCTTTATTGATGATTGATCAAACAGGTCTTATAATGTGATTAATTGCTGGTTAATCGAAAATGTCCAGTCTTAATTTTGCTAACAGCATACCTTTCTTTAAAAAAGCGGAATTTTTTTTTTGTCTTCTTCCTCAGTTGCTGTTTACTACAAAGGAAGAAGAATGGGCTCTGGCGAAGGCAAGAGGTATTCGTAGTATAATTTAACTGTTTCCAGCCAATCTGTACAGCTTTCGTTGACAAGTAGTGTTATAGGTCTTCCAGTGGTTTCGTGGGATTTTTTTAGTTGAGAAACATCTTTTGGTAAATTCTTCACTTCTCGCTTTTTTTTCAAAACATATCAACAGCTTAGAGAGAATTTTCTTTTTTTCACTCTGAATGTAACCGGATCTGCTTAAGTTACCGACACGATTATGCTGTACATCTATAAATCTCTTCAACCTTGTCTCGTTCCTTTTTTAGAATTTGTTTACCCTTGTTTAATTGTTTATTTGCCCCACCTTAGAGAAGTGTTCCATTTCGGATGTTCCATCATTTAATTTCCTCTTTTTGAGAGACGAATCATCATTACACGTCTTGAATGTTGAACTTATCTTAATTTTCAGTCCAACACATAAGCTCTTTTTCAAATCTCACATATATTTTACCGAATTTTTGGTAAACTCTGACACGTGTTCTCTTCATCTCCCTTTAGTATTCAACAAGCAGAAATGGCGGCAGCAAAAGATGCTTTGACATCTCGTGAGTACTTTTAATGAATATCGTCATTTGATAACATGATAAAAATTGTTACTTGATGAAATGGTAACGTTGTAGCATAATAACATGATGGCGATGGCATTGTAGAAAATTAGCATGGTAACGTGGTAAAATGAAGATGACCTGTACACATTATAATAAACAATTATTCCACAAGCGCGCTTTGGATATGAGATGATACAAGTGCGAGCGGAACAATTGTTTTATTAAAAACGCCCCAAATATAAATCAGGTTTGACTCCTAACCCTTGATGGCTAAGCCAACGAAAACTCTTGAATTTCATTATTCAATAATCCAGTTTTTAATAATTTATATGGTAACGTGATAAAATGGTCATGAGATAACACGACAGTGTTCTGATATGACGACATGATGATACTGGTAAGAAGGCAAAACGATACAATAATAACGCCCATAACACCATCACGTGGTACAAAGTTGCTATGATTAAGTCACGACGATTATGAAAAGATGATAGCGTAATAACAATTTAAAGGTAACATGGCTACATGACACAGGGATAAAAGAAACGAGCACCTTCAAAGTGCTCATTCCACCTCGTGTACGTAGGAAACGATGGCACAGGGTAATATTTCTCTAAAATGATCCCTGATGTGTGTGTGTTTTGTTTTTTTTTTTCTTTTGTGGTAGACTATTTCCCGGAGCTGGCGAGACAGAAACGTCTTCTTGACCGAAAACATCAGGGGAGACGACGAAATTACTGGAACAAAGTACCGCGGAAAGAATTTGAGGAGAAAGACGATCGGGTGGAGGTAGAAGTTGTACCTCGCTGGGAAGAAAAGGAAACTATCGAAAAAGACGACAACTCAGACGTAACACAAGACGAATGTCAGCCACAAGAAGAGTAAAAAGACATTTCTGTGGAAACGCTAACTGTATTGTCAATGGTAGGGGTGGGGGTGTGGTGTGGTGTGACCACTAGGAATCATAATTAAGTTAGTCAAGGATGCTGAACGAAACCCAAAACGATTCATGTAAGGGGAAAATTGCGTGGAAACCTCCATAGAAAGTAACATAGTTAGCCAGAGAAAATCATTGGATTCTCTTCTAAACGTTGTCCTCTGGATGAAAATTGCTTGCTAAAGACCTTGCGAAAAATACTCCCTTCGTAGAAAATTGGAACAAACTTGCGTATTGGTAAAACTTGAGAAATTCGAAAATCCTCCTTCTTTTATCCTATCCTTCCCCATCTGAGTTTTACTCATGATGAGTTGACTCTGCTTTTATTTATATTAGTTACCCAAGGAAGACTTTTGGAGTAATCTACTATCTCTTCTTGTCGCTATATTCCAATTAATTCAGAGTTAAATATTTCAAAACAGTTCAAAATTATAATATGAACGTATTTAAAGTTTTAACCAACTTATAGTGAAGGAAATATTCTATGTGAAATTATTTGAGATGTAAAGTTTATTAATCGTGGAAAAGCTCTTTTATATGTAAGTATGCACTTCAAGCGAAATACTTTTATTACTTTTATAGAGAAAAAATTATAATAATGGACAAATGCTTCAATAAAAGGTGCTTTAAGACACTCGAAGAAAATGATGATTGACGAAATTTCATTGTAGAGTATTTCAACGTAAAGCAAATGATTTTCTAATTTTCTTAAAACGAAATGGGCTCCGTCCGAATGAATCCATAAAATGTCTCGATGGTACCGTGAACTTGCGGATGATTCTGTCTAATTTCAGACGGTTTTGACCTTGTTACATGGTTTCGTCTGATATCAGGTTCTGTCCGATTTCCGATTATTCTGTCTTTTTTCGGACGGTTCCGTCTGAATTCAGGGGATACCCTCCACATCCCTTGATACACACTGTACTTCACCGTAACTTCTTATGTCGTAAACAGGCCCAAGGACATAACAGAAACAACATCAGAGCTAATGAATAAGAAACGAGATCAGAAACAGATTCGTCAAAATAAACCGATAGGACAAATACTTTTGCGAGTTGGTAATCATCCTTCCCCATTACTTCTGCGGATTTGGATACAAGACTACAGCGTAGTATAGAGGCAGCTAATCAGGGAGATCGATTTTTTTTATATCTTTTGAAAAAAGATTATCACCCTTAAGAGAGGTTTGAAGGATTTATTGACTTCATGTTATTTATTAGCTAGTGAATATTATCTACTATCTCCCAGACTATGGAGACGAAGGAGAGAGCGGCCTAGGGGCAAATGGGTTATGACAATTGCAAAGGAAATAAACTCAATCATTTTCCTTTGTTCAACCCATGCCGGTTTGTGTGTGCCCGCGTTCTCACTCGTTTTCACCAACCGAGGGCTTAGAATAGGCTCCCCTCCAAAGAGAGCTGGGTTGGTGATCTTTTTATCCCGGGGAGAAGGGGCGTGGGTGACCCAGGGTATATTGCCAAGAAAAACCAAAATACCGAAGTGTATTGTGGGATCCATGAGTCAGTCGAAAAAAAACATGGCGGACCAAATTTCTCTCTGAGTCAGTGATCTTCCTGATCAAAACTCGTCGTCGGGTGAGCTGTAAACGTTAGAGTCCTGTCGTAAATTAATTTGAATAGTTTTTAAGACATTAAGAAATTCTGATCATCTGATGTAGGACGTGAACATCCACAAGAAACTAGCTATTTCTGTTCGGTTCTGTTGTCACTAAGTACTCAAAGCGAGACGGTTTCGATTGAATGAGACAATATGTGAGGAAAAAATAGGAAAAGCTGGCTCTTTGCGGGCATTGAGACTTTTGGGACAGCAAATCGAAATCAAGAGGGGGAGGCTTGGTTTGCTGAAGAGTTTTCAACGCGACACAAGCAAAGTGTTGTTCATACTTCCTGTTCTCTTGACCCGTATTCTTCACGCGCCGATTCATGCTCTGCAAACTTTCCTCTTTGGAAGACATTTTGTGGCTGTAGCTTTCAAGAAGATGCCGTCTTGTCTTCATTTGAACTCTACCGATGAAGTAAATGTGGAAGCGATTAAAAGGAAAATGAAAGAGGTAAGGAAGCTCTCATACTTATTATGAATGGATGTTTATCACTTGAATACGGATCGATGTGGTAATTTATGCTTCGTCTGGGTAAATAACAAAAGTTTTTTTTAGAAACGGATTCTTACTTAGTTATTAAGAAACTGCAAAAGAAATATCTTATGCGTGGATTTAAGTTAATCCGTTTACGAGTAATCTATTTTTGATAAAATGTGTGTTCCTGTTATTTTGCAAATATGAAGTCCATTATAAAATGAAGAACTTCACGTGTCATTTGTTATTAAAGTAAATATTTGAAAAAAACGGTGAGTTTTTCTACTTTGTCTAAAGAAATATGTCATGGATTTTGATGGATAGGTCTTATTTTTTGTTGGGATGAATGCAGCTGTTTGGATGGCTACTTACTCTTAAGCTGTTTACAAGGAATTATCTGCTGTGCAGATACATTATTCAAGGCTAATGTCATACACAGTTTAAGCGTTATGGGGAACTCTTCATCATTTTGAATCAGCTACAAAATGAAAATCAAAGAATCAACCAGTAACTTACTTAATAGTACAATGCAAGTATGAATTGGAATTTTTCTTTGCTGTTTGTTAAGGCCCATCTGGTAGAGAATGGTAAAAGCTTTGTTAACAATGTTTGTAGAGAATGCAAATTTGAAATAGAATGTTTCTTTGTTATTTGTTAAGGCCCATCTGGTAGAGAACAGTTAAAGCTTTGTTGACAATGTATGAAGAGTATTTTGCATCAATAATTTTTTCGGAAAAGCAAATCATGGAGATGTTTGTAGTCTACGAGCACAAAGTAGCTTAAAAATACAGTGGATTAATTGATTTAATGGAAGGTGATGCAGTTTTTTAAGAAGAAGGCAAAGCTATTTTCATAACATTCAGTTACAGAGACTTTTTTCACTGCTTGTGTGTAATAGTTGTTTACATTACCTACACATATGTGGGTAAAAGAAGTTTGTGCTCAAATTTGACATACTTTTATACTCATTTTGAGGAGAGAAAATTTGTCTATTAGGAAATTCTCCCTTAACATAAGGTAGATATTATATCTGCTAAGTTGAATGTGAAGTAATTTTTTCATTTTGAAATCTATTACACACTGCAAGAGTCACTTAGAATTTGCATACAGGAAGTTTCATAAAAAAGTTAAGACAACTAAAGGAAAGGATTTAGAGGATATTGAAATTTTGAGGAAACGTTTTCAACAAATATTTGTTCTGTGTTTTGTGAGATAATTTATTTTTGGTTTCATAAATTTCAGTTATAATCATGACAATGATGACATGGTTAGCTTAGAGTGGAAAACTTAGTAACAAATTTCAAATACACTTTATTAAGTTTATTTTGTGAATTGGTCTGTTAAAGTTTTTAACAAATATATGACATGACTTAGCAACAATTTTTTCCAAAAGTGGACATATCCTGATGCTGAATTGTTATATGCAATGAGCTGTGTATTTATACTTTGTGTTTGGATCTCTTGAACATATCTTTATAAGCAGCTGTTCACAAGAAACTAGAATGGAATCTCTCTATATAGACTCTACATGTATGTAAACATATTTTGTCAAAATTGTGTCTAGTTGTGGTGTTTAAAACATCTTAAAGACACTTTTTAAAGCAGCTGTACCATTTGCTGTGTATCAGAAGCAGTTTAGATCATCAGTAAGTCAGCCATTAGATGTGGACTTAAAACTACATGTGGCTGGGTAACACAAGCTTTTCAATTTTTTTTATTTGTAAGCAATGATCTGGTATGATTGGTAAATAATTGGTTAGTCAGTCATTTGATGTGTAGTGAGTGAGTTAGTCATATTATCAGTTGGTTGGCCAATTAGCTGTCAGTTAACCCTTTCATGTCCAAGTTCTAAGAACCAATTGTTCACTGAACTTTCCTTAGAATGTGCACTCCAGCTGGTTTGGTTTTAAATAAAAATATTCCCCCTTGTAACATTCTTGTTTCTTCACATCACCTTTCTGCTGAGAAATGTAGTGGTATTGTGTGGAAAAATTCCATTGGTCACCTCTGGGAGTGAAAGGGTCAATTCATTCAGTTACATGTGCCAGTTAGTGAGTTAAAGTTTTGGACCACATCACTTGAATAACATATTCCCTTGTGTCTATTAACACCTCTGCCTGTCATATACTCTTTTTTTTTTAATATTACTGTATTTCTGTTTGCTCAGGGGAGTTGTGATAATTGTGAAAAGTCAGGAGCAGATTTGTGGGTCTGCTTGCAGGTTTGTTAGTAATCTTTCAAACAATATTATTTATACGTTTATTAGGGTCTCAGTTGTACTGGCCCTTTTTATAAATTATTTCACTAAGAAGATTGATTAACAGTGAGAGACTAGGTAGTGTTTGTAGAAGTTCTGGTAATTATAATTTTAGGAATAAGGGCTTTCAAAGTTTGAATTAATGAGAAGAACTAGAGCGCTAAAAATTTGTAATTTCTCCATCTATGTACTTAGCATCACAATATGTGTACCTAGTTATTTATTAACTAGTGTCATACTATTCTTTCCTTTCAGAAGTGTTGTTCCTTTGTAGGGTGTGGGCGATTTGGTAGCAATCACATTGAGCTTCACAATCAGGTAAAGTGAGCTTTGAAAGCTCCTAGCTTAAAAAATAAGAGAAATACCTCACACCTTTTATATTCTGGATGCAGGTTGTTTATCATACTTTTGACATGAGAGTCCCTTCCCTTATTGGCTATGTAAATGCTTTAACAACCTAACCTCCTATGGGCATTTTACTTCCTGTTATGGATCAAATATGGCTGTGGGTTGTGCTGCATTTTGATGAAATAGTTCACAGAAATGTGTGACTTTAGTTAATACTAATTCTGATCACTTTAGGATAGTGGTCTTTATGATCCATCAAATATTTGTGATCCCTGATTTTCAAACCTTACATCTGCTATAAGTCTTCATTCAAAATTTAATTAAAAAAGAGAGAACATTTCATGGTTGTTACAGAAGAAGCGAGAAAACATCCCACGAAGCAAACAGTGAGCTGTTTGTAAATATTTTCAAATGTGTGTTGCAAAATATTTGAAGGATGATAAACACAATAGCCTCTATTTTGTGGGAAAATATGCTCATATATTTGTCCTTGGACATTATCTGTTCCTTGAAGCTCACAGTTTGCATCGTTGAACAAATGATGTATGCGGACAAAGTTTGTCCACAAAAATATGCACAGATATTTAATATCTGTACATATTTTTGTGCCAAATAGAGGCTTTTGTTGATATATGAATGATTGAGAGCAGCAAGGCTACAGCCTCTCACAATGCCCTATGGTGTTGCAGATTTCATATAACTCCTTAGGACCCACCTTTAACATGATTATCCTCATCACTAACAACTGCAACAGCAAGAATTTGCTCAAGATCAACACAAATTCTCTTTAGTGACTAGTTCCTTGAACCTCTAGGTATTTGTGTGATAATATGCTGATACAGAAGGGAGAAATTAAGCATTGGTCACTCTAGGGGCTTAAATGGTGAAACCAGCTGTTAGATTCTCTGATGGATTCCAACAAGATCACCAGCAGCCTATCACATGCCCCAAAGCCATGCTTTTCATTTCCAGGATACTACTTAAAATTTAATGACAATCTTTTGTGGTCTACAGGAAACCAATCACCACTTGTGTTTACAACTTCAAGATTTTAAAATGTGGTGTTTTAGCTGCCAGGCTGAAGTGCAGCCATCTGATAGCTCTGCAGGTAGTACTGATGGAACTAGTCCTTCAAGACCAAAGGTATTGTAAATATGAATAAAGGGGGTAATAGCCTTGCTGGTGTTGCATTGGTGGGAGAGTATAACAGGGTAATTTGTTATTATTAACTGAGTTGATAACATAAATTGGCTATGGTAAAGAGTTAAAAAGCTGGTGTTTCGAGCATTAGCCCTTTGTCGATCTCTCTGATGAGGGGCTAATGCCCTAACTCTTGAAACTGCAGGTTGGTTTTTTGTTTTTATGATATAGTACACTTTTTGATTGACTGTCAAATCAAATCAAAGTTGTCACTGACAATGACCATGTAGTAGAGAGAAATTTATTGCGGTGAACATTCAAAGTAAAACTGAAAAAATTGGCCAAGTGAGAATAAAGGATTGATCAAGTCATGATTATTGGTCTGGAAGATGGCACAAGTTGCAAACCTGATGCACACACCCTCCACTAGATAAGGGCAGCAGTTTACTCCTTAAAAACATATTCCATTTGTTATGGATTCCAAAATGCTTTTTTCTTTGATTTGCCTTAGACTCATGAGGTTTTGGATATGGAAGATGCTCTAGAATTGGAGAAAGGTTTAAAGCCAAGAGGTGAGAAGACTATTAATATTTTATTTGAGTGCAAATCAAAAAGTACCTGTTTAAAGACACTGACTCATTTGAGTCATTAACAGCTTGTACTAAAAGTTGTTACAGTATCCTTTTGTAAAAAAAAGTATATGAGCTTTTAACAGTGAAGTTACATTCAACTTAATTCATTCAAACTAGTTTTATTGTGAATAGGCCAGGGGAAAGAAATAAACTATTCTTTTGGAATTTTTTTGTCACGGTTATAGCTGTAGGATAAAATAAATAACACAGCTTCATGTACCGTGAATGTGATGTTCTGGTATAATGTCAGGGGAGATTGAAAAATTGGCCTAGAAAATGTTTTCCCTCAATTTCTTATGGAGGATGCTACTCTGCTGTCAATTTAAAGAAACATGTACACCTTTGTCTGCATAGGCTATGTACATCCGTACTTATGCCTTAGATAAATTCTTTGATTAAACGAATTGTTAATTATTTTGCTTTATCAGGGTTATGTGGCTTGTCAAACCTTGGAAACACTTGTTACATGAATGCGGCTCTTCAAGCTCTATCAAACTGGTATGGTTGTGTTCTTATGAAGTTGTGTATGATGCAGTTTAATTAACCCTTTACACCCTAATATCAGTATCCATATTTTCTATACTCTTCTCCATACATTTCTTTTGCCATTGACAAGGAGAATTTATTTGAAAATCAAAGCTGCTTAAGTTAGCGATCATTTTCTATTTTCTCATGATCTTAATGAATGGTTTAGCAGTATTACTGTATGGAGAAATTAGATGCTGGTCACTCTTAGGGTTTAAAGGGTTAAGTTTTATCTGTTTTCATCAGGATAATTTTTATAGTTTACGGCCTCTTTGCTGATGATTAGACACAATCATAAATGAGAATTTTATGCGCAACTTGATTTTTTATTATAACTTAACTCACACAATCTTTCAAAATGAGATATTAAACAATTTGGGTCAATTTGACCCAGAGGAGGCTTTTTCTTACACTTTTTATTAGACCCTGAGGTTGTGTGCTCTAAAGAGGTGTGACTTTATCATTATTTATGGAAAAAACATTTAAAAACATGCTCTCCATTCTGTTATGAAGGCTTAACAATAATTGTTTAGAGGCTTCTCCCATAGGAATGTGTTCTCATGTATACTAGGTTCTGGTCACATTTATCAAAACTAATGCACCTTTTTTTCATGTTGTATTTATGATTTGAAGATGTGGATTTTTTTTTTTTTGCAGTCCACCCCTAACTCAATACTTCTTGGAATGTGGCAGCTTTGCGAAAGAAACAAAGAACTCTTCTGTCTGTAAACACTATTCACTTCTAGTTGATGAATTATGGTCTAGGAAAAGGTATAATTATTTAGTACATGTAAATTCAGAGTAATTGTAGTAAGTGAAATGCTGATATTTTCGGTAATTTTGAGCTCACTCATCAAGTACATAAAGTTGGTGATAATTGCTGAAATTGAAGATTAATGTATAGGTCTTTTTGTGTTTGTTTTATGACTGCTCTTTGCAACAAACATTTTACTATATTTAGACCAAGATATGTTGTGCCATCCCAGCTGCTTCGTAGTGTTCGGCAGATCAACTCACAGTTCAGAGGTTATGGGCAACAGGTGAGATCTGTATTTTTAAAAAATTAATTATTTTTAAAGTTCCTTTAATTTTTTGCTGCTGTTCCAAGTCTCAGAACTGTACTCAAAATTTTATGTACAGCCTTGAAAATTCTCCAACAAATCTGTAATGTTTCAATACTTGATGCACTTGTAAGTTTTGATCCTTGATTCTTTTGAGGATCAAAGACTGATAAAAAACTTCCTAGGAACTTTTAACTTACCTTTGTCTCCTACAGTTCTTACTGGAAGGATTACACCATAGTTGTATCAACCACAAGTACTCAGAGTTGTTAAATTTTTTTTATGGGTGAGACCAAGATCTTTTGTTTGTTGCATTGTTTATCTTAGGATGCTCAGGAATTCCTACGCTGCATAATGGATCAGTTACATGAGGAGATGAGGCAGCCTTTGCTGTCACTGACAACTGACCCAGATTCCTCAGAAAGTGATGATGAAGAACCAAACCATCAGAACAAAAGATTGCTAGGGGGAACAAGCCTGTCTCACACTGAAAACCTGCAAGATGGTACATGATGCTTAACCTTTTACACATAACATCAGTATGCTTATTCTATAAACTGTTCACTATACGTTTCCTGAGGTGCTCAGAAGAGACTTTGTATAACAATCAAGAGCTTCTTTGGTTGGTGATGATTTCCATTTTTCTTGTGACCTTAATGTGTGAGGCAGGGGTGATATTTTAAGGAGGATTAGATGCTAGTCAGTCACTGCAATCAAAGGGTCATGTTCATTTGTGGAAGAGATTTGCACATATGACTGTACAGTATCTGTCTGTGGAGACAGAAAAACAAAAAAATGATAGACTGAGAGAGTTTAAGAGTGTTATAAAAGATAAAAATAGACTGTAAGTAAGAAACACAGAAAATTTGGACAAATATTTCATTACAACAAACTTGTATAATCTCTTAATCTGTCTTCATTGGCAGCACTATCTTCTCTTAATCATTTAACTCCCTTTAGTGACCCAGACAGAATTTCTCCTAACAATATCAATAAAAAGTCAACAGACACTTATTGAGGATTTAGGAAAAAAATCAATTAGGGAATTATTGGTTGATCCAATACCAAATTCTCAGAACTAACATGATGAGAATTTTATGGAAGATATTAAGGAGAATTGCTAATGAGAATTTGGGGGGGAAGGATTAATTTTCTTTTCTGAGCTCAAACTAAGGGGATAGTGTTATTTCTTATAGATGATGGTGATGTAGACATGTATTCAGACAGTGGTGATGATGTCATGAATGACAAACCACTTCATGTTGACACAGCAGAAGAGCAGGCTGACCAGGATATGGAGTCTAATGGGGCCTCCAAATCCAAGCGCAGGAAGACTAACACAGATCCTGTGGATGATAATGATGTGACCGTGTCTGTCGAGGGTGAGACAATGATTAATGGTGAAACAGAGCATCCTGATCAAGTTGATGAAAACATGGACAGTGAGGATGTTGCATTAATCAAAGAAGAAAAGCCTGTAGATTCAGGCACAAAGGAGCATATGAAGCAGCCATCTCATCAGGAAAGAGCCAAAAGGGAGCAAATAGCTGAAAGAAGTAAGATATTCAATTGTGCAGTGTTCCCTTGGTCTGGTCTGGTCTGGTCTGGTTTGGCAAGTTCATAGCATATGTGTTCATTAAATGTAATACAGCTCACAATACTGAGATGTTAGCTCCTGTACTTGGAGTGACTTTGCACTGTGTAATTACTAGCCCCTAGAAATGGCTTTTTATTCAACCTTTGTGGAGGTATAATGTAAGTGTGAGTTTCTAAAGCTTAAGATACTCTACAGTAGCCAATTTTTATAATCAACTCAGTTGATAAAAGCAAACTATCTTGTCACCCACTGATGCAGCATCACAGTTTCTGAGAAACGTACCCTTTCTATGCTTAGAGAAATAGTTCCATAAGATGCATTGTTAATCTGTTAAGGCTTGAGATATGTCTTCTTTTAATTTTTAAATCTTAGTACTAATGGAATATTTGAAGTAAAATTCTATAGACTTATCAAACTCTTTTTTTTATCATAGGGAAGAAAAAGAAGAAAGTACCTTTGAACTACAGCAGTATAGTGACTGACCTATTTGATGGCACAATACAGAGTTCAGTGCAGTGCCTTACCTGTCACAGGGTACTAAAGTGCATTTCTCTAATATTTTACAGTAATTTACTGTGATTAAAAATGTGTATTGATATTAGAGCATTACTTGTATTATGATGTCCGTGTTCTATCGAGGAGCACACTTTTTTATGTGTTGTACAAATTCTGTGTTTATGTCTATACTGCTGCAAAATGTTTTTATTAGACAAGGTTGGGAATCAATTTTTGATCACTTAGGAAGGCAACTTGCCATTTTCTATTCTGTAAGTTTGCATGGGCAGAACTTCACTGGGCAAGGAGGAGGGGGAAGGTCTTGCAGTGGCTTTTTGGCAGATGAGAAGGAGGAGAAATGATTGAGACAAAGCTCACTGAGAAATCTTATATTCATAGGTTTCATCAAGGGCAGAAACATTTCAAGATGTTTCACTACCAATTCCAGGTAACAAAACATTTTCCCTATCATATCCATAAGAAGAAATATTTTAAGTTCTCTTCTTTTTGTTTTTAAATCACACAACAATTAATTAATAAGTATTCATGTTGTAACATGCAGAATTTGCATGTACAAGGTTGTTCTAAGTCTAAGAAACACTTATTTTTTCACAGGCAAAGATGAGCTGACAGTTCTTCATGCTTCACAATGCACACCTTTAGCATCATGCTCATCTGTTATAGACAGAGATCAGGATAAAAGCTGGATGTCAACATTACTTGAATGGCTGAGAAGGTGCAGTAGAGAGAATTGTAGAATTGGCCATCACCTCCTAATTGTATGCTACACCATGTATCAAGGACTGTCTGACAAATAAATTGTCTGACTGACTGATGTACTGACAGCCAATTTCCCTAAATATTTCCCCAGTAGATTAATAACATTTTTCTTTGTCATGTAACCCTGATGTTTAATTACCAGGACCAAGGAACATTGAAAATTCAAAGTTTACTGGGTTATAAAATTGTTTCGCCTCTGTTAAATGTTTACTACTAACTGTGCCAGTAGCGACTCACTCCTAGTAAGTTATTATCTGACAAATTTGTGCTGTTTGTTATCTGTAGCTGGTTTTTAGGTCCACAAGTCACACTTTCAGACTGCTTGTCAGCATTTTTTTCAGCAGACGAATTAAAAGGTTTGTCTACACATGGACACATGCCTCATATTCTCATTAATTGCTAGATAATTAATTATGGTTACATATACATTGTATGCTGGCGATTTGGACCCAATAATAAAGTTCTCATCTTTATTATGTCAGTTTGTTGTCAGTTTTGTTCACAAATTTCCAAAATCTTACTGCATCCTATCTCAGTTATTAACCAGATGTGTTTGATGTACAAGAGGGTTTTCATAATCGCATATATAATAACATCTTCTGCATTGATTTGAAATTCTTCACAGTAGCTCTAGGTAGCACCATTGCAAACTTAGTGTTCTGAAATTTTGCTCAAATGTCTTACTCAAAATTTTGCATTTCAAAAGTCTGCGTGGTCTTCTTTTTAATGTATTTTCTACCCTTACAATAAATAATCTCCTATTCCAAAGTTTAAGGGAGCTCCCTTTCAGAGAAAAAATTCAGTTAATATGGTAATTTATCCCATCTCATTGCTCACCATCGTTTTTTTTTTTTACAGGAGATAACATGTACAGCTGTGAAAAGTGCAAAAAGTATGTTTGCTTCAAAGAATGATTTTCTTTAATCTTATTACAACTGTACAGTATAAAACTCTTCCCGCATAACATTATTTTGTTCAACATGGCATAATTTTAGAAAGTTAACATGTCAATTAATCCCTACAGTTTGCACAGCTTTATGTAAAGTAGTAGCAATAGATTTAAGGTAATCTGATTGTCTGAGTGAGAGAGGTGTAGAAAGGACTTGTGGGTAACAATGACTGGAGTTTTAACAGCCTAAGCAGAAGTCATCATCAGAGTCAAGTGACTCCAATAGTGACTTTGGCTCCAATGTTTGAATGTCAGTCATTACTTTTGTCAAGTATCCTTAGGACTGCTCTCATACAGACTATTTAACTACCTGCCTGACTACTTTTACACCAATGTTCAAAGCAATCATTATTACTCAGTATATGTTCTGAAGCTAATTAATTTCTTTCAACTGGTTAATAAACTGGAATCTTTCATAAGAAATGAAAATAAGTAATGTTCATGGTCAGAAAAATCTGTCTGTAGTTATCAATAATTGTAAATTTGGTTGCTCCAAACCTCAAACTTCAGTCTCTCACTGCTAATTTTACATTTCAGGCTGAGAAATGGTGTCAAACTTTGTAAAGTAATGCGCCTTCCTGAAGTAAGTCTAGCATTTCTTATTAATGCCAAAGAATAACATAATTTTGAATTGTATCAAATGATTTACTATACTGTAGATGTTTTGAATTAATTTGCTCACTGCTTTGTTTTATCTTCTTAAATTTGTAGATTTTGTGCATTCATCTGAAGCGTTTTAAACATGAAATGTACTTCTCTTCAAAAATAAATCACTTTATTTCATTCCCATTGACTGGATTGGACATGAAACCATTTTTGGTTAAAGGTACAGAATATGATGTCAACTTATGTGAAGTCTTGACTTAAGTTTCATGTGTTTTAGTGGAATCTTCAATGTTGTTAATTTCCAGAAACATCAGCAGACGCCAAGACACACATCCATGGTTTAGTTAGAACAGAATGATTGTTAAAAACCTCATGAAGAAGCTGTAGTTGAATATCAGTTGTGATGGACATTTTCCAGTTCATACAAAGTTCTTATCAAATCACAAAGCAAAAACTTTTTTCCCCTTTCAGATTTTCATAAACAGGATCCAACCCAGAGGTGTACCACTTATGATCTTGTTGCCATTATCACACATCATGGCAATGTTGGAGGTAAATTGATGTTATGAAATTTACTTTAATTGCCACATTTGTGAGTCATTTTTGCATCTAAGGTAGTAGGCAGTAGGTGAGGTTAGGGGCTTAACCCTTTAACTCCCATGAGTGACCAAGACAGAATTTCTCCTTAAAATATCACTACAATATTATGCAGACAAGTTAAGAGAATAAAGAAAAATATCAATTAGGGGATTATTAGTGGATCAAATACCAAATTCTCCAAACTAATAGCATGAGAACTGTATGACAGACAGTAAGGAGAATTACTAAATGAGATTTTGGGAGTTAAAGGGTTAAGTATAGAAAGGAAACTAAATTTACTTTTAGTACATGTAAGTCTGGCCTTACTTAAATTTTCATTTTCCTCCTGTTAGATTAATTATTGTAGGTACAATTATATTAATTTTTTAACAAGGATGATTTTTCTTCTTCTTCTAGCTGGACATTATGTTACCTTTGCCAAAAACTATATCAATGGTAAATGGTACGAGTTCAATGACTCCTGGGTCAGTGAAGGTATGTGTCAGTCATGCATTAGAGAAATAAACTTTGTTATACAGTATGATCTAATGATTCAAACCACATGTTTAAGGATTCTGAGTTGGTGAAAGTAAATCCCACCAGCATTGTATTTGATAATATAAACAGAATGCTGTATGAATTTGCTGTTAGCTTTGTGTCTTGTTGAAATACAGAGTTGAATACAGTACACTTCTTTACTTTTTCATTTCAGTTTCTGATTCATATGTTGCTGATGTGGAAGCCTATGTGCTGTTTTACAGGTTAGTTGAATATCTCAGGCTATCCTACAAAAAGGGAGGGTAGAGAAGGGTGTTGGCCCCTTAGGAATAAAGTTTACTTCTGATTTGCCTCACTCTTAACTAACTCCTGCATATCCCCTTTTCACAATGATTGCAATTATTTGGAAACTCATGATTACGTATCTGGTTTCTTAAAATGTAGTCACCCTTGGTGTGGAACACAACTTGTGAAAGTAGAAATTTACATGTCGGTTTGATTTTAAATTTTGTTAACAGGAAATCAAGTGACGAAGCCACCAGAGAACGACAGACTTTCTTCAATTTACTGAAAGATGCTCAGGTATTGCAGCTGCACACTTACTCATAAGCATTATTTCTGTTTTGCTAATCCAAATATTTTTCTGATCTTTGGTGAAGGAACATGCTCTTTTTTCTTTTGATTGTGTCAAGAAGACATAATTTATTACATGATACATGTATTCTTTTAAGAAATGATTTTTATTCCCAGACACTAAGCCACCCAGTCTGTCAGGGCTGTGGACCTCATAGCCATCCTTTCTTCTTTTTAATCACCATTCCTTTTTTTTTACATAGCCAATCTTTTGCAACAAGGAGATAACTAAGTGAAATGTTTGGAAGCTTTTACTAAAGAGTAGCTTTTCATTTGTCATGTTTTTTTATTATTATTATTTTATTTACTCCGTAGACCCATGAATCCAGGTATTTTGTTTCAAAGAAATGGTTGACAAAGTTTCAGTCTTGTATGGAGCCAGGTAATTGAGCATGAGATCATTGATACATGTATGTTAAATGTGAAAATTGTTTCTGACCCTGTACTTACTAAAACTGCACTTTATTCTTTGTATGAAGATTACCCTTTACACACATGAGCCCTCTTAACCCAACAGAATTGTCAGATAATCAGATGAAACTTCTTCAGTGAACAGGCATTGCTTGAAAGGAAATTTTTAATTGGTTTTTTTAATTGTCAAAGATACTTTTAGGGCTGTCATTAAGGACAAACTTCATCACCTTACAATGTTCTAACTGTACATGTATATACAAATTTTTATGGACCCTACTTTTGCAGGTCCAATCACAAACTCTGATTATTTGTGTCGCCATGGAGGTAAGAATTGCTTCATGCAAAGTCGGGTTTACCGTATTAACCCTTTAACTCCCTGATCAAATTTGTAATTCTCCTTACTGTCAAGCATACAATTCTTATAATGTTAGCTCAGAGAATTTAGTATTGGATCAACTAATTATACCCTAATTTATATTTTTTCCTTTATTCTCGTCACTTATCTGGGTGACATTGTAATGAGAAATTCTGTCTTGGTCACTCATGGTAGTTAAAAAGTCAATGGCAAAGTGTAGAAGTAAGGATAGTCTTGTAGAGCATAGTAGCCTAGTGCTATGCACACCAGAGTCAAGAAGTCAGGGTTCAGTCCTGTCCTGGATCATAATGTTGTGTTCTTGGGCAGTCCATTCCACTGTCACAGTGCCTCTTTTCACCCAGGAGTATGAATGAGTACCAACACACTGTCTTGGAAGTGTACAAATTGTTGTAACATGGACAGAAATCCAGTCAAGGGGGGAGTAGCAAAGTTCTCTTTGTCCATATCCAGGATAAGGTGTGGTTAGTATAGTACTTGACCATGTGGGTTGAAAGTGTTCCTCTCCATACATTGTGTGTGGTTCTTGTCAACCATATTTTCTGTTTTTCCTAGCTGTTCATCCACTGAACTTTGAGAAAATTCATGACATTACAGTTCCACTTCCAGAATCTGTGTGGAAGCATCTTGTTAACCGGTGAGTTTACTAACTAAAGAAACCTTTTTGTACCAAATAGTTCACTAAAACACTTTCATGGTAGTCTCCTTTTAATTGGGAATTTTCTTTGCCTTGGTGTAGGTTTGGTGGAGGTCCCCCAGCTACAAAGCTAAACATCTGCAGACACTGCAAGGTACAGTTTGTAAGCTTAGGATGGTACAGAGAATTGATATTTTGAGACCTGGTTTACTCAATGTAAAATGTTTAAGCAAGACATTTACTTTAAAATCAACACAAAAAATTTTAACTCTTATGTTGCTCTATAAAAGGTTAATGTACTGAAATATAACTAACCCTTTTCATGTTATTTTGCCAGAAAGCCTTAGATGACCTTGAAAGAAGAAGACAAAGAGAAATGGAAATGTTCAAGAGGGTTTGTTTGATATTTCTTTTATCTCAACCCCGCATCAATAACTTCTTTGTATTGAGATTCTAGGCTGCACATTTGTATTTTCTTTTATAATTATACTGATTGTCAATCAGTAAAACATTATAACAAGAAGAATAACAGTAACCATTCCACAAGTAGAACATTTCCTTGGAAGCTATAGCACAAGAAGAAGGATGGCCAATGAAGGAGTAGATTGAAGTGGATAGCAAAAAATAGACTTGGTCTAGTGAAATGTAGTTGTGGCCCTTTTACTTCCAAGATATGAACAAATCAGTAACCTCTTTTGCATTTTCTGCTACACTCTTTTCTTAATTTTTGCATTCAGTGAATCATTAATCCCCAGTTAATGCTTATGTGCTTCTCTTTACCTTTCTGATTGATACTGTAAGGGGAAATTCCTCTTTGGTCTGTTCTGGTAGTGAAAAGGTTCATTTTTGAAGATGCATTAATGGTGATATGCCTCTCTTTTATAGTTACATAGTTTATTACTAATTACTTCTTCTAAAAAGTTTTTTTTTCCCCTCAGTTGAATCATGAGTATCCAGCCAATGAAAATGTGGATGTGTATTTCATCAGTATGCATTGGTTCAGACTATGGGAAATGTTTGTAAAAGGACAGGAAGATGGTACATATGACTTATTTAACATTGTCACCCTCATCACCTCATAACTCAATCTTTGTCAAATGCAGTTTCTTTTTAAGTGTTCAAGAGATTATAGATTTTGTTATCCTGTTTGTCTCAACATCAGACACTTATGATAAAGGTGTGATGAGGGTGGTCACACCAGCTAGGTTCAAAGATTGCCGTAGTACACCTGTTTTAATTAACTAGCATGAGGAGACTAAAAGTATTGCAACTGTAAGATAGCTAGTACTAATGATTTTTCTTGTCTCAGATCCTCCAGGCCCTATAGATAACAGCAATATATTTATTTTAAAGGGAAACACAAAAGTACTCAAACCAAGTAAGTTCTTGTAGGATTTGTACCAACAAGCTACTATCATGCTAAAAATTTTACTTTGATGAAGAAGTATTTTGAACATCTTTTGCAAGGTTGGAAAATATATTCCAGTCCTGAGTGCAGATTCAAACCTCAGACATTTTGATTTGTTGGTTGGATGCCCCACAGATTTGCAAGCTAAACCTGTGCATGAACTTGGTTCATACTTTTAGTATTTAAAGAAAACAACATTCTCATTGCATCCTCAAAATGTTTCTTTGTAGACTCTGAAAATGGGCAGCTGTCACAAGAGACATGGACATTTTTGCATGATATTTATGAAGGAGGTCCTGTGTTATTTTATGAGGGAGAAAAGGACAATGAAGAAGAAAAAAAAGACCTCCAGGATGAGGAGGAAGAAATTCAACAGGAGTGAAACAGTTGATAGGTAATTTTAAAAACATTTCTTGAGCACAAAATTAAGTAAAGCTAGCTTGGTTTTAGGTAACCATTTTATTTACCAACAAAGCTAAGTTCTTCCTCCATTGGACTCAGGTTTCTTTTTCATTAACTCTTGGTGCTTCAAGTGGTAATTTTCTGTTAAGATTATTCATAGGTAAGTGATATTCAGCATTCATGTTTTCTGGGTTTCATGATTTATTACAGGTCCTGTATGCATTGACTGCCAGACACTGAACACCTCTGGACTGTCAAACCCTTTGATGAGAGTTTTATTCTCTGCAAGCCTTTAACAACTACATCCTGTATTTAAAATTAGTGTACTTAGCCTTTTATTTTGTCTCTATGGTTCACCAGGATATTGAGTTCAACTAAAGAAACTTGTTTCTGCCAGTAAAAAAATTCATCCCATGGAATTAAAAAATATCCTTATCTGAAAAATTAATCTAAGATATCCTTGAATGGAATGTAATCCAACTGAGTTCATCAGAGAAAAAAAATACATTTACAATACAAAAGAGAATTCAGTAACCACACAGTAAACATTTGATTTATCTTAAGCTGGTAAAGAACAATCTGAACTACTTACTTTCAGTGTTAGTAATTTTCTGACGAAAAGGGGTGATTGTAAGCATATATTGTCTAAAAATAGATATGATGTGGCAGATTCAAAAACTGAACAAGTTTTTAACATGTGAAGAAAAATTTGAAAAATGTTATTCAAATACGAAATACATGTATTTAAACTCATTCTTAATTATATTATCATCTGTAGTTTAACGCCACCTTTAAGACTCCCTTTCACATTTTTCACAAATTTTGTGAATGTCCAGATCAAAGAATTTGTCTTTAAATAAGTGCTGATTAAGATCTTTTACTGATATGAAGATGTTTCCTTCATGTTCATTGAAGCACCTTCTGGAAAATATTGAGCAATTGGAAAAAGTGGTTTAAAAGGCTTTTTTTCTGTTTTCGTTTGCCAGCATGTTTTATGGAAAATCAGATTAAGGGATGTTGAATTAGGTTCTGTTTCTTAGCCATCAACCCAAAAGTCACAGAAATAAATTGGTATACTGTACTATGCACTCACTACTTAGGCTCTCAATAGGTAGTCCCTTCCAAAAAAATATTCTCAAATAAAGCTTCCTAAGTTGAAACGTTTTAAGCAGGGTTAGCTGACAAATTTGGTACCAAACTTAATTTTCCCCTTCCCTCTCCTCCCTTGCGAAGTAAAATCAGGTAATGGTTATTTTGTAAATAATCTAGATCGAAGTATTATCTGAGGTGACATAAAGGAACTTGAACACCTTTTTGATAACCCAAAATTAGATTAAACTTTCTCTCCAAGGTGTTAAGTAAAGTATCTTATACATGCATGAGGTATTCACTAGGAAACAAGTCCTTCTGTCACCATGTCGATATAAAAATGACAATAAACTTCTCTTCTTCATGGAAAGTCAGCTCCGTTTCTATTGTGTTGTGTCCATATATATTCCCCCTCCCTATCAAGATGAGGTTTTCGTGATGTTGGACAGAGACCAAGATTGTTTTGGAATATCCAGCTATGAAGAAAATGAAATAGACCTGATCTTGGTTATCATTATCTGAGTAGGTTTTCAGCTGCAGTGCGAGCAATGTGTTTACTTTTCAGCCATGTTGTTTTGCTACCGTGTCCTTGCCATGTGAGGTAACCCTTGCATAAAAAACAAAATAGCACACCCTACATTCCTAAAATAATAATGATGTCAATTTTGACAAAATATAAAATTTATCCTATAAATTTCAGCTAGTCATCAGTGACACAATGCATGTTCAAGAACCAAATAAAACACTGATTTATTTTCGACACTTTAAATATGGATTATCACTAGAAGAGGGTTCTTCAGACTACCTTAAGTAAGAATACTACTAACACTATATCAACATTTTTCATACATAAATGACTTTACGTAAGAAAGTCTAATGATCTCCCTAGGACAGTGCTAGGTTCTTAATAAAAGAACGGTAATGCACTAATACATTTCCCATTCTTACATTTGCAGTACATCTTTGCATTTCTTACTGTTGATTCACAGAGGATGGCATATTAAAGTGCGCAATTTTAAAACACAGGTGAAAAGCTAAGGCAAGAGTGTCTCCTTCCAGTAGAACTTTCATTTTGATCAGAAACAACATGGTACAAAAGAACCTGATTTGGGATTTGGAGATATTTGGCACAATATGATCTCTAAATTAAACATAGGTAAATCAATTGGCTGCTACAGTAACTTAAGAAAAGCTGACATTTTGAGTATCAGCTCTCACCCTTGTCAGTATAAAACTTTCCTTAGAAACTTAACTACCAAACAGATTTGATTTAGTGCTCAGGGCACTTATTTACTTTTGGTTTCTCAAGGGAGGGTGCTTATTCAAAACAAGGTGCTTATTTCCTTTCTCAGAAATAGTAAAATGTTTGAAACAAAGCTTTGATGGCTACTTGAAAAGAAACAATACGAAGGGAAAATGGAGGTGTTGTCCCTGAATCTTTCTTGGCTAAAACGACCAGCCAAGCAATCATCACAAATTTTAAGACAAAATCATTTATTTAAAGGAACTGTGCACTCGGGTGAACATAATAGTTTAGATACTGAGATGAAGACCACTGTTTTTGTGATGACGCTCTACGTGAGCAATCAAAGAAAGATGAACCATGGTTGATCTCAATGTAGTTGTACTCTACAGTGCAATCACCGAAACAGAAGAGGGGCGCTTATTGGAATGAGAGTCCTTTTTAAATAGGGGCACTTTTTAACCAAAACAAATTAGATGGGGTATATTTTGGAGAGGGGGCAGTTATCAAAACGAGGGTGGTCAATAAAATTATTACACTAGATCATCATTCTCTTGTTCTCTCTCAGATACCTATTCTCTCTATCAGATGATTATCTTCTTTGTATCTAAAACATACTTCCAATTCCTCCATCTCCACCCTCTGCTGAACTTACCCACCCCAATTATTTCTAAATTTCTAAAGGCTGACTCACACTAACTGGAAAGTCATTGACGTAAGTATACGTGACAAGCTTTTATTGTTTCTTCAAAAACCAGTTTCTATTAATTGTCTACACATTATGTCAGCCTGACTTGCTGCCTACTGTCTCAAGTGCAAAGTTTTCAAAATTCCTCACCCCATCACATAGTCAATTTTGCTTGAAATTTTCTTACAACCAGACAGAGAAAATACCTTCTGGTCTTCTGGAAAGTATAACAATTCATCAGCTACTCTGTTTAGGATAGAATCTGTGACTGGGTGTCCTTTCTTCTCTAAATCGGCTTTAGCACACTTTTTAACGTGAGGTCTCTCCATCGGCAAAAACGGAATAAGGTAATCTATGAGATTTTTTTCAATTAGAGAGGAATGCCGAAATCCACCGAGATTGATGACTTTCTCCATCTCTTTAATCGTGTTGTCTTCTCATTTCTTTCCGTCTTTCAAGTGTTTTAGAACAACACCGTTGATAAGATGACCCTCCCGTATTGCTAAGAAATATGAAGATACTTTGACGGTAATCGATCTTGCCTTCATCAGGGGGGTAATGATCCAAGAAGGGTTTAAGCACATCTATGAGGCCTGTGGGCATTTTATCCATTTCGTCAAAGATAAACAGCGATCTGGGGCACTTTTTTACAGAATCTATCACTAGTTCGCGCAGCTTTTCCTTGTAATCATCTACTTTGTTCTGATTAGGGAATTCATGAGTAGCTATGATCTGATGAATATAATCACTCTCCAATCCCTTCTTGAAGATATGTTCGGCTATGATTTTCCTCACAAAGTTCTTCCCTGATCCTGTCCAGCCGTTGAAGGAAAGGGCTAACGCTTTATCAGGTGACTCATTGTTCAAATGTCCGACAAGAGCCTTTAAAACGGTCTCAGCGATCAAGTGTTGACCAAGAACACGCCTTCGAAGGGCTGACTGTAAACCCGTCATGTTGAGTTTAATCCACTTGTTCTTACAGCATTCAGCACAGCATTCAGTGAAATGACAATAAATTTTTGGCGCAAAGTAATAGCCACTTACAAGAAAAACACCTCCAACAATACCTTCAAAAAGTACTGCACTTATCATCGGTGCACACAAAATTGTCATCAGCAGCACAAACCTCCCCTTGTTCTCCATATTTTTGCAGTATTGACGAGCGCTTTAGTCCGCTTGAAGGTTTTCTGAAAAAAAACTTCTGTATTATTTAGAACAGCAATTTTCCCAATCAATTGACCAATGACCTTCCTTGCTAGAGTAATTTAATGTAAACAAGTTGCTAGCGGGGGCCTTTTTTCCGGGAAACGCGCGCTATGTTTGCTGGCAGATTTTCTAGAAAACTTTCGTGTTATTTAGTACAGATGTTTTCATTGGTTAGTCTCAATCAATTGATTAATGACCTTTCTTGTAAAAGTAAATTATTTATAAAAGTCGCTACCAGGGGCCCTTCTTCCGGGAAAGCGCGTTTTGTTTGCCTGTAGGTTTTCTAGAAAACTTCCGTGTTATTTAGTACAGCAATTTTCATTGGTTAGTCTCAATCAATTTATTAATAACTTTCCTCGTCAGAGTAACTAATTTTTACAAGTCGCTAGCAGGAGACCTTTTTCCAGGAACCGCGCGCTTTGTTAATGCACAAACAACTCTCAGAACCTGAGAGTTTGAGATCATCCCTTATTTTTGCTAAGACGATGTCTTCCGAAGAGGTTGGAGATAAACCTGAGGGAAAAGGGGAAATTTTTGAAAGCTCTGCAGCGGAAAGTGTAGCTGAAGGTGTCGAAGACAAAGGTGCAAACAAACGTCAGGTATCTGAGAAGGACATGGAGGAAGGTAAAGAAACGCAGGAACGTAATACACTCACAGGGGAAATAATTGGCAGAGACAATCATAGAGGGAAAAACACACCTGCTCGTGAATCTGTAAAGACAGCACCAGATAAGCGAGAATTAACAAACCTTGACCTTAAAGATAACAAAGGCGATCGGACACTTGCTGATAAATCTCCGGAAAAAGAGTCGGATGAGCAGCGATCAGATCCTGAGAGGAAGCGACAACCGAAACTTATCCACATCGCGAATCCTGGTACCAAGTCGCAATCAAGTTATTTTCCCCTTGCGGGAATTTTAGCCGCCGCAGTTGCATGTATTGCTGTAGCTATTTACCTTGCTCCTCCTAAGAACGATATGAAGACTGACTTTGACTTGGAGAGAGTCTTTGGGCTTGAAGAGTTACAGTTGTCATTCACTAATCAGACCGAACGGTTCTGGAAGAATTTAGGAAGTCGCGGATTGACTCACCTACGGAATAAGGATCCTTCACAACCACTGGTGTTCTTACTGGCTGCACCTCCAGCATCACACGAATGGGTGGATTGCCTGGCCATTAAACTAGCAGAAGTGCTGAATCCAAAAAATGAAAAAACTTTGGCCAGAATTGATGGTGAAAAAGAGAAAGCAAATCTTCCAGAAAAGACCAAAATGACGATGGACAATTTGCTGAAGACAAAAATTGAGGCTCTTCACAAGGTAGTGCTCATCCATCACCTTGAGCTTCTCCCGCCACCCTCACAACTTCTGTTTCACTCTTATTGTGATGATCAAAATGCACCATATAAGGAATTGACCTTTATTTTTACTGTACATATGCCAGAAGAGCCCAGCCCATCTCTGTCTCTTAAGGAAACAGAGGGAAGTGTGGAGAAATATCTTTCAGGTGACGTTTGGGCAAAGGATGATAAGGATGCAGTTGCTGCTCTCCTGGTCCGCATCGCTGATACCGTGGTGCTCATGAATGGAGAAACTAGTGGTTCATTAAGGGACTTGTGTTCTAAATTGTATAACTGTTAGCAGTGATTGGAAGGATAAGTTAGTGAATCATCGTTACTCTTTCAGACATGTAGGATTTACCAGAATGTAGCAAATTTAGAGTTTAGTCAACCAGGGAATTTTGGTTGACTTGATTGAGCACTTAACATGAAGATTAATCCATATTATTATAAATCTAGACATCAATAACTGAGAGGCTTGAACTTGGAACAGGCCGCGTACATATTATCATTTTTCCTTTTCCTTTAGATTGAGCAATTTGTTTAACATACAAGTCATAAGACTTGGGTAGAGCCAATAGCTTTTCACCATGCTAACCGGTTCTAATTTCGAAATTACTTTAGTATATTACCTCTAAGGCATCTGTGCACGTGTCATTAGCAATTAAGCAAGCATGCAAACAACAAGTTTATTTCTAGCTTCTAAGAAAGTTTTAGCTCCATTTCATCAAACTATTCACAATTGGAGAAGTGGGTGGCTAAATGCGCAGGCTGTGGAACCCGATTGCCGAGCATGGCTGGGGATTAGTAGTAGCGATTCCTAAACCGAACTCTTCTGAGGTAAGGCTTATCCACGACTGCTCTCGACCGCATGGGCGTGCTGTTAATGATTTTAGCGGCACGTGGTATTTTAAATTTCAGTCTCTAGATGACGCTATCAAACTCCTAAAAACCTAATTATTTCATGGCTAAAATAGATCTCAAACATGCTTACCGGTCGGTACCCATCCACCCTGTAAATCATCAGGCTACAAGCGGCTTACTGTAATTAACGAAATGAAAATCTGTAATTTGCGAAATGGAAATATGCTCACATGATTTGCAAAATAGAAATCTGTAATTTGCGATTTCTATTGTGCAAATCATAAGCATATTTCCATCTCGCAAATTACAGATTTTAATTTTATTTCGTTTCGTTTCGTTTCGCAAATTACAGTAAACTCTACAGGCTGCAAGTGGTGGTTTTCGGGGGACGATGTTGGCAGTTACTTTTACGACACTCGCCTTTCATTTGGTGCTTAAAGCTCTCCTGAAATCTTTCATCGTCTAACACAGGCTGTTCGGTGCATGATGTGGAAGAGAGGTTTTGTGAACATTATCATTTATCTCGACGATTTCCTTTTCATTGGGGCTACGCAAGCGGAATGCACCCATGCCTATGAAGTCTTGCTACAATTGCTGCAGGATTTAGGCTTTACTATCAGTCAGCGTAAACTTGTGCTACCCACCCGCAAATTAACCTTTCTGGGTGTAGAACTGGATACAATCTCGTATAGCATGGTGCTCCCACAGGAGAAACTTCACGAATGCCAGATCATGGTTTCTAGTTTCTTGCATAAAGGGCGACTGGCAGGTAAACTAAATTGGGCGTGCAGAATTGTTTACGGCGAGTGTTGGTTTCTTCGCCGCGTCCTTAGCATCCTGAATTCCCTTCCCTTGGGTGCTAAGCATCGTTTAGCTCCCTCCTTTTACCGTGATATCGCTTGGTGGGTACAATTTTTGCAAGCCTTTAACGGGAACCAATTCCTCCTGCATGACCGACCAACGGTGGATGTTATGACCGATTCGTGCTCTCTCAGCAGGTGACATCGAATCGAACACGAGGTTCTTTCGTTGGCTGTAAGAAAGGAACAGGAGGAACAGGAACTTCTCACTTGACCACCCAGCTTGGTCGTGTCTACATATTAACCACAGAGAAACTTTAGCCGGCTATAATTCTTGCTGCGAATCGATGGGGCCATCTCTGGGCATCGAGTTGTTATTTACTTATCTCGCGGGTCTTCGTAAAACTATCGCCGATTCGGTTTCGTGCCTTCATGAGCGCCCTCATCTGTTATCCTTTTACTCCGTCTTCACCAGGGACGCTTAGGTTGCGCTGCGGCGGCCAATTTGGCTCTGACGGATTACCTGTCGTCTCACGGTCACTCCTCCCTCGGTTGGCATCAGGAAATACTAAGTATCGGTCTCAGCTCTATACAGAATCCACTAAAGCAACTAACAAAACTCATCGCGACACCTACTCCAGGTTTTCCCTCTACATGGGCTACACCCCGGTGCCAGTTCAGCCTGATCACCTTCTGCAGTACGCTGCTTTCTTAGCCCGCAGTCCTAAAGCTGCCTCTGTCCGAAGCTACATGAACATCGTAGGTATTCCTCACAAGGAGTTTGGCCAGCCCAATTTGCTGCTCGATAATTGGCCGCTTAAGTCGGAGTTCAAAGGGCTAACAAAAAGCCAGAAACACCCTCTACGCTCCTATAGCTCCATGATCGAGGGTCCCCAATAGGTTTTTCGGGATCCGGGATTGGGCTTGTTTGAAAGTCGGAATCTTAAATTCCCGGAGAAGATGCGAAGGCTTTACTAGGACAGATCAGTACCAACACCCAGCGAGTCTTCAACAACACTAAGGAGCGACAAAAACAAAAATTCGAGAAGCTTCTCCTTGAACAGAAAGCAGCCAACAAGTCAACCTCGAAACCCAACGTTGACCAAACAAACTGAGTCATTAACCTGTCTTCCAGAACACACCGCTCAGACCCATAGTGTCCTGTGTCAACACCCTTTGCTTACGACCTATCGGGTCACTCAGCTAGAATTTTGTCTCCTCTCACAGGTAACTCCAACTACACAGTAATTGCTTTTCTGGCAGTTAAATATTATCCTGACCTTTGGAATTATGTGCTGTAGTTCACAAAAGCAAACTTGTATCTCAGATTTGTCTTTTAATTTTTAGTAATGGATTGCATGCATTGATTTTTTTTGTCTTTTTACCATTTGCAACCACTCTCTTTTCCACAACAGGTCAATAACCATTTTTACACCTTTTGCTGTTTATTTACGCAAAATGCACATTCATTTATGTCAACAGTTGAAACTATAAGGCAAATATACATTCATTGGCACTTTCCATGAACTTCATTGACACGAACAAACTTTCAAAAATGGTATTTGCATGTGTATTAACATTCAATAGCAGTAACAGATGAACAATTGCACCTCTGGACAATCAAACATAACAAATATACTTTCAATCTCGTGCAATGGTTGATCATTAACAACTTAAAGAAAATCAATTACATGGTATGACAATCAATTGCATATTAGAGACATACAATAATACAATTTGTATAGAGACGCACAATCAATTGCACCTTCATACAATCATTTATTCAAAATGGTCAATCATTAACGTGAACTGACAAACATGTGTAGTAATAACAATCAACTTGGGAAAAGGAAATTTCAAAATTGCTCAATTAAAGTGTACTGTAATGTAATGTTTTGTAATTTATGTCAGGTCCTTTATGCATGGACTGCCAGACACTGAAGACTTCTAGACTGCAAAACCCTTTGAGGAGAGTTTCATTCTCTGCAAGCCTTTAATAACCCTAACTATATCCAGTTTTTAAGATGAGTGTACTTGTTATTTTGTCTCTACAGTTAGCCAGGATGTTAAATTCAACCAAAGAAATTTATTTGTGCCAGTATAAAACTCAGCCTAAAGAATACAAAAACATTAATATCTGAAAATTAATCTATTGACATCCTAGAATGGAATGTAATCCAACAGAGTTCATCAAAGAAAAAAATACATTTACAATACAAAAGAAAGTTAAGTAACCACACAGTGAACATTTGATTTAGTGCATGAGGAACAATGTGAACTACTCACTTTCACTGTAATTTTCTGACAGAGCAAAATTTTAAAGTTTTCTTGTATAAGGGGTGATTGTGAAAATATAGTCCAAAATTTGATATGCTGTGACAGATTCTTATTTGAAAATGTCATAAACTGAACAAGTTTCTGACAAGTGAGAGAAATTTGAAAAATTTTATTCAGATACGAAATACATGTATTTAAACTCACACTTAATTAAATTATCATCTGTAGTTTAAGATCACCTTTGAGACTCCCTTTCACAATTTTCACAAATTATATGAACTCGTTTGATGGAAACAAACGTACAGCACCGTAAACAGCAGCAAAGCAGTAAGAAGAAATGTCTGCTCTACAGTCCGAAGACACAATAGAAATCAGTTCTGACAGCTTTGTGTTAAGTCACTTAAAATTTACTATTTCAAACTTTTTTGTCAACGAAGAATGTGCTGAAAAGTTACGAAACTTGAACACAATTAGAACTGGTTTTATTACTCAGATTTCCAAATGGACTTCAGGCAATTGTTATGCTAATCTCTTGAATTGCTTGAGTCAGGTCTATGTATTACTCGTGTATAAGTCGAGGGTGAATTTTTAGGTTGATTTTTTGGTCATAAAAGGTCGACTTATATACGAGTAAATACAGTACTATCAGAAGAGGGTTCTTCAGACTACCTGTAGTAAGAATTCTACTTACACTATATCAACATCTTTCATACTCAAATAAAGTTACCCATGAAAGTCTACTGATCTTCCTAAGTAATGGTACCTAGCATAGCTAATCTGTAGGGACTCAAGACACAACCATCTCTCGTACAACAGAGTCAAGAATTTTCTATTTGACTGTCATGTCTCACTGAAAGATTAGTAGACCCAAGTAGATCTCTCTTAAGAGAAACATGCTAAGACAGTGCCAGGTTCCTTGAGAAAGAAAGAAAACGTACTAATACAATTCTTGTTCTTAGATTTTTAGTACATTTCTTTCTGATGATTTACAGAAGATAGCAAATTAAAGTGCACAATTTTAGAATACAGGTGAAAAGCTAAGGGAAGAATGTCTACTTTACTAAATCATTGCTTTCAGTAGAAATTTTATTTTGATGAGAAACATGGTACAGGAGAGCCTGATTTGGGATTTGGAGATGTTTGGCACAATATAATCCCAAAATTAAAAAGATTTAAATCAATTGGCTGCTACAGTAACTCAAGAGAAGCTCATTTTAAGTATCATCCTTTATCCTTATTGATCTGAAAGAACAAGTGGGATTGAAATGCCTGATTTCCTCAGTTGTTTAAGTTCTAAATGTCTCTTCATTAATTTCTAGTCTCTCATCAACCAAGTATTTTTGTTACTCTCTAAAGCAGTATGAAACTTTCCTTAGAAACTAAATTACCATAAAGATTTGATTCAGCACTCAGGGCACTTGGCTACATTTGGTTCCCTAAGTAAGGGTTCTTTTTCAAAACAGTGTGCTCATTTCCTTCTTCAGAAATAGCAAAATGTGTCAAACAAAGCTTTGATGGTTATTTGAAAAGAATCAATTCAAATGGAAAGTGGAGGTGTTGTCCCTAAATCCTTCCTGGCTAGAACAACCAGCCAAGCAAAATTATAAGACAAAATCATGTGTTTGAAGGAACTGTGCACTCAGGTAAACATAATAGTTGAGAAACTAAGAGGAACACCACTGTTTTTGTTATAAGGCTCTACAAGAGCAATTGGAGGGCTCAGAGCAAGAACGATCCCTTGATTTTTCGGCCATTTTTGAAAGTGTCCACATGCCAAAATTCAACTACTTCTGAACACTTTCAAAAATGGCCGAAAAATCAAGGGATTGTTCTTGCTCTGAGCCCTCCAATTAACCCTTTAACTCCTATGAGTGACTGAGACAGAATTTCTCCTTACAATATCAATACAACATCAACCAGATAAGTGATAAAAATAAAGAAAAATATCAATTTGGGGATAATTAGTTGATCCAATACTAAATTCTCTGAACTAACAATATAAGAATTGTATGGTTGACAGTAAGGAGAATTAGAAAATTGATCTGGGAGTTCAAGGGTTAAAGAAAGAGGACCCATACATGATAGATCTAAGTGTAAATGTACTCTGCAGTGCATCACTGAAACTGAAGAGGAGGGCTAATTGGTATAGAGGCACCTATTGGAATGAGAGTGCTTATTGAATTGCCACATTTATTTACAAAAACAAATTGGATGGAGGTGCCTATTAAAAAGGGGGCATTTATTAGAACAAGGGCAAATTATTACACTTGTTTTTCATTCTCTTGATCTCTCTCAGATACCTGTTCTCTCAGATAACTGTCTTCTTTGTATCTAAAACATACTTCCAATTCCTCCATCTCCACTCTCTGCTGAACTTACCCCACCCCACCCCTCCCATTTCTAAAACTAAGTTTTAAAGGCTGACTCACACTTACTGAAAATCATTACTGTAAGTCTATGTGACAAGCTTGTGCTATTTCTTCAAAAACTAGTTTCTATTAATTCTCTACACATTATCTCAGCCTGACTTGTTGCCTACTATGTTTTTAAATTCCTCACCCCATCACATAGTCAACTTTGCTTGAAATTTTCTTACAACCAGACTGAGAAAATACCTTCTGGTGTTCTGGAAAGTATAACAATTCATCTGCTACTCTGTTTAAGATGGATTCTGTGACTGGGTGTCCTTTCTTTTCTAAATCGGCTTTGGCACACATTTTAACGTGAGATCTCTCCATCGGCATAAATGGAATAAAGTAATCTATGAGATTTTTTTCAATTAGAGAGGAATGCCAAAATCCACCCTTGTTATTAAATTCACCGAGATTGATAACTTTGTCCATCTCTTTAATCTTGATGTCTTCTCGTTCCTTTCCGTCTTTCCAGTGTTTTAGAACAGCACTGTTGATAAGATGACCCCCCGTATTGCTAAGGAATATGAAGATACTTTGACGGTAATCGATCTTGCCTACGTCAGGAGGGTAGTGATCTAAGTAGGGTTTAAGTACATCTATGAGGCCTATTGGCATTTTGTCCATTTCATCGAAGATAAATAGCGATCTGGAGCACTTTGATACAGAACCTATCACTCGATTGCGCAGCTGTCGCTTGTAAAAGTCCACTTCGGACTGATGAGGGAATTCATGGGTAGCTATGATCTGATGAACATAATCACTCTCCAATCCCTTTTTGAAGATATGTTCGGCAATGATTTTGCTCACAAAGTTCTTTCCTGATCCTGTCCAGCCGTTGAAGGAAAGGGCTAACGCTTTATCAGGCGACTTGTTGTTCAAATGTCCAACAAGAGCCTTTAAAACGGTCTCGGTGATCAAGTGTTGACCAAAAACACGCCTCCGAAGGGCTGACTGTAAACCCGTTATGTTGGGTTTAATCCACTTGTTCTTACAGCATTCAGTGAAATGACAATAAATTTTAGGCGCCAAGTAGCCACTTACAAGAACAGTACCTCCAACAATACCTTCAATGAGAACTGCGCTTATAGTAGGTGCCCACAAAATTATCATCAGCTGTATAAGTCCCTTCTTCCCCATGTTGCCGCACGATCTCCGTGCGCTTTTGTGCGCAATTTAGTACAGTAATTTTCAGTGGCCACTCTAAACCAATTGGCCAATGACTTACCTTGTTAGAACAAGTAATTTATATGAGTGGTTACCAAGAACACTTCCTGATACCGCGTGCACTGGTCACGAACATTAGTCACGCAGAAACAGTTTTTTGTTTGAGCACTACTCTACACGAGATCAAGTTGTTTACACGATGTCTTCCGAAGACGTTGATGATAAATTCTGCGAAGGGGGAGCGGAATCTCAGCTTGATGGAGAAGGGGGAGCCGATGAAACGTTTGCGAAGGAAAATGGAGCTGAAGGTGACGAAGACAAAGGTTTAAACGAACATGAGGTATTTAAGAAGGACAAGGAGGAAGGTAAAGGGGCAGAGAAACGTAATGCACTCACTGAGGGAAAAAGTGGCGGAGACAATCAAAGAGGGAAAAACAAACATGTTCGTGAATCTGTAAATATAGCGCCCGCTAAGCAGGAATTAACTAACCTTGACCTAAAAGAAGGCATAGAAAATCAGACAGTTGCTGACGGATCTCCGAAAACAGATGAACTGCAATCAGGTTCTCAGAGAGATCAACAACTGAAATTTATCCACAGCTCGAATCCCAGTACCAAGTCGCAGTCAAGGTATCTTTCCCTTATGGGAATTTTCCTTGTCACCGCAATGGCATGTATTGTTGTAGCTATCTACCTTGGACCTCCTAACAACGACATGAAGCCTGACTTTGATCTGGAGAAAGTCTTTGGAAATGGGCTTGAAAAGTTACAGTTGTCATTCACTAATCAGACCGAACGTTTCTGGAAGATTTTAAGAAATCGCGGAAAGGCTCATCTACGGAATAAGGATCCCTCACAACCAATGGTGTTCTTACTTGCTGCACCTCCAGCAGCACATGAATACGTGGATTGCCTGGCCATTAAACTAGCAGGAATGCTGGATCCAAGTCATAAAAGAAATCTGGCAAGAATTGATGGTGAAAAAGAGAAAGGAAATCATCCAGAACAAACCAAGAAAAAGATGGACGATTTCTTGAAGAAAAAAATTAATGCTCTCCACAGGGTGGTGCTCATCCATCACCTTGAGCTTCTCCCGCCACCCTCACCACTTTTGTTTCACTCTTATTGTGATGATCAAAATGCACCATATAAGCACTTGACCATTATTTTTACTGTACATATGCCGGAAGAGCTTAGCCCATCTCTGCTTCCTAAAGAAGCAGAGGGAAGTGCAGAGAAATTTCTTTCAGGTGATGTGTGGGCAAATAAGGCTTCGGTTGATAAGGATGCAGTTGCTGCTCTCCTGGTCCGCATTGCTGACACTGTGGTGCTCATGAATGGCGAAACTAGTGGTTCAGCAAGGGACTTTTGTTCTGAACCATTAACTATTAGCAGTGATTGACAGTATGAGTTTGTGAGTTATTGTTGCTCTGTCAGACATGTAGGATTTATCAGAATGTAGCAAATTTAGAGTTTAGTCAACCAGGGGATGTTGTCTTGATTGAGCACTTAATTATCAGGAGTAGCCAACCAAAAAATGTGAGATTTTCAGGCAGGAGAATTAGTGAAGGGACTATTACTTTTAGGCTGAGGTAAAATATGTAACAATTGATTGCATCCTTTTCATAATAGAAAGTATGGACTTCCCTGGCTACTTTTTGTTTGTTTTCTGTAGAATGTCACTAAACAAAAACTATTGACTGTTCACAGAATACAGTGGATGATTTACAATGCATGCAATTCATCAACTCAATTAGCATTTTTATCTGTTGGTCAAAGCTAGACCTTTCATATACATGTAAATGTTAGGCTGTGTGGCAAACTAAAGATAGTCCACCAAAAGACTTGTCAAATTTGATGAAAATTGTGCCACATTACCAGTAGTTATCCAACTTTTTCCTGTTTTTGACATTCTTAGGCTTATGTTTTTATGCATGATTTTGCACACTATAGTCCAATTTTGATTAGAAGTAATCAATTTTGGAAACCTGTGTTTGATTTTGGAAATGGGTTTCTTATTTTGGACACTAGTGTCCCATTTTAGACAGTTGTGTCTGATTTGAGACACTAGTATCTCTTTATGGACAGTTGTGTTGTATTTTAGACCCAAGGGTCTGATTTTGGACACTGGTGTTTGATTTTGGAGACTAGTATCAGATTTTAGACTCCAGTGTCTGATTTTGGACATTAGTGTTGTTAGTGTTACAGTTGTGTACAATTTCAGACACCTGCATCTTATTTTAGACATTGGTGTTTTAAAGTTTTGACACTCATGGAGAGAAACAAGGACACTATCATTGCAATAGTTTGTATTCAAACTTGATATTATACACAATGTAATTTTTTCTGGTTTTTAATTGTGAGCTCTTAGATATTATCATGATTTAAAATCACTATTTTATTCTTTAAAGTTATAGTTTGGTTCAGGAGGCTGTTGGGAGTATTGAATTAAACCTTAATTTATACTTTTCCAATGAATAATTATTGTACCTTGGAGTTTTCCACTAACACTACAACCATTTTTTTTTGGAAGATCAGTTGTATAGTCATTTGGCTCTTTCCTATTTTTGACATTCTTTGGCTGGTGTCTTTTTGCAAGTCAATAGAAAATGTGTTTTACTTTGATTTTACCAGGTTTATTTTTCCTTCATTATTTGATATTTTTTTTCAAAATTTTTTGAATTCTTATCTCCATCAACAATGGATCCTTTGAAGGAAGGGAAACGGGAATTGATCATTATTTGGCTGGAATTTTATTTGATAAAGAAAATACTATCAAAATGTGTCCTCCACACTTGTTTAATATTATGTTTTGCACTAGTCAAATACCATCCTTAGCATATGGAAGAACATCTGGTCGAGTATTAATGTCTGAGTACAAGTGTGGGATTTGTACCAACAAGCAGCTATCATGGGAAAAAGAATTTACTTTGATGAAGAAGTATTTGGAACATCTTTGCAAGGTTGGAAATATAATGTTCTTGTCCTGGATGCAGGTTCAAACTTCAGATATTTTGATTTCTTTTTGTCGAATGCCCTACAGACTTGCAAGCTGTCCATGAAATGGCTTTATACTTATAGTTAAAGAAGACAACATTCTCATTGCATTCTCAAAATGTTTCTTTGTAGACTCCGACAATGGGCAGCTGTCACAAGAGACATGGACATTTTTGTGTTATATTTATGATGGAGGTCCTGTCTTATTTTATTAGGGAGAAAAGGATAATGAAGAAGAAAACCAAGACCTCCAGGATGAGGAGGAAGTCATTCAACAGGAATGAAACAATTGATAGGTAATTTTTAGGAAAATTTCTTGAGTAAAAAATTTAGTAAAGCTATGCAATCATTTTGTTTACCAAAAAGCTAAGTTCTTCTTCTGTTGGAGCTGGGTGCCTTTTTTATTAACTCTTGGTGCACCTGAATGGTTATTTTCTGTTAAGATTATTCATGGGTGAGAAATATTTAGCACTCATTTTCTTTTAACCAGGGGTTCATAATTAAATTTTTTCACAATTTATGTTAGATCCCATATGCATTGCCTACCAGACACTGAAGACTTCTGGGCTGCAAAACCTTTTGATGAGAGTTTTATTCTCTGCAGGCCTTTTATAACTCTAACAACATTCTGTATTTTAGATTAGTGTACTTAACCTTTTATTGTCTCTATGGTTAGTCAAGATATTGAATTCAACCAAAAAAGGGTGGTTTGTACCAGACAGTATCAAATTCAGCCCAAATAATCCAAGTATATTCCTATCTGAATCTGAAGGATTAATCTAAGATATCCTTGAATGGAATGTAATCCAACAGAGTTCATTGAAGAATGAAAAAGACATTTGCAATACAAAAGAAAGTTTAGGAACGACACAGTGAACATTTGATTTATCTTTAGCTAGTGAGGAACAATTTGAACTACTTATTTTCCACGTTTCTGACAGAGCAAAATTTTAAAGTTTAGGGGTGATTGTGTGCATATATTGTCTGAAATTAGACATGATATGGCAGATTTGTATTTGAAAATGTTATAAACTGAACAAGTTTCCAACAAGTGAGGAAAATTTGTAAAAATTTTATTCAAATAGGAAATACATGTATTTAAACTCACTCTTAATCAAATTATAATTTGTAGTCTAACATCATCCTTAACCCTTTAACTCCCAGATCAAATTTGTCAATTCTCCTTACTGTCAACCATATAATTCTTACAGTGTTAGTTCAGAGAATTTAGTATTTGATCAACTAATTATCCCCAAATTGATATTTTTCTTTATTCTTATTGCTTATTTGGTTGATATTGTATTGACATTGTAAGGAGAAATTCTGTCTTGGTCACTCATGGGAGTTAAAGGGTTAAGACTCCCTTTCACATTTTTTACAAATTTTATGAATGTCTAGAGGTACTTTTCTTTAAGTAAGTGCTGGCTAATACCTTTTACTGATAAAAAGATGTGTCCTTCATGTTCATTGGAGCACCTTCTAGAACATATTGAGCAATTGGAAAGCAGAGTTTAAATGGCTTTTTTCTTATTTTCTTTTGCCCAGCATGTTTTATGGGTGTTTCATGGAAAGTCAGCTTTGTTTTATGGAAGTTAGATTAAGTTAGATCATTTCTTACTGTTGATTCACAGAAGATGGCACGATGAACGATGAATGCTTCTGGAGCCAACGTCAACTTACCTACTGAAAATAAGGTCTCTTATTCTAATGGCTTAATTGGATAGATATATCACTACTGCCGCCATGCTCGTTAGTTCGGGCTCAGCGAGGGTAGGTATGCAAGTCTTTTTCCTCCCTATTATGTTATTATCTTTCTCTCTCTTTTTTATTTCCTTTCCTTTATCCGCAACAACAGAAATCACATTTGACTGGTCGAAATTCATTAGATCTTTTTCTTATTTCACATTATTTTTTCAATTGTTTTCAATATTTTTTTTTAATTTTCAATATTTTATGTTTTATTTTACTTAAGATATTAACATTTAGACGGCCATGTATTTCCAATAAAAATTCAACCACACTATTGTATATTAAAAAGAAATCTAACACGCTCAATACCATTTTTTCTCTTGGATTTGTGATTCGCTGCCTCTAAAAGCGCGGGAATAAGTTATGTGACATACATCCTAATGATTGGCTGTTGCTGCTGAACTATGTGCATGCAAATTCAAGAAATCACACTATACCGTACTAGTCGTCGACGTGAGAAGTGTGGTACTGCCGCTGAAAAAACTTGGATGGTCTCTTCAACAAAAACGTGGATATATGGACTGAAGCTTGAAATTATAAGTTAATATTGAAGGTGAGCATCGTTTAAGATAAATGTGACCTTTATAATTAGTCCAGACCGCTGTAAGGGTTTACTGAATGGGAGTACGATGAGGCAAAGAATTTGGTCCACAAAGAGATGATGTTGTTTATTTCAGGTTTTGGGCGGTTCACTCGTCAAACAAAATAAGGTTTAGCAGCTTATTCTTAAGAATACATTTGTTAAGCAAAATAACCCACATTAAATGTTGTAGTAATGTCAAAAACTGGATAGCTAAATATGATCTGAGCTCAGTTCGCAACGTAGAACCGAACACGTGGTATCAGCTTTCTTAGTTAGATCCCATTAAGTGCATTGCACCGGAATTCTTTTACGTTCCTGGACAACGTCACTTAATCGTGTCTATCGTATCAAAGTAATTGCTATATTGCAAAGAGTAGAAGTCTAAACTCTGGCTATAAAATATTCGTTAGAGTCTAGCTTTTGTTACGCAACGTAAAACAAGGGGCGTTACTAAAAAATCACGTGTGACATAGAATGTAATGATAATATAGCCTCGGGATTTGGCTCAATAGGTGATCATTGAATGTTTCTCTTCGATTTATAGGAAAGTTACCTCTGTGAAGAGGAGATAAGGACAAGAAGATGTGTTAGGAGACGAAACTGGAATCAGTAAAGGTGGAAACATTAGTCGCCAAAGATAAGAACTTCAAACACCTTTTAAAAACTTGATAAAAATGCTGGCTGTAAAAAGACCTAGATTCCAACGGAACATTATTTGTTTGACTTATATAACTCGACGTTTTCATTGAGTTTCCAAAAAAATTGAATTACTGGCATGAAATTTTAAATGAATTTTATGTCAGCTAACATTTTTGAGAATAGCCCACAAACATTACAGGCGGACTAGTAAGAAGCTTTATATACGGTGAGCGATCGAGTTATTCATGTCCGGTATTTGAAAAGATCAAGTCAAATTCAGAAACAAATCAACGTCATCAGGCTATTAAATTTGGCAATTAAATTCGTGTTATAACGGTATAAAATCTCTGCCGGTATGTACTCATTCACTTTCCTTGATCGCTCATCGTCTTGAAGTATGCATGAAGTATGTCAAAACATCACACCAATCCAGTTTATAATATCATACTATAGCAACATCGGGAGTAGAAATTTAAGGTGGCACTTTTATATGAGCTTAATTTGAAAACTCCATCTTGTTTAAATTAATTATTCGTGGTGTTTTCTAAAATTTCATTACAAATATAATGTACAGATTTATGAATATTTATTACGTAGGGAGCCAAATGCGTTTTCCACGTAATTAAAGCTCTAAAAAAAAGGTGTCATAAGTTATTTATTGCTGTTTTGAGATAACAAAAATTGTTTAAAAAACGAAGACTCGCGATAAAACTGAAATGAGAGAGACAGTTTCCCCATAGGAAGTAGGCAAGCAAACTGCTTGAAAATTTTTCATCCGAAAAACTAGAAGGCTTTTCCCACTTAAAAAGATATGAGAGGAAATTTGATCACAGTTTCAGAATTTGAGTCGATTTTGGATATGTACTCTAAAGGGTGATAAAATTTATCATGCAAACTTTGGGGTGTATTAAGAAAAAACAGAGTTTATTAATTTGGTGCTGTTCACGTTTTGTTTAAATTGTAATTAAGATTTTTTAAGAAAAGAGATCAGACCCTTTTTACGAAGGCTCAGGAAATTTATTTTTGGCACATTGTATTGAATTTGTCGGCATTATAGAAATTTAAGAAAAAAAATTAGAAAGTTTTTTCGCTGTTTAAACGCGAAGGTATGCTACAAGAGGAGAGGTGCCTTAGGTACCTCTGAATCATTTGTCAATCAACCGTCGTGGCATTCAGACCTCTTTTAAAAAAAATCAGAAAGTTTTTTCGCTGTTTAAATGCGAAGGTATGCTACAAGAGTAGAGGTGCCTTAGGTACCTCTGGATCATTTTTCAATCAACCGTCGTGGCATTCAGACCTCTTTATTCCAAACAGCTTGAGCTGCAGCCGATGCAGTGCGTGTGAACAGTAGTCGTATCTTTGAAAAGCTCTTATTATTTTCTTTGTTTTCATCACAAGGGAAGAAAATGTTGAGGTTTGTATCTCCTTCCTCCGATCAAAACCGTCTTCTTTTGTGGCGGTAAATTCTGAATTCGAAACGATTCGCTTCACCATCACGTAGTATTACCACAGTGTAACTTGTTATCTGTTCCTAAACACTGGATGTAGGTGATTGCAAAAATTAAAAGGAAAGATGTAGAAATATTAAAAGCCTTTCTTAAACAATGGTCGCCATAATGGATGATTACTGCATTTGGGTTTAAATCAAGGGGCGGAGTCAAACTATTTAGAGCGCGCCTTTGTGTTTGAGAGATCAGGTTTTGCTTCATTTCTTTGAATTGCTGCCAAAAATAATTAAAACTTGTCAAATATCCAGATTATTTCTCACTTGCAACTGAAGGAAAATCTACTGTTACTTTCATTTAACTCTGTCAGCTTTCCTACGAACACAAATCATCATTTATTAAGAGATCATATTCAAATAGTAAGTTCAAAATATCCAGTCAATTTATTTAGAAATTGCCTTGTCAACAGTCTCGTTAACGCATTAGTGGCAAATTACACTTCAAATTATCCTATACTTAAGTTGATGTCACACGGTGCCACCTTAAAATGGTTCTTCCGATATTTATTTGATGTTTATTAGTAGATTAGACGTTCTAATATTGTTATTGTGGGAGAACACTTTTTCTACCTGCTTTCATTGTAACACAGGACAGTTCGGAAAAAAAATTAAAATGACGTACCTAATAAGCAGTTAAAAAACCAATCTGAAATCGGCTGATTCAAACAAAACAGAAACATGAAGCGACAAGCTTTGAAATCATGATAATAGCTTACACAAATTATGAAACGAATTGATTCGAAAGGTTAATTCGACCGAGAATAGCTTTTTTCGACTCGAAGAAAAAAGAGTAGATGATAATAAGATGTGTCCAGGTACAACTGATCAACCCGAAAAAGGGAAATTTTAAAGTAAAGACATGCAGCACAAAGCAATTAAGTTGTGTAAGTTCTTAGCTCCTGAAGGTCAGCCAAATTCAGGAAGATTTGCTCCAAAAACTGAAACTTTTGACACAGATTTTGTTATTGATGCCAATAACTTGTTTAAAAAATAGAACCTGCTATTGCACATTTTTTTAAAGTGTTTAGGATCCATCTGTCTTGTGTTGCATACGAAGCAGTCTTAAAAGGTTTCTATTTAGATGCAACATGGCAAATTATAGCAATCTTACAACCCGAAGGCAGTTTAAAATACAAAAATTAATAGCGAGGCTTTATCACTGGTTTAAGATAACACATTTTTCTGCCCGTTTTCGTTGTATCAGAGGACATTAGGAGAAAACATGAAAATGCGTAAATTTCGGTGGAAATTGTTTTTTGTTCACATAGAACAGCCGCGTGAAAGCCTTTGAGCAAAGCCAAATTCAAAGTTAATTGCTCCAAAAATTTTTTGACTATGACTAAGTTTCTTTTTCTACGAAAATGGAGTGGAGCGCTGAGCAACAAAATTGTGACTGATAATCTCTCCAAATTCTAAAATTGCTACTAGAGAAAAAAAATAATTCTGTATTTGCTAATTTTTTCTCCGAAATAGAAAAAGAAAAAGAAATTTCAGGTACACATTCGTTCAATTTCAGTTTTATCTATCCTCTGCTACATACAGGACGGTTGGATTAGAAATGCAAAAAAAAAGTCAAAGTTATCGATTGCTTAGGTTTGGAGATGAAATTTTTTTGCGAAGCAGATTGAGTATAACTTGCCATGTTGCTTATTATTGTAAAAGTAATGTTTACAACATCTCGTGCAAGGAAAAAAAACAAAACAAGTTTTAATTTTCGATCGAAACTCACCAAGGCGAAACGAGAAATGGTTAGAAATAGGAAAAAAATTGCACGAGGTGTTGTTCATAGAAAATCTGGTAGAAAATTTCGAGTTGGACCCTATTAAAATTTTTGCCGAGATTGTTGTCAGGGGAAACTCTATGCAAATTGATCCAAGTTTTCCCGCCAAAAGTCTTAGGATATATACGAAAAAATGTTTCTTCACATCTTTTGATTAAATAAATTGAAACTCAATCTACTAATTAAAACATTGTAAGTTGAATAAAGATTTATTGAAATACCGTGTTTTGCGTTACTTGAGACCATAAAGAGAAAAAATAAAGATCACAAAGAAATCTGGTTTATTTATTGGATCTTCATCTAAAAAATAATACAAACAAATAAATGACTTTTATTCAATAAAATTTCACTTCGGAAAAAAAGACGGCGCATGCGTATTTTGGGCGCCCGTATTTTTTAAACAACCTGAGCATGCGTGTTACAGAGACTAGTATTTTTTCTAAGTTTTTTGGCGGGAAAAATAAATTTTTTAAACAGCTGTTTACCATGAAATTGTGTAAACGAAGAAAAAAAATTAACGTCTTAGTTTTGATTTCAATAAAACTTTAGATTGGCAAATAAGATTGTCTTAAAATAGTTGAAAGTCAGCTGCGATGCTTAAAAAAAACTGTGGACGTGTTGCAAAATGTTTTTTCTACTTTTGACTTGTCCGAATCCCTTCCGCTTGATCTTTCTGGACTTGAAGAAATATAACTTGAAAGCGTGCGTTAACCTACGAGAGAAAAAGAAAAACTTCGGTTAGAAACTAAATTATGTTGATGTAATAGCCTTAAACTAATAGGCAATTCAGATTTTAGATATTAACACAACATATAATAACATATATGGTCAAAATTCCAGCCCGACGCCAATGATATTGTCCATGCTAAAAATGATTGTAAAGCAATATGAATTTTCTGAAAGGCAGCGCCGTTCATCAAATATTACGTGAGAAGTTAAATTCCATACAGAAAAATGGTTTCAATGCCGTTACTGCAGAATTTAGAATACTTTTGAGAGCTGTGTTTCAATTGTACAATCTTTGAGTATTTCCTGTTTGATTCTCCATGTTGAGAGATGGCTCCGACAGAGTTCTTTTGTATATTAGCTGAGTCTAGGAAATCAGACATAACTTTCACGGTAAGATTTCCTCTCACTCTAAAACAAAGTAGTTGTCCCAAAGACGATTGTTTTTTTTTACCTTTGCTTTCTTTCAGCAAGAACTTTATGCATAGTGAAGTATGGGGCCTTTTATAATATCACAAATAATAAGTATGTAAACCAATAACAGTCAAAGTTATATGAGCTTTTGCCTGGAATTAAATAACCTAAAAGTGCTTACTAAGCATTAAAATATTATTCAGCTACACCGAGAATAAGCGACAAATATTTCCATCTGAATAAAAAACACTATAATTATAAGTAATTGTGCCAACAAAGAAATTAGTACGAATGGAATTCAATGAGGCGCACAAAGCTGAAATTTAAAAATGGTTCAAGTTTCTAAGACAATTTGGTCTGAAATGAGTATATCTCAGTATCAGTGGCTGCTGATTAATCCTGCGAATAATCTTCTTTCACTTTTATTTGATTACACAGGGGACATGAATCTTTTTTTGACCGAAGCCTTCTTAGGTACTTTGTTCACCCAAGGGACCTTATGCGAAAATCCTTCACAAATTTCTTGCTACAGACCTAGAAATTTCCTTAGATTTTTTGAAATACCGTTCTTGTTCTAGGTTTGCTCGGTAACACGATTGTAGACTCTTTTTCTTGTATTTACCATTCCAAGAATGCATCAACAACGATGTTGAACAATAATTTTTTAGGAAAATATTCACAATGCACTAATTACCATCTTAAGGATGAAACTTCCAACTTGAAATCATTCGCCAATCGCCCGATTATGGAGAAAATTTCGATAGAAAGGGTAATTTAACCCATGAAAAATGAGGGCAAATCAATATACCGCGATTACGGTTATTATTAGAGCTTTAACTCACGGTCCTAACCATCTAAATCTCTAAAATATCAAATTGGAGATCAGTTTCTAAATGCTGTCATAAATTCAAGAAATCTTTTCGCGTAGTTTTGAGTATTTGGAGTAGACTTGTAGTAGCCTTGACTGTGTTCTGTTCTGTTGTAAAGTACAAGAGAAGAACTTCTCGAGTAAGAGTTTGTTAGAGTTTGCAGTCATTTGGCGTACTTAAGCGTAGTTTCCCGTAGATGATTTGGATTTGGATTTAATTTCATAAAAACTACTCAAATTTAAGGTACAAAAGCACAATGCACAAGTAGAAAAACGTCCAGTATTGCAACCATACAATAAGGTGCCTCATACATCGCCATGAATCTTAGGTATCCATGATCTGTTTTCAGTACGAAGCTTTCTAAACAACTAGAGCGAGTTTTTTTCTTTTTTATAACGAAATATTCTCAAACTAACAAAAATTCACCGACTTTTGTTTTATTGATAAGCTTAAAAATTCTCAGCGGTGGAAAGAGATCTCTGAACGAATTTTTAACAAATGTCTTGATCTGATTGTTTGCATCCTCTCTTGCTATGATTTATTGCATATTTTTCCTTATAAGCACTATTTGATTAAAAAAAAACCAACTGAATGAGCGTTGATAAACAAGGTACCATTTCCTTGTCTTTCTTAATCTCGGAGTACTCTTTTTTCAAATTTTCAATTTCTCAAGACCTAGCTAAATACGGTATCCCACCCGCACGTTATCAACTCACCATTGTCTTGAATTTGTCCTTTTGTCCTTGATCAGCCAGACTTTTCCTGGATTTTGACATCTATTGAGCCCTCCAATCTTTTTTCTTGATTCTCCCTTTATTTGGCCATCCTAGTACAGAAGAAATATTTCGTGAATACTTTTGAATGAGGCGAGGGTGGCTGGGTCTTAAAGCAGAATGGCTTATAACTAGGCAGTGCTTCTCCCTGGAATCTGTAACACCAAGCCACCAGGAGAATGCTACCTTCTCTTGGGGGATGATAGTCTATTGAATGTAACCGTCTGCCACTATTTTTGCAGTTTTTCTCGGACATTTTGCTGGACTCGAAAAAACGACAGAAATCGAGCTCATGGATGTACCAGATTCTTCCCGTAAACCACCTCATAGGTAGCAGTAATAACATTTGTCATCGCTCATTGACCTTTCAAGGATTTGCCCTCCGTATATAACATTCCGTATCTACCATTCAGTATCTATGGGCTCTATAATCTTTGTACTCCTATCTGTATGGAGTTATCGCGTCACAGATGCCTCCAAATTAGGTAAAGTGGATTAAAAATGATGGGATTATGCCTTCATGGTCTGAGAAATGGAAGATGTAGGTCAAAGACCATTTGCGGTACTGTTTCAACACTCTCCTTGATTCTATCAGTCAGCTACTGTAGACTGGCCTCAGAGAGTACCATAGTAGTTTCCCTTGAGGGAGATAACACAAATCTCTGTAGGCAAAACTAACCTTGCCAGATAACAGAATGGAATATTATGAACACAACATAATTACCTAAAATTTGAGGAAGGCCCTAATCTTGTGGCATCTTCTTGTCCTGGCAAGTCGTCACGTGACTTTAATACGGTTCATTTGCTCTCATCTGTAGTGAAAAGGGACAGCTATGATCATAAACAGGTGACTTTTCGACGGCTACTTATATCACTTAACATTTATCCCATAATATTTAAAATGGTTTTTTAGAATGAGAACAAAGTGTTTGAGACAACAACTTAAACCCTTGGACTGATGTACGAGACTGGCATCTGTTGCGGTATTTAAAGATAGGTTGAAAACAGCTTACCAGTTAAAGTCCATCTAGCCTTTGTACGAGCATTCATTATTAGCGCTGCAGGATATGCGTTTCTCCACCCATAGGAATATTTAAGACGAGGCGAGGAGAAGTTTGCCGGAGGTCTGGCACTACTTATTAGTCCCAGACCCCTTACAGACCTCTCGCCGACTTGCATTACTCAAGGCCTCATTCTTTCCCGCGGGTGAAGAAACTCTCGTGCTGATATGTGATAGGATAATAGTAAGAGCTAATAATAGTAATAAGAGCTAATAATGATGATGATAATAATAATAATAATAATAATAATAATAATAAGAGCTAATAGCAATGATAAGAGCTCATGCTGTTCTCTGCGGAGTGAAGTGAAAAAGGGTATTGCTACTCCAACTGGGTAAGATGCTAGTCTTGTACGAAAAATACACTCCGAGATGGAGAAGCACTTATGATATTACCAGAATAACCATCTTTCATGATAATTGCGTTAATGATGTGCCCTCAAACATACCGCAGACTTGGAAACCCCCCACCAACCCCAACCTTCATACGTTCCATTGTCAGGATGTACGCTTCTCCTTCCTTCCTGCTTCTAAGATAGTAAATAAAGAGAGATCAGATCTTTACTGTCTGATATCAGTCTGCTAAAATCAGCCAAGATAGTTCCAGAACAGTTTCCTTTATTGGGTTAAAGACAAAACAAATATCTTTATGTACAACCAGGAGCCCATTACTCCTGGTACAACTCGTTTTCCAAGATAATAGCAAGGAACGCTAATTACCTAAGCTTTGAGGACAATCGTCATCTTGGAGTGTCTTTCTGTCCGAATGATATTTCACCTGATCCGTTGTCTACGAAGGAAAATATTGTGATGATCAGATACAGGTTAATCATTAACTGCTACCTATACAAATTTACATCTATCCTTGTATTCACCTTATAGTTATCATAATAATTGCAGGAGCTGACCTAGGGCATGAAACCATTGTCTCTATTCGATTCATTTAAAAATTTAACTATTAAATTTTATCAGTAACCAAAACCACACACCATCATTCTGGTGCTTAGAAAGGGAGGACACCTCGCTGCTGAAATGATTGGGGTGGAGTAGGATGGGGGTAGTAATGATACCCTGGAAAAGGTATTACAAAATAACTGAGATATTACTCCCGATCTGATTTGTCAAAAAACCTATTGTTGAATCTACATACAGCCATGTATGTTGAGATAAAAGACTAGACTTTATCAATTCGCGGGTGATATGATCTCCAGGAAGTCACTTCGTCAGTAAGCTTTTAGAAAGTGCGGTGTTCTGGTCGAATCATTTCTGATTTGCTATTAAGCAGGGTGTTTCAAACCCAAGTGTAAATCCCCATGAAAGCTATATTCCGGCCTAAGCTGGGTCACTAGGTAGGTTGAAAACTACCTTTTCGTAAACCCAATCAGTGTATTTGATGGAATCTCTACTGTAATCTTCCACAAGTAAATCTTTCACAGGTTAGATTCTAACACACTTATATTTCCTTCGGTCTAATCACGATTCTTTTGTAAAACAAAAAATGAGTAAATCCAGAATACTCTTGGAGGTTAGGCTATGAAGGGTAAATTTACCCTAAAACCTTGCTTGATTTTCAAATTTGAAGCAGAGAAGTTTATAACGCTACTGGCTGTGTTTTTTACGACAAATTGCCCTTCACTGAATTAATTCTGAAATTGTTTTTTCTTAATTAACCTCTGCTAAAAGCTGCAACATGTAAAATGCCGTCAGTTTATTCAAATAAGTCTAACATACGAGCGGTATCCATATTCAATTCATACTCAATGAGACAGACCCAATGTCCCACGAAGAATGTAATTTTTTACAATCATTTGGAAGCATTATTAAAACATGTCACAAGACGAAAACAGAATTGTTTTGTAAATACCTGTTGGAAAGGGTTATAACGAGTCCATTTGTCCACTTCTTCGTCGTTGAAATCCACGTGTTCTTGTCCAGGAAAGCGACGTTAAGTTCAACCAAAGCAAAACAACACCAAAAAATTTGTTCACCAGCGTACCACTGGACAACCATTACGAACGTATGAGTGATACAAAACATCTCCATTGTGTATTTGGCGAACTGCCGGATTAGTTGTATGTTCGGCCATCTTGTCATTTGAATGTCATTTCAAACCCTCGCGAGGTGCCAAAAAATTAAGAATAAATTAAAATTTATGTTATATCTGAAATTCAAATGAAGGCAACTCCTGGTGTTTTAGAACGGAATAAGAGGGCGTTGTTTATTCGACTTAGCCAACATGGAAATAGGGGAAGCGTGAAGTTAAAAAATAAAACTCACAAGAAGACATTCTGGTCATAAGCAAGAGAGATTTAAATTCTCACTTTACACTACAGAAATGTCGACAGCGATAAATTTTAGCCAAGAGAAGTAGAACCGATGCCTAAATTGTTAAAGTTAATTGACTGCATTGAAGGAAAGCCCTCTTTAACACCACGGACAACAATAAATGGACTATAACAATGAATTTTTTATACACGATTTAACTTTGTAAGAGTTTTAATTTCTAACTCTGGTTTTGACATTCTTGTGCCCAGATTTAGCGCCTTGAAACCATTATGATGTCAAGAAGTGACGACACAAACACGTTACCATGCAACTAGTCATAAACAAATCGAAACTTTGTTTCACCAAAAGAGCTCGGTTCTTATTGAAGCAAAGTGAAGAGGGCTGATTTTTCGTATTTATCGAATGGTCCTAGTGAACATATCAATACAAAATGAACAAAAACATCTCAGGTGAGGAGTCCGTGAAAAAATCCTTTTCTGCGAGAATATTCGACAAAGAAGTTAGTGTCACGGATCGTTCTGCTCTCCAGGTATCACATAGGGCACAGATCATGGCCATTGAGGTGGGCGTTTCCCAATCATTAGGACTTTATTTTCTTTTAAGTCATACGTTTAATAAATTTAAGTTAGAATTTGCTATCGGAAGGGCATTAAGAAAAAAACTTTTTTAACTGATGGCAAGAAGACTTTATTCATTCTATAAGCTGTGAAATCGGTCGTAGATGGTTCAATTCAAATCGTAACTCGGTTTCGTCCGAACTAAGCTCAGTTTTAAGCTTGGTCGACACTGAAGAAACATTTAAACCAATTGGAAGTTTTTTGCAGGAAAGATGTTTAAGTAACTGAGTTGAAAAATTTCCTCGTAAAGAGATGAAAAAGCGCGCGCGACCAAAATTCTTAGATTGTGACGACACTCTTTGACATTCCTCTATCTTTCCGCTGTATGTTGATTATGTATTGTGTCCTCAACTTTGATGATTTTGAAAGTTTTGTTGTCCCTAATGGCATAATTTCTTTCAGTTTGCAAGAGAAAAGGAACAACTTACGCAAAAGATCACTTACCTTGAAACAGAGATTAACGGTTAGTACCACGAAGTCGAATGAAGTGACGCGGGATAACAGAGGTGCGCGCGCGGACTTGAGTCATTAAACTTTGGAGGGGCCGAAGTTTTACTGTATGTCCATGACAACAAGCTCTTTACACCCCATCTCCTTCCCCCGTTCATTGTTCCGTCATAAACAGTTCTTTTTTTTTTATTTTATAGTTCGCGATTTGACTCACTGATTCAAAACTGTAATTTCACTCATCTTTATTTCAAGTATCTTTAATATTTATTTGTATTTTAACAGCTAAGGAAAAGGAGATCGCCATCCTTCAGCAAACTCTCTGTGGGAGAGACAAAAAGATTACTGATCGCAAAGAAAAACTGTCCCAACTACAACAAAATGGGCAAAGAAATAATTTTTATTTTGCCAATCAAATGGCAGCAATGGATAAAAAGCTACAGGAGACAAAGAAGAACATTGCCGAGCTTGAGGCTGGCGTAATTTTCAATGTCATGAAGAATGAAATGGAAGCAAAAGAGTCCCAGAGCGAGCCACAGGCATTTAATGGTGAGTATACAAGGCGCGATGGCGCAGTTAATACGACTGCTTTGTTCTCATGAACTCAAATTATGTTCCAGGAATGCGTCAAGGGATAAAGGTGGGGAAAGAACGAGGGTCGGTATCACCTTTCACTAATTATAAATCGTTGCTTTGAAAGGCCAAGGAAGACTACAAAATACTTAAAATTGCTGTTCACGCCATCAGCGAAATCATCATTTACCGGCCTGATTTAAAAGTACGTTTCCCATTTCACGAAAGACACAACTTAAAATTAGGATATTCCATTCCCTAGATGAGAACAGGCACTTTAACCTAAAAACTTTTTAAGATTCTTTTCATAACGTTTGGGAACGTTTTCTTCCATGCACTTTAATTTTCATTTGTTTTGTTTTTATTTTTCAACTAGGCAAAGATTACTTTGACCATCAACCATCATGGTTTGATACCCTATCAAACAACGGTGGATATCTTGAAGTGGAAAACTTTCCAGTAACAGCCAAAGAGATTGAAGCTATGAAGAATGTTAGATCAAATTCAAGGCCCTCCACTGAGTCAGCTAAAGGTGTGCAGAAGGAAACTTATAAAATAATATTTCACACATTCAACAGACCGCAGCGATAGCAGTGTAGTCTGATGAGTGACAAAACAGTAATACTCTTAAAATTGATCAGAAAAGTGTTCTTTCATGCACTGTTTGATTTTCATTTATCCTTTTTTAATTAGGCAAAGATTATTTTGACCATAAACCGTCATGGTTTGACACTCCATCAAAAAACGGTGGATGTCTTAAACTTGAAAACTTTCCAGTGACAGCAAAAGATCTTGAAGCGATGAAGAATTGCAAATCAAATTTAAAGCCCTCCACTGCAGCAGCGAAAGGTATGAAGAAGGAAACTTGTAAATTGTGAATACTTTACAGTCTACATCTGAGCGAAAGCAGCCTGTAGTGTGATGAGTAACAAAATAGTCAGACACTTAGAATTGTCAAGATACTTTTCAGCTTCAGTACCTCTGCAAAGTACCCTCCTCATTAAGTGCAACGAGGAACTCAATGATTTGGCGATTATTGAGCAAAATGAAATCTTAATGAAAACATGTTATCAATACTCTCTAAAGAGGAAAAATGCAAGGCGATTAAAATTCTACTTTTGCTTTACTAGTCTGAAAAAATGATTCAAGTAAAAATTGACATTTCATTTTCTTTCTTTCCCCTTTACCCAAGATTGTGGTGAGGCGAAATGTCAACAAACACGTGTCCCAAACGGTAGTTTTGTCCGAGCTGAAATGAAGAAAAACTGTCCACCAGCCCAGAGAGAAGATGGATCCAAAAGCATCACCGGTTCAATTAGTCAGAAGGTCAACCCATTTTCTGGAAAGGCAAAACCTTTGGATCGACCAGCACAAAGTCCTGTGAATAAGAATAGGAGACCTCAAGTCGAGAAAAGCAGCCCGCAAGTACAACCGAGGAATATCTCCAATCTATCCTTTGCCAGGCAGAAAAATCCGCTTCCCGAGAAGGCTAAGGCTTTGGATCGACCAATACCCGATTGTGCAGCCGCCGACATCAGAGGAACTAAAGTTGTGATCAACACTCTACCACTTCAGCTCAAACGTGTTCCATCCAACAGTATCACAGATTCCTCTGGTAACAAGGTGAACCCCTTTTCCCAGAGAGCTAAATTCGTTACAAAACCATCGCACATCCCTGCTGCCAAGTTTGCTCAAACTCAAACTGTGATGATTGATGCTGCATTCAAGACTGGAGAGATCAATCCGTGTTCGGAGAAAGCCAGAGGTATGGTCAGTCGAACGCCATTTGATAAATGAAGAGGAGGATTTAATTGTAAAGAGTGAGCTTCTTTAGTGGCTAAGGTAAATCTCGCCCAACTTCACTCAGTTTTTGTTCAGTGAGCTAAACATCCCAGGTTCCTCATATTAAAACGGGAGTCTCTATGTCACAGTCATGAACCAAACAGTTCATGCTATGATAGCTCTTCAAGAAATGTAGAGGCCAATCTATAATTTAATCTGTAATAAGACGAGGTTTTTAACAAAAATCTGTCTTTAATTTTATAGGGAGTCGGTATTCTTTCCATCGCCCATTACCCCCTACTCTGGCGAGCATCGTTCCCTGTGGATCTCAAATAGCTTTCGCTCACCAGCAGATCAAACGACACTCCATTCCTCAAACTGGTAGGTAGCTAAAAATGAAATTCTGCAAACTGTCATAGGCCTGTCATAAACTCCCTGGGGTCAAACTTCGTAAGGGTTTGGGGGGAGGGGGGTTGATACCTTAAAGGTATGACATATATGTGGCATTGTAGAACTCGCTGGGAAACTCGCTCAGAAACAACCGAATTTGGGATATACAACTTCAGTCAGTCTCAATTTTTTTTTTTCCACAGAACAAGGATTGCTGAAGAGAACTTTTAACAAGTGGTTCGGATCATACTTCTGAAGTGAGTGCATAGCTATTCAGTAAATTAAGTGCGACGTACCTGGCAATAATTTGGCATTACCCTGACTGAAGTAATTTACTTTAGTTTGACTTAATACCGTGATATTGACCCTGATATTTTATTCATTCCACAGATCATCTTCAATGCAGATGACTCAACTTTAACTCTTTCTAATTCTTAACAATTTCAAAACCGGGCGTTGTTTGTTATTTTGAGCTTGTTATATGTGATCGTCTTTTGAAAAAATATTGTGAGCAAATTAATCAAACGGCCAAGTCTAAATGGTTATGATTCCAGTTTGATGCTTAGGGTTATGAACGCATTTGTAAATATGTACATAGTATGGTAATATTTGATTATGTTTTGATGAATGTTCACCAAATTCGTCAAAATTGTTCATTTTTTATCCCATAATATACATTAAAGAAGAAATGAGGTATATTTTGAAGAAACAATTCGTTTGACAAACGTGTGTTTAACTTTGATTAGCGTGGTCTATAATGTACCATGCATTATTTATAATTCAAAAACTCATTAATAATTCATAAGCCCATTAACCTATCAAATGGTAGATAATACATCACGTGCAGTGACTTTATATCGATAAACCTCATCCTTATTAGTATGCGGTGTTTTATCAGATATAAAGACACTGCACGTGACTTATGAATATTAATTAATTATCAACACAGAAACTGACACAACAAATGGTGGGAACATATTTAATGTTCTTTTAACAAATTTCACGCAGTAAATTTACTTTTGCACCAAATTAATAGTACAGTTGTGAAATACACATCTGGAAAAATTCTCTATTCCATTAGTACAGTAATCTGGTAAAGGCATATTAGACAATACATCATCTGAAACTTCGAATTCAAGATCAGTTGGCAGAAGTGACTCCAACTCGTTTTCGCTAACCTCTGCGTTTGACCTTTTCGTTGCTAATTTCTAACGTTCACAAAAGCATAATTGTTATGAACTCTCTTGACACACGCTTTTCCAAGAATGTTTTTGAAGCCGTTCAAAAAACTCGCAGCACGTGTTTTATCGGGTCAAAAACCTCTCTGCTACGCCTCGTGGTTTTAAACCCGATAAAACACTCCTGCTCGTTTTTTAAACATTACATAAAAAGTACGTAATAACCATGCAAGGTTAGATGAGTGTTGCAGCATTTGTTTAATTTACCTTTCCCCAAAGATTGTAGGTAATTCAGTCCTGGTGATGACCGTGATAACTAAGATAAGTTCCTGTGAACACGGTGTAACCGCTGTTGACCTGACTTGTTTACATTCGGTCAACTCGTTCTTAGACTGAAAAACCAGAGTCACCCACGGTGAATGACCGCTAAATACAGGTTACACAGGTTAGGGGTATTGTAAAAAACGATTCACAACGCCACTTGATACCATATTTGACACTTAATGTACTTAATCTCGCTCGAAAATACTACTTGCTCTGATTTTGGGAGAGTAACATTGACTCAAAATTACTTAAAATATTATTCTTAGTTTCTCTGTCCAATTTTGAATAAGTTCGTTGCATACACTTTCGGACGATCACCGATACATGACATTCGTATGATTACGGAAAGTTAGCTGATGTCGAAGATGTGTTCCAGCACGGATCCTCACACACTTACCAGCCTGTTTGTTCATTTTATTCTCGACAAAGAGAACTTCATTGCAGTTTACGATCGGATATCGACATCTTAACGTCAGAGTTTGGCAGGTAGACATACTGCGGAAACGTTTACCTCCTTCTAACTTGCATTGGCTATCAAAGGATGAAGAGCTTGAAATGGATAATACATGAGGAACGTAAAAGGGAGAAAAGAGGTAAAAAAAATACATAAAACGGTTAAAGCAAAACAAAACCATTTCTATTTTAAGGAAAAAGAGTCTTTGGCAGCGACTTCTGAGCAACAGAAAACATTACAGGATTTAAAATATAACTAACAGTTAACAAAGTGGCCCGAAAAAGAAAACTGCTCTGAAACAAAAATAAGGGAAAAAGAAAAAATAAGATAAAAATGATGATAATAAGGAGAAAAAGAAGAGAAAAACAGCAAAAACAAAAATGCAATTTCGCGGGGAGGAGTTCCTCGGCCCCCAAGCCAGTTTGAGAGTTACTCCTTGTCCGCAAGCTCCAAATCATACTCGGGGAGAAGTTATTCAGCCCCCAAGCCAGATTGAGAATAACTCCTATAGCGTGATTCGAACCCGCGACCTCGATGACCTCTCTTGCACTCGTTGCGCGCCCACGATTGCCGCTCGACCATCTCGAAACGAAAAGCATGAATTGTCGGTGTGGTGAGTTTTAAAATACCAGGTTGGGGGGGAGGGTGAGGAACTTTGTGTTACTGAGAGTGCAATCGAGCGTTTCCGGTCAAGAATAAAAGAAATAAATCATACAAAGACTGACAAAAGCGATCTACACGAGGAATATTAGCATATGTTGTAATGGCGGACGGCTTCGTTTGCTGAAGCTCTCTAATATGATTCCTCGGTACTGCATTGCACATCTTTAACTGCGCATAAAAATCACGTAATCATAAAGGCGAATAAGCGCGCTTATCGTATTTTAATCCATGGACCAGGTTAAGAGGCTCGATGGTCTTTAGCTCTAGATTGAGAACACTGATCTGTATTTTCCATTGTATAATTTTGGTGTACAAATGATCCCTTTTAGATTGGGAAATCTTATTTGGTCTTTTTGGCTCCAATGAATCCTTCAATAAAGAACATAGTAATCCTTTATAATAACAAACTTTGCATTATCATTGACAAGCTCTTTGAGTTCATGAAAGGATAAAAAGGCGTTCAAGACTTTAACAGAATAAATCTGCAACTTACTGAACTGATGGCTTAAGAGTACCGTGATTAAAAAAACGGGTCGATCTGTATCAGAGAGTTGTGCAGTACAGAAGCAAAGAGAGGAAGTGGTCGGTAGACTTCACATTTTTCTCGCAGGTTATTTGTGACCAAAAATGCAAATTTCCCTCATAAAGTAACCGATGTACTTATGTATTTAACCATCTTCCATTTTAAACCGGGTTTGACGCAAGGGTAATCAGCATATTTATCACTGACACTTCTGATTGTCGCCGAAATTTATCATTACGAAATCATTATCTGAGAGAAAGGAGGTGTAAAGTTTCCAATAACTTGGACCACAAGTAAGAAGAGGGTACTTTTGTTAAAACCTCCTCCCCTCTAATGACCAACAGGAAGGGCCTGAAGGGTGTCAGGAGCCATAGACGGGGATAGAGAACTTAACTACTTGATTTAGTTTACAAACACTCAGTAATCAAGGCGAGCTACTAGAACCAGTTGTATCTGGTTAAGCCTTGACAAATTGTGAAGTTGATGCCAACTAAAAACTTTACTTGACCTGAACGAGCAAACAATATCGGTATAGCAAACAAAAGCAGCATTTCAAGTGTCAAGAACAACATATTTCCTTTTAAACCATGTTTTGAATCTTGCTTCCAGTCAAGAGATGGTATTGGAGTTATTTTCTCTCATGTTTTAATATTATGGGGCTCTGTCCAATTTTGTGTGAGTTCGTTGCATACACTTTCGGACGATCACCGATACATGACATTCGCATGATTACGGAAAGTTAGCTGATGTCGAAGATTTGTTCCAGCACGGATCCTCACACACTTACCAGCCTGTTTGTTCATTTTATTCTCGACAAAGAGAACTTCACTGCAATTAACGATCGGATATCGACATCTTAACGTCAGAGTTCGATACGAAGACATACTGAGAAAACGTTTACCTCCTTCTAACTTGCATTGCCTATGGAAGGATGACGAGCTTGAAATGGATAATACATGAGAAACGTAAAAGGGAGAAAAGAAGTAAAAAAATACATAAAACGGTCAAAGCCAAACAAAACCATTTCTATTTTAAGGAAAAAGAGTCTATGCCGGCGACTTCTGAGCAACAGAAAACACTACCGGATTCAGAATACAATTAACAATTAACAAAGTGGTCCGAAAAAGAAAACTGCTCAGAAACGAAAAAAAGGAAAAAAGGAATATGAAAATAATGATAATAAGGAGAAAAAGTAGGGGAAAAAAAAAAGCGAGAACAAAATGCAATTTCCGCGCGGAGGAGTTGCTTGGCCCCCAGCTCCAATTCATACTCGGGGAGAAGTTTTTCGGCCCCCAAGCCAGATTGAGAATAACCCCTATTGCGTAGTTCGAACCCGCGACCTCGATGGCCTTTCTGGCACTCGTTGCGCGCTTACGATTGCCGCTCGATCATCTCAAAACTGTATCTTACAATAGGATAAATTGTCGGTGTACTGAGTTTTAAAGTACCAGGTTGGGGGGGTGGGTGTGGAACTTTTTGTGACTGAGAGTGCAATCGAGCGTTTCCGGTCAAGAATAAAGGAAACAAGTCTAACAAAGAACTTAGCGTCTTGATTTAGTTAGCAACACGTACAGTCAGTGATAAAGCTGAGCTACTAAAACCATTTGAACTTAAAAACTCTACTTGATCTGAAGAAGCAACATCGGCATAACAAGCAAAAGCAACATTTCAAGTGTTAACAACGACAGATCTCCTTCAATGATTTTTTTAAAATCTTGCTTCTTATCAGGAGATGATGTTAGGGGTATTTTCTCTTGTTCTATTATCATACGGCTCCGTCCAGTTTTGAAGGGTTTCGTTGCATACGATCTCGGACGATTACCGACACATGGCATTTTACATGATTACTGAAAGTTAAGCTAATGTCGGAGATATGCTTCAGCGCGGATCCTCACGCAATTACGAGCCTATTTTAGTATTCTTTACATGGTGAATTTCACCGCAGTTTACGATCGGATATCTAAGGTCAGAGTTCGGCAAATAGACGTACTAAGAAAGGGTTTAGCTTCAGCTTGCATTGCATATTGATTTGAAAACTGAAATGAATAATACAGAAGTAACGTAGAAGAAAATAAATAGGGGAAAATAGATAACACGGTTGCAGAAACAAAATGATTTCCAATTTGAAACTGTTGAACATGGGTTTAGAGATAAATTCTGTTTATTCGAATTTTTTAGTTTGATTTTCGTATCATGTGAGAAAAATTGTCTCAGGACGAAATAAGATGACGAAGTACTCGCGTGACCCACTTATCACACTTCAACAGCATACCCGGGAGGACGGGAGGGCTCAGAGCACCCACATTATTGTTATCAGTTGGTTTAATCGGACCCTTCCATTACCCTCCCCTCGGGATTTCATGTTACCATTAGGACAGCGGTCATCCGCATGAACTTTATTATCAGCGATGACAGTTTCGAAAACTCTCAGGCCGATATCTTCAGTGACCTTGAGTAACCTTGTGTTTCTTTTGAGGGTAGATCTTCAATATCGAACGAGAATACAGCTCAAGAGATAACGGTTTGTGCGCGTCGGCCATGAATAAGGTAAGCATCAGCAGAGATTGGTCATGTTTGCAACCTCTAGATCTCTATGCGTACCTTGATGTAAACAAAGTCCGAATTCTTACTTCTCTGTGATTGCTGGATTCTGCTGGATGGAGAGACTTCCGCTTAACCCCACTCTATTTTAAAAACAAAGCCGTAGTCCCATAAGTAATTTTTTTCCCCATTGCTTTCTTTTTTTCAAGGACTGTAGGCATAATAAGGATGGGATTCGGCGGAAATTTTGAGCTTGATTTAGCCAAACTTTAAAGTGGAGTTTTTTTTTCCAACACGATGTTTAATTTTTCTTGATCGTCAGCCTCTTCTTGGGAATGTATCTTTCACGAAAGGAGTCCGCCGCTTTTTGTATGCAGTGACACCTAAAGAAGCTTCGTTTGCTAAACTTGATGACGTACCGGACTATCTAAACGAAGTGAGTACCGGAATAAAGTGAAATGCATGCAGTAAGGAAAATGGCGTAAATTCGTCTTAATCGTCAAATCCACCCTGCTGATTTAGCTTTCATGAATTGGATGAAAATTCGTCAGATGCCCCAAGCTGATTTTACTTAGGACGAATTTGACTAAGATTTGTCAAAATCGTCAATTCCACCAGGCTGATTCCCTTTGAGAATTTGACCAAAATTCGTCAAAATTTTGAATTCTGCCAAGCTGATTTTGCTTTGCCAAAATCGTCAGATCCATGAACATTCACTCCGTTTGACGAAATTTGTCAAATCTGTCATTTTCGTTACTGCATGCATTTCTGGACATAAGTGAACTAAGGTGCTAAGACCTCTGTTTGAAAATTGGGCTCCTGCTTAATAGACAGGGTACAAGACTATGGGTGTAGGCAACCCTTGGAGAGGGTCTTTGTACCAATTGTCCTGGCAAAGATCATGTAATTCTTAAGGAAAAGCTAGCTTAATTAATGAGTCATTGACAGCTGAGGCCATTCTCATGGCATCTGCACTGTGAGCTGATCCCTTTGTCTGTCATATTTGGCTGGAAAATTAACATTTATTTTACCTCTTTGCCTTGTTTTAGGCTGTTCCTTTCTTCCTTGGAGCTATAGCTTTAGAGTACGTATTAGCTTTTCTGACCAGACTTCCACCAGCAAGGTTGAATGATGCATTCAGTTCCATTGCTGCAGGAACTTTGTCGCAGTTGTCCAAGTAAGGCTGTAACATACACATTTCCTATGGTTAACCCTTTAACTCCCTTGTGTGACCAAGACAGAATTTCTCCTTGCAACATAAATACAACATCAAGCAGACAAGTGATGAGAATAAAGAAAAATATCAATTAGGGGATTATTAGTTGATCCAATACCAAATTCTCAAAACTAACATTACAAGAACTATATGACAGACAGCAAGGAGAATTACTAATGAGGTCGTGGGAGTTAAAGGGTTAAAATGACTCTTACACCTTTCCTCTCATGGTGTACTACAAGTTATTTAAATAATATCTAAAGGCAGGGTTATGAGTATGGACCCTAATCTGTTCTTGACAGCTGGTTTTTTCCTCTTTCAACAGGATAATTATACTGAGTGCTGAGCTTGCCCTTTATGTATTTATTTATGACAATTTTAATCTGATTACATTACCATGGGATTATCCTGGAACATGGTACTTTTGTTTTATTGGAGTGGATTTTATCTACTACTGGTTTCACAGAGCTGCTCATGGTAAGAAAATTATTATTTACAAAGTTTGTTTTTCTTATTTAAAGTCCCTCTGTAATATTATTGGTAATAGACATGTACTATGGGAATAGTGGAATAGTATTGGCCACAAGTGGTCTGTGAAAGGGTAAGGTCTAAAATTCAGGGCTGAGGGTTCCTGTTCAAGATTGTTATAGGATGTGACTTTATTCATGGCTTGTGTTCACTTGACATTATTTAATATTCATCTCTCAAAGAAGATTGAGTAATTAGTGTAATTTATTATTAAATTGTTGCAGAGATCAACATTATGTGGGCAGCCCATCAGGTGCATCACAGTTCTGAGGATTACAATTTTACAACAGCTTTAAGGCAATCTGTTGTGCAAAATTACACCTCTGCGGTAAGTATAGTCTCTCATGGTTGTCCAGAAAATCTCCTTAATGAAATAATTCAAATCAGTGTGGTCAGTTTGAAATAAATAAGGAGACACCATGCACTGTAATTCAGATTAAGTAATTCAGTGGCTAGCAAACAATTAAGTGTAATGATAGTGTAAGTTGAATTAAATCTCTAATTGTTGCAGATTTTTTACATGCCTTTGGCCTTGGTGGTGCCTCCTTCAATTTTCTTTGTGCATAGTCAGTTCAATATGCTTTACCAATTCTGGATTCACACAGAGGTAAGAGTTCTTTTGTTTTTGAATCTGTTAAAAAGAAGTGATGCTCATAGGACTTCATTTAACCTTCAAGTCACTTATTTTGTTTCTGAATTTCTAAAAAATTCAAAATCAAAGTAATAAAAGAAAAATTAAAGATATGTACTCCTTGACTCTATAAACAGATAGTGCGCTCTCTTGGACCTCTTGAGTACATTCTTAACACACCCAGTCATCATCGTGTACATCATGGTAAGAATAAGTGTTATTTTTTTGGATAATTACTGTAAGTTTATATAAGTTTTAAAGCCTTGTTTTTCTGTTTTGATTGAGTTGCTAAAACTAAACTTCTCTAGTATGATTTTATTGTTAAAAATTATTTGTTGCATGATGTGTTTAACTGTTTTTTTTTTTTGCAGGGAGAAATCCCTACTGTATTGATAAAAACTATGGTAAGTAAGTTTTAAAAGTTTCTTCTTTAAATAATGATAGTGAAATTAAATGAACTACTGCAAGTAATGTAAAGTGTGAATGTATGACAGTGCAATCTCTTTTTTTTGTTGTTAATTGAACTTGTTTCCCTTCCTTGCCTGGGCAAAATCATTTCTTGGAATTTTCTCACTTTAGCCTGGCACTGTGGAGAATTGCCAATAAAATTCATTTTTATGAAGAATGTATGTTTTGTTAATTTTTTCAACTATCCCATATCCAGGATTTGTGATGCTGAAATTTTAATTCAATGCTATTTATGACCATGAAGAGAAGTGGTGCAGTTGGTCAAGCAGACCAAAAAAAAGTACTATATGGGATCAGGCTTCTGATACTGGTGCTTAACATAATTTACAGTCTTATTTTGTACATTGTTTTTTTTACCAGGTGGAACATTGATTATTTGGGACCGAATATTTGGTATGAAAATTTTATGATCTAGATAACTCTACTGTGTATGGCACCTGCTGTGTCTTGAGATCTAAATGTGCTTGGAAAGATACTAAATCTTTTGCTTTGAAAAAATTGTATTTTTTAACCCTTTAACTCCCAGAAGTAATTAACATGAAACTTCTCCCTATAATACCATAAATTATTCAGCAAAAAGGTAATGAGAATATTCAAACTTATCAGGTAGAAGCTATGATCTTGATCTAGCACCAAGTTCTTATAACTAATTTACAAGAAAATGTGTTGCAGCTAGAGGGCGAATTAACAATCAGATCTTGGGAGTTAAAGAGTTATGGGCCAGTTGCCTTTCACAATGGGTGGATTTTACTCAAGTCTGGCTTATGTAATTTTCATAAGATTGCAATATTTTTGAGGGCAATTTTGGCTCCAAATTGTAGGAACATTTCAAGCTGAAACAGATGAAGAAATAGCCTATGGTCTGGTTCATCCACTGGCCAGCTGGGATCCCATTTGGACTCAGGTTAGAACTTTTACTGGCACCAAACATTTAAGTCAAACAAGCTGCACATGGTTTGATTAGTGGAGCCATGCACATCTGCAAGATTTCCCATATGGAAGGCAATGAAGTGATGATGTGTACTGCCACCTCGTTTACACTTGGATGCAAAATTTCTTAGCCCCATTGATTTAGTGATAGAAGACTCGCTAGTAATATGAGATACTGTTTTGTTTTTATTACTTTAAGTCATTCCTATCTTTCCCTTATCACAACTGGTCAGGCTCAAGCTTTACTTGCTCAGTGCTTCTTTTTCAGTGCTTTCATGACAGTTTGCACTTGACCTTCCACCTCAATTTACTTCATCTCATTGACTGAGGATTGGGCATGATCATCATTTTATTTAAGTACTTTCTAAAAATTTGTAGTATTTAAGGAGTAAATAATTTAATCAGCTGTTCTCTTTCCCATCAGCTTTGCCACTTCTGTCATATTTGGAAAACATTTTGGGAAACACCAGGACTTAAAGATAAGGTAAAGCACAAAAGACACAATATTACTGAACAGTACTTCTTGTGCCTTCCAGGATATTCCATAAACCTACTGCTCTAGATAAGATTTGTAATGGAAATAAACTTTTAAATGGCCACGCAATTGTTGCAATTTTTATTTCAACACAGTTCTATTACATCTTGCTCTCAGATTTTTCTTCCTTTGATTAGCTAGACAAAGGTTGGCTCTGCAAGCTAAGTGTTCCCAATCACCCAAACATGATTTTCTAGTATCTGAACTGTCCACCCCACCCCACCCCACACCTCCCCTCTGACCCAGGATGGGATGCTAGCCCTTTACTACAATAGTTATCTTGCAGCATGAATCAAGATTCTCCAAGGTGGAGGGTGGCAATGTAAAAGCAAAGTGTCTTGCTCAAGAAAACAACACCATATTTCCAGCAAAAAATCACTGTCTGAAATTTGACATAAAAACAATGGGCCAAAGAATCTCCTGTACAACTCTGTGTTTAAAAGTGTTAACCCTTTGACCCCTAAGAGTGACTAGCATCTAATTTCTCATTACAATATAACCCCTGAATCAAACATGAGGGTCATGAGAATAAAGGAAATGATCACCAACCAAAGAAGCTCTTGATTGTATAAGAAATTCTCCCTGTCAGCACCCTTAGGAAATGTATAGGAAACAGTATGGAGAACATGCATACTGATGTTAGGGTACAAAGGGTTAGACCTGTTATAATGAAATGGTGAATTATTATTAATCTATTCTTGTTTTACATCTGTAGCTGGCTGTACTGTTCAAAGGACCTGGATGGACTCCAGGAAAGCCTCGTTTGGGTGATCCTGCAGATCTACCAGAGGTATTCAGTTTGTGTGGAATCTTGAAAGTTAATTCCTCTTGCAATTCCCCATTTGTTGCATTTATTTTGTGTGCTTATTTGGGCATAAGTGTTGTGTAAAATTGTGCAAGAATATTTGACCAATTGTGTTTTTTTCTGATGCAGATTGAATATCCTATTCAGAGGTATGACAGTTCATTGTCATACTGGGGAAACGTTTATGTGCTTGTGCATTTTGCTGTTACCATTGTGGCATATCAACTGCTAATTGCAAGAAGGATGGTATGTTTCATGTAAAAGTTTACCTTAATGTTGAGTTACTTTAAGTTCTTTCCCATCTTTTGTCAAATTAAATTCAGTTACGAAATGTCTACGCATACAATTCCCAGCCAGATGTAGGATTTGATCAAGTAGCTGGCCAGTAGCCTTGGACATTCTGTTTTTTGAAAGTATTTTTGTTTGTTTGTTTTATGTCTTCAGTTGATGAGCCAACTTCATGTGCTAGGAGTTATCTCATATTTCCTTTTCACAATTTCAAGTGTTGGAGCTCTGTTTGATAACAAGTAAGGACTATTCATTTAAAATATGCTATTGGAAGTTATAATTAAGAAACAATGCCAGTGTAAACAGAGTTCGAACATCTCGGTCAGGAATCCGAATAGCTTACGGGAGTAATCATACGTGAAATATATTTTGGTTCATGCATCGTCAGGAAAAGTTTCTTTCGTAATTGTTCTGGTTTTGGGTGGAAGTTCATCCAACAATAAAATTTTCATGCGAGACACATTTTGTTTCATCCAAAAAATATTGTTCAGTGCTGTTTGATCACAAAGGTCATTTGCCGTAAACACATCTGCTAATTGTTGATTTTTGTTTGTGGAAATTGCAGGTGGTATGCCCCTTACATGGAGTTATTCCGTTGTCTGTTGTTCCTCATTGTTGATCTTGTGCTGTCTTCTCAAAACTTAGACACTGGAGGTAAATGGCAATTAATTTTAACATTGATAATGCCAGTCATAACGTTTCGTTCAGAATGTAACCCCAACGAAAAATCGAATAGAACAACCAAGATAAAGTTACGAAAAAAAAATTCAGAAATAAAAAGCTTCTTTGGCCTCCGAATTCCCATTTACTCGTACCTTAAGTAGATAGTTTAAAGCATTAAGCACCTAAATTTGAAATGTTATTTATTTTGTTTTTAAGCAAAAGGATATTTCTTGCGTAAAGTGGTGTGTGGGTATCTCTCGACTACACTGCTTATGTGCTCATTGCGGACCCATTTATATGACCAAGAGGGAAAACAATAGTTATTTTTTCTGATTTTTTTTTTGTCTTTTTCAGTTCTTCCTACTGCTTACATTGGTGTTATTCGTGGAATTTTCATTGCGTCTGCGTTTCTCTGGATAATTGGTTCGTTGATGAGCAAGAGCAAGTTAAAGATCCAGTGAACCTCGATAGCATTCGCTTACGGGCTAATTGTCGTGATTACGATTTCCAGCCAATAGAAGGTTATAATATCACCTGTTTGCTCAACATCCTTAGATCGTCATGTCGGCATAACAGGATCCCAGAAGGTAGATTACAGTAAACCCGATTACACTCATTATGTAGGTTATATATCTCACTCGGAGGTATAAAAGAACGAACATTAGAGACATATTTATGTTTTACTACCGAATTCTTAATAGCAAATGATTTTCCACATTCTCTACAGTACATTACTTAACATTTTAGCTCCGAGAATTAGATTTTATTTATCAAGCGAGATTCCTTTGGTGATTTTTTAAATTTGTGTCAATTCAAGTACATCACGTCGGTTTTATTGTTTTATCTTCTCATTACCTTCCTTCGTCAAAATGTATCGATGTTGCAAGGAGAAATTCAGTTTTGGTTGCTCTTGAGATTGAAAAGGTTTACAGATTTTACCAGAAAGCGTGACCAGTTCTGGGACCGCTAAAAAAAAATTTAGTTAGATAGGATAAGTAGCTTCACCGTCGCACCTTTTAACACTGAATTGAAAGACTCCGGAGTATTATAGATAATGAGGAGAAGGAAAAGTAATGATGACCTTTATTCAGGTCTATGTTGATACTAAAACTAACTTTGTGACTGATGGAGCCCTTCTAAAGGGAGCCTTACCACTGTAAAATAAATTGAATGAAAACCTGGTACACCTATTTCATGTTGTTGCCTTGTTCTGACAACGTTTGCTATGTCCCAAGTTACCAAGATCATCCCCAGCAATTAGCTCACTGTAAATCACTTCCAAACTAAAAAGAGGGCTTATTTGTTCATAACAGCCTGTAATCGGACAGTCGAATGTGACAGTTACACAGCCAATTGAAATCAATCACGGTTGATAATGTCTATTGGCGGTGAATGATACCTAGTGACGCTGAAAAATGTCTGAGGCGAATACCGAATGATCGCGGTTAATAGGCTCCGGTAGCGATGCTTAATGCCTAATAACGAAGGATGATGTTCACTGACGGCGAAAGATGTCTAGAGACTATGAATCATGGCTGGTGACGGTGAATGATATCTGTTAATGATAAGTGATGTCGGAACGCGCTAAATGATGCCTAGTGACGTTATCATCTAATGACAAAGCTGTGAATGGTGAGTATGTGATGGTTGATGCTGTCTAATGACGGCGAATGATACGTAATCATAGTCAAAGATATCTGATAACGATGAATGACGTCGACTGACGGTCATTGATGTACATTTATGGTGAAAGCTGTGTGGCGACGGCGAATAATGTGCGGTTTCGGTGACTGATATCCATTTAAGGTAAATGATGTGGAATGGCGATGAATTATGTCAAACGATGGTGAGTGATGCTTATAAGCTGGAATCAAACGGTCAAGTGAAGTCATCGATCTACCAAACTAATCATCAACAGGGCTGTACCCAAATAGAAAACGGTTCGATTGAAAGTTGAATTAGACAGCGCTTGTCCTCGTTAAGTGTGTGAAAGTTAAACAAGCATATTTTAGAGTACGTTCACCCTATTTTTTCATAACGTCGAAGTCTTACAAAACAAGTGATTTACGTCGTGATCAACATCAAAGCAAGTGTTCAGCATCAAAACAGTTTAAAAGCTGTGGCATCTCTTAACTGTACGTCTATCAAATAATAGATAATACTTTAAAGTTGTACGTGTCTGCAAAAGTCTGTGCGTCAACAAGGAAAATTTTAAGGTTGTGGTGCCTGTTAATCGCGTTTATTAACAAAAGGCAAAGTTTTAAAGAGGTGATGTCTACAGCATGTCACAAGGTTCAACAAGAGGATAAGTGGAATAAGAGTTTTAAAGTTGTGAAGTCTTAACATGATTTATTTATTTGTAAAGAAAAGGGACGATTGTAAAGTGGTGGTGTCTCTACATTGTAAATTTATGAAAATGTTTTACAGGTGTGGTTTCTACGTCAAGTGTTTAAAACAAGGAAACATTTTTAAAGTTGTGGTGTCCACATCCATTTTTTTTTATCAACGACGAAACAGTTTTAAATCAACGGTGTCTGCATCGTGTGTTCAACAACGAAACAGGAAATAAATCGCAATGTCTCTCCATCGTGTATCTCTCAACAGAGTTGATCAGTCAACAATGTTCATCAACAAAGTTGTGGTTTCTCAAGAATGTGTGTGCGTCAACGGCTAAAATGTTCAAAATTTTCTTGTCATTACAAACAGAGGAACAGCATCTCAATATTGAGTTTATCAACGGGAAGAGTCTCAAATTTGTGGTGTCTCTACCCCGTGTCTCTAAACCACGACACGAGTTTTGGATTCTTCAATCATGTGATAGTAATTTGAAGATCATTCACTTGTTAGACAACAGAAAGTAACGAAATATATTTTTGGGACAAACTTGGGAGGTACTCCACTTAGTAAAGACGGCTAAGATGGGTTTTGCTATTGGGAACTGTCCAGGACGTAAGAAAATTGTGCGTTGACTCTTTTGTGATGTCCCCCTTCCCAGAAAATTTTACCACAAGTGGAACAACAAAAGAACAAATCCACACTGTCCACTACAGTTTCAGGTAATGGACCAAGCTTCAGAGGCACTCCGCTGGGTAAAGTCAGATCCTTAAGATTCACAGGACAGTTCTTTGGCTCACAGCCTAGCAGTGGGGCTCTAAAACGACCATGGAAGATCCCCATGACTAATCGCATGTCATCCTTATGAACTTTCACGAAATCATCCCCATTGCAGACCTACAACAAATTCATTGAAGATGAAACTTAGAATACAAGAATTTGGCGTGATATAATACACAAAAGCTGAAATTTCATTCATCTATCACCTGTGAAATCAGAGAGTTACCAATTTTTCTGATACGAACCCGATTTAACGGCCAGGTTGAAGTTGTTCTTCTAAATCATTCCACGTACGCTAAAGAAATTTTCAACATAATGCACAAGTCTCCTAATTTGCAAACTTGACCTTACCACACGGAAGATGGGTTACGCCCGAAACGAAAAATTATTAGGCATTTCATCCATTTATTTATCCTCATTTTGACTTTACGAAAACCCTCTAAAGAAAAGCTCGCACTAACCACAGAGCCACACACAAACCTGACAGCGACTAAAGATATCTTGTTTCTTTACTTGCACGTTAAAATATTTCACCAGAGCCGATACTTGTTGTCGAATCTTTCCATTTGGAACACAAACGCACATTCCTTCAGGTACCCAGGCACGCAACTAAACAACGAACAAACAAACTAGCATGGCATCAGTCTTTCCAAAAAGTGGTACTTAAGTCTTTATCTCTTCTTTAAAGTTTAAAAGTAGACGAATTCTTTTTTTTTTTTTTTACTTTCTCCATTCACTTGATTATCCCCATCTCCATACACTGTATATTTGTGTCTCTTCTCTGTACACTTTTTTGAAAATCGTACCTATCCCTTGCTTGTATTGTATATCCGCCCCCCTTTTTTTTTCAGACCGTTCGTGGTTGGTGTTATTGGATCGATTGAAAGAAAACCCAATAAATCGCTGATACTGTGGGAGAATGAGTAACTCATGCCAAGATATCTACCTTTAATCTTTCTCTTTCGAGATTCACAACATCCATCATTTATCCGGGATGTTAGTTCGTAAAGAAGGCGGTTGCAAATGTCTAATAACTACGTTTACCTGTTCATATGGCAAGCCCGTTGTCAAGATGATTCTATCCTCAGTTTGGGCGATCTGATAACAGAAACAAAAACCTCAATATATTTAAAGTCCGCTGACCTCCATAGTATGGATACTCCTCCTAAAGGAGACGAGTTTTATACTTTAAGGAAGGTGTCACTATTTACATACTTTAGAGAGAAAACTATACCACCACGGAACGAGAAAGGCCCTCAAAACTTAGCTAACAAGCTTATCGCGTCTTCCTCGCCGCTTTCAAATTTCTTCACTTATATGATTCTCTTCAAGGAATAAATATATTTTTACGGGGACGACGCAACCCTCGCTTTACTTAGTCAATGAAACACTCAGTTTATAACATACGGAATCAAGTATGATAGGGGCGGTGACAACGACTAAAAATTGACAGAAAGCACAACAAAATGTTCCGCTAGGGGGTCAAGCCCAGAGCACTCGGTGCGAAGCGCAGCGCGCGAAACACCGGGCCACTGTTAGACTACTGCTCTACCTTAACTGCTCTTTCGTGATCGCCCTTGTTATCCAGAATAACCACATCAATCCCGCAACATCTCAAATGTTGACCCAGACCTTGCAGCATTGTATCAACCACGACCCTGAGTGACTGAGGAGGAATGGGATCTCTTTTCTTCGCAGGAGGAAGCAAATCCTAAAGAAGAAAGAATGGAAGCCACGTGACCGAGCCTCATGTCTTCATTCAGCACAAACGCCCTCGTATTTGGTGTGCTGTCGGATTCTAAAATCGTGAAAAACCTATTCATCGGCTGTGCTTCGTAAACGCTACGAAATGTCTTTACATAATCACTAAACCCTCTTGATGTCACTCACAACTAAGCATTTCAATATGAACTGCTCAGAAATGTTCTTTAGAAACATTTCAACCTTTTCACTGCAAACGCCACAGAAGTAAAACCTCCAGAGACGATCAGGTGACAACACACACTTAACATACAAAGAAAAACCCACTGCAGATTAAAGAGAAAAAAGTTCATGTTCTTACAAATGTGTTCACATAATTTTCTATTAGAATTGCCGGTTTTCATGTGAAAACCTGTCCAAGTGAAGTAAAATTGTGGCGACTCACATTAGAGCGCGTGCCTGGCTTCGGCTGCTTCCGTCTGCTCCGACTGCAACAAAACACAAAACATCGAGGCTAAATACTAATAATACTAGCAACAAGTAAGGTAAAGGAGTTGCTAACGATGGAAAAATTGCGTGCCATGCATCAAATGTCAATGTTACAAGTTTCTAAACGCTTCGTTAATGTATTAACCAGTCCCAGCTAGGTTCTTACATGTCCAACAAATTATATTATCTCACGGCACTGATAGTTTTTGCAAGACAAGTTTCTTTGTGGTTGGTCTCAAGAGCTTGTGGTCAAGTAAGACACAAAAGAGTGTAAGTCAGAGAAAGAAAGATGTGCTAATCAGAGTTTGATTATCATGAAATGGAATGGCGCGTCCAGCAGGCACTCCAATAAGCACACCTAAGGCAGAAGAACACCTTCATGACAGCCTTCTCTTTGCACACAGGTTTCTTTATAAGCAGACATGCGGACTGGCTATCGTGTAAATTCTTCTTTGTATCAATAATTGGCTTTCCGAATGATAGAGAAAAGAACCACCATAAAAACAACATACCGCTGTTTTTCCTTCTTCGGATGTAACCATGTAAGCACAAGACCAGGCTCCATATCGACTCGTAACCTCGACTCCACCACCCACTGTTTAAGGACCTCGTAAATCTCCAGCAAACAGAAAGCATCTAAAGCTAGGCAGAGAACAGAACAAGTTATTTACAACAAACGGAATTGTCTTGTTTATTTCCACATAGTTGTTTCTCATCATCCTATCTAAAAAGGAAATTGGATGGATCGTAATACACAAGTTTATGAGAGAATCGACTACATTTAGACAAAGCATTATGTTCATTTGATAAGTGATATAAAAGTATTCATACACTACATGAATATATAATGCAACAAAGATGGTAACAGCTAAAAACAAAATTTAATCAATTAAAAACAACACTGTGAAATCGAGATTGCTTCACCTGGCATGCGTGGCTGGTAGTTTATTTTATTGACCACTCGAAAAACCGGCTGTTACAAAAGCTACAAAGTTGTGCTTCGTTTGCTTTCCCACAGAAGAGACATTTCATTTGTAGCGGCTACATGGATTCAACCGGATTCAGCGATCAGTACACACCCGGTAAACACAATGGAAGCAATGGATGAGTTGTTTATGATGATCGCCCTTGACAAAGTGAGTTGCTCCATAAAGATTATGATTTCACCTCGGTATTAAGTTACAGCTCAGTTATGATAAATCTATAATAACCGGGCTCGAAACTATAACAGTGTAATGGAACAATCATCACAATTAAAACTTTTACCCAGTCTCTAATCCCTATTCATTCCTTGTCCTTCAAAAGCAGGAGTTACCTGCATAAATCAGCTGATCCTCGCTTAACGGACGCCGTTCCCAGTCGGAGATCTGATACGTTTTGTCTAAAGCTTGACCAAGGCACAAGAACGCCAACTCGCTCAAGCCACGCTCTTCTTCCATACAAGCACGCTCTCTTGCAGATACACTACGCATGCGGGAGCTGACTTTTTGTTGCACACTTGGCATACTGAGTATCTATGTAAACAAATATATGAAGCCTGTTTTCAACAGGATCACTCACATTAATAAACGCACATTCAGTGGACTTTCAAGTTTGACCACATTGTAAGTCTTTCCATATGAATTCTTGCGAAGTTTTCAAGCAGCTCAATGTGCGTTTATTTATGTGAGTGTTTCTGTTCATAACAGGCTTAATTCTTACATTTCAAGTGTTCACTGGCTCACTGACTCCTCCTGTTTGCTATGGTTAACCAAATATCAAAATCTTACTTACGACCTGTTATCAGAATATAGAGACTAAACTACATGACGAACTTCGCCACATAAAGGGGCAAGTGACGCTGTCAAAATCTGCGTCATCTCTGTTGTGAAATTCAAGGAGTAATTTAAAACAATGTACAAAATGTCATGGACAGATTCTTAATCGTCTTGTGTGTTTTATTCAACTACAGGGGTGGGAAGGAAAGCTCTACATTACAAACAAACGGAGGCAGCTCAAGGTTTCTTTAAGAAAAGCCGAGTTGCACACATAGGCCAACAAATTCACTTAACCCGCAGCTCGGAGGAATCACATTTTCAAAGGAGTTCTAAATCTTTCCTACCTGTTTACTTAATGGACACAGGTCAACAAACCGAGCAAGACGTGTCACAGCATGTTCGCACGGGGGACTCGAAGAAACCAAGTTTCGAAAATCAGAGTCAACTCCATAACCTGTCAAACCAATATTAAATGTTCTATTAACCAACCAAGCATATAACAGTTAATTTGCGCAAAATACAGTACACTTATAACTTTTTAATGTTTCTCGCTGCACTGTATGTTATTTGAAAAAGTGTATGTATGTTTCTGTATCTGAGACAACCTTCGGAAACGCTTCCAAAAAGTAATCGAAAAGTTTTCTTCTGCTGTTTATAGGCCAACGGACGAACGAATATTTGTTAAGAGGAAAAAGTGTGCAGATATATAAATGTGAGGAATCCTTTCAGAGCAAATCAACTTCACCAATTTTTAACTGGCTCCTTCCCCTTCTAGATCAGCTCACCTCTTGGAGATTCTTTCAAAATAACAATGCCTTCAGGTTATTGATGTTTTCGTTTGCACACAACAATTGAACAAAAATTTTTAGGAAGCTGCTGTTCCTTTTTACCCCAGTACTGACAAGCTTAACTCTTTACCTAGCTTTAGAACGCGAGGATTAGCAAAGAAACTTTCAGCAAACTGTTGCATCTCGGCGTCTTTAACGTTGTCTGTCATTGCTATCACGTCCAATATAAACACTTCATTCCATGTAGAAAGCTGAATAATCGAAAGCCTGCACGAAAAAAATATTGTCAAATGACACGGGGGTAAAGAAAATTTCTTCTTCTGAAGCTGATACAGACACTGTCACACATATCAACCAATCACATTTAGCTGTACACCAAAACTAAAGTTTGCGAGTTTGACCTGGTGCGAGATGACCTCGGGCAACACAACCTGAAGTGAATTTGATCTGGAGCGAAACTAAATTTGGGGGCCAGACGACCTAAGGTGAATTTACCTAGGGCGAGACAACCTGAGAGGAAAAATGGCGCGAAACTAACTTTAGGGAAGAAACGACCTGAAGCGAATTTGACCTACGGCATGATGACCTGGGGCGAAACTGACTTTAGAAGCGAGACAACCTGAAGGCGAGTTTAACCCGGAGTGAGAGGACCTGGAGGACCTTTACATCTTATTGGTTGACCAGTCACAAAGCAAATTAAGTTAAAAGCTATGTAATCTTGGATACCTATCGACACCAATTTGAAAATTAGTCTTGAAGCAGTTTTAACATTTTATACTACTCACATTTCTTCGATTACTTTAATTAAGATACAACCGAGCTGAAAAGAAAACTCTCAATCTTGGGTTGTCAAACCGAGCGAGTTCCACTGACCTGTCATCAGTCCCCGCGCGACACATTGTCGGTCTCCACTCAGTGTCAAATCCTACAACATTACCGGGCTAACAAAGACAAATAACGCTCAGTATAAACGCAAAATATATGAATATTTTTGCACATTTGTTTACATAATTTTTTCATCTGTTTGTTTTTCTAACAATCATAACCATTTCAGAAGGAATCTCCTAGCTGAGAAGATGTTTGTCTCAAACGCACAAATATTCGAAAGATTAATTCGTTACGAAGAAAAGGGGATTGCTTGAGAAATATGTCAACAATTGAAGCATCAGATTTGTCGTAAAGACAGTTTGGCGTTTCTTTTACAGATGAACCAAAAAGTGAGTGATTCAAATACCAAGTAGCCTCCCCCCAACGATTTCCTCCATAACCTTAATTCAGGATGTCATGTTAACCTCAAGTACAATACAAAACTGCACGTACCTTACAGAGGACTTGCGTACATTCCCTTAAAGACTGAGTGTTGTCAACCACGAATATCCTATCAGCAGATAATGGCAGCCGATAGCAGTTGGCAGGTGCAGAATTTAATGTTGAAGGTATATCGTTGTACACTTTACGTTCTGTCTTTCCTTCTATTTCCGCTTCCCAGTCTTCAGAATCTTCATTTGCACCTTGCCTTAAAAAATGTAAAAACGATTGGCAATGTCAAGTAGGAAATTAGAAATTGCTTACATCATGTTATACATGTCGCCTGGACATAAGACAATTTTATGAGTGAAAAATTTAGCAACCAAGGACTGAAGAGTCTATCCCAGCCTGGAGAGCAACCGCACCATCTCCCTGAATAGGATGCTTGTATATTGCAGGTTATGATGACCTCCACTGGGTGTTTCTCAAGATTTCTTTACGTTATCTGATCATCACTTTTCTCTTGAGTGGAAAGACGCACTATGTACAGGTATGGGAGAAAGTTACTGATTGCAAAAATTTTTGTGATTCTTGTTCTTTCCATTGAAGCACAGCAATCGTGATCAGGGCTAATGCTTGTCATTTCAATCAAGAGTCTAGCATCATCAGGCTACCTCTGTCTTTTACGGAGAGTATTCTATACAGCTGTATGATTAACAGTGATTGGTAAGTATCAAATCTTCCCTTTTTTGGGGGGTGTGACGGGGGGAGGTTGACCTTTGTTCCGAATATGAGTAGGACATGCTCGTTAGATGAATGTGCGAGAAGAATGAGGCTTTGAAACCTACCAGCTTTCCACAAGATCTTTAACCAAAGGATGAACTGACTCCAGAGGCAGGCAATAGTACCTAGTCCATCTAGCAGCCTCTTCAATATCATCAAACTCAACCAAAATTTCTATTAGTTTGTGCTGAAGCCATTTGTTATCACCAAGAGAACTCTGTAAGGCAAACGACAAATCCGTATATAAAAATAGCATCCTAACCGGAACCGACTTTCTGAACAAACAAGTTTGTCTCTTGAAGAGAAATATGGGCCAAATGCAAAATCTTGGTCCCCATTAGGAATCATAAGTTGGACCTTCCAATTTGCCCTCTGTGGCTCTACTGCTAAGATTCAGAGAACTCTTTGGTGAGCTCACCAAGACATACACACAAAAAAAACAATATTTTTTTCTTCTCTCAAAAACGAGCTCAAAATTTCACAGCTTTTGTCATTCTATTTATCTCTTGACGTGTAGCAATTGCAAAGCACTTTCCCAACTTGAAACAGCTTTAAAGGAAGAATTTCACCAGATTAGATGCAAGATTTAAAAAAAGGGGAATATTAATATTTCCCAATTTTAGCTCTGGCATATTTTTTCATTAGATGAGATGAAAGAAATAATACGCATTAATCAATTACAGATGGTGATAAGTTCTGATGTTCGTGTGATCCAGGAACTTAATTTTTTATACAATATACCTCAATGAGATTGTCCCACTTGTGACTTAATGGTTGTTTCTGAAAAAAAAAAAAAAAACAGAACAAATACAAAGATAAAAATATTTAATCAATTCAAGTACCGGTACTCCAAAACCATTTTACGTCTTAACCATAGTAACAAAATTAAATTCCGCATGCATAGTTCACAGAAAATTATTACCTCTGAATATTTCTTCTGTAAGAGATATCTCAATCCATTTAAGTTCTTTTCTTTGTATATATTGGGGTAGTTCTCTGGAAGAACAGAAAGCAATTCACGGAACATTGCCTTACACACTAAAGAACAGCAGACAAGTCTGTTTTGTTTCTTAAAAAATGCTTATTTCTCATGAAAAAGAAGTTTAGGAATGAAAAGTGAAACTGATTTTAAGATGTATCAAGGGAGATGTAGTGGCCTCCTTGGCTAAAATGCTGCACACTGTCTACAGCACCTGAAGGAAAAGACTTGGTCTGGCTAAAAATGTACAGTACCTCTTTATGATCAAAGAATGCAAGAAATACATGTAATTACATTCCAGCAGGGTGCACAATGACCATTACCCCAACCCTTCCCTCCCAATCCAACCCTTCAAAGTATAAATATTTAAAAAGATAAAAAACAAACAATTAAGACTTAAAATTTAGATGGCGCAAACTCCAGAATCTGAAGAAACTACATGGCATAAATATTTTCCAGTGCAAAATACTTCCATTTTTGTTTTCTAGCAGCATGGATACCAGCCTGCTGATACACAAGTTAGAGCAAAGGTGTACATGCACCACATAATGTATGATGTACTGAAATTTTTAACTGTGACTTTCTTTTTTGAAAATCTCAGCTGAAGCCCTGGTCAGAATCTTACTACAAATTAGTGCGTATGTACGCCAATTAGTGTGTATAGTACCATACCTGCTTTTAAATGAAACATTTTCACAAGCCTCTCTCCTAACTTAACAAGAATCTTGTTCTTAAGTCTGTGGTCCTTTGGTTTTGGAGAAACAGTCTTCCTGATGAAAAAAACAAATTTAAGAAGTTTATCTCTCTAATAATTACTGTTAGCAGTTAGTGACAAAGGGTTTTGCCTCATCTTATTTCCTCCCCAGAGCTGTCATCCTGAAGAGCAACTTGACAGCTTAATGGCTCTAACCAAAACTGTTTTTTTTTCAGATTTGCAGAAACTACATCTGCAAATTACATCTGGTAACTCTAAAATTAACTCTAGAGATAGCCCTTGTTTCTTTAAATAACTGCAATCAGTACACTGCCAAGGAAGATTAAAATGAAATTAGTTTGACAAAGTCATATATTTAACAGCTGTTTTCACTTACTCAACAACAAGCTCCAGATCATCATCTGTCATTGTACATAACTCATCTATCAACTTCATAAAAAGTTGTAATGATGTGGGACAGCCTGCCACATAGCTAGATGCAATTAAAAGTTATAGTTTTTAAGTTTACAAAGTATCACTGCTTGCAATTTACAATGAGTTTTTAGAGCCTTTGTACCAACTTAGCTGTAATTTGTTCAGGTCAAGAAGCAAAATACCGTATCTGTAAAGCTTGTGTAGGATAAATAGATCAAAATTTCAACATTCAATTGACCACAAGTAATATCTTGTTTCTCTTCTGTTATATATATTCAAAATGTCAAGAGAATTAAAATCACTTCTGGAGGGAGTGGAAAGGGCAAGGGTCATCATTATTACTTGACAAGTCACAAACATACCTCTCTGCTAATTGCAACTTGTCAACAATGATCAAAGGTAACAAAATCTAAAAAATATAAATAAACTGTGCTGTTTATAGGTGTGGCTGCACAAAAAATTTAGGGACAACAACAAAAAAGCTACATGTAAATTCAGATTCAAGATCTTTAATCAAGTCCAGTGCTTGGAAATTGAAAACTGTAGGATTTTTTAAAACTGCTCGTATATTTTCATGCTCCTCCTACAACTTCCTACCAAAATGTTTGGCTGATAATTTTCATTGAGTATTTTGCAAATATTTCCAAGAAAACTTAGTTTGCCTTTAAAGTTATCCAAAGAGCCCTTTAGTTGCTACACACAACATGCTCAATGAAATCAGCAGAAAAAAAGATACAAAACTTATACTACACTAAAGTTGTTCTTTTTGTGCAATTATTCTCAAAAATGGTTTTAACAACTGGGAACACAAGAACAGATCTATTGAAAAACATGCAACCTTGTGGTGGAGGAAACAGCCCTAACCCCCATTCCGATGTACATAAGAACAGACATGCATTTAACTTACTTGCTGTAAGTTCAGTACATGTTTAGTTTATGTTTTTATAGTAGGTAAGTAAGTACAGTTCATACCTCAGTTACTTCAAAATGCCTTTGAAGTTTTAACTTGTATGCAATGGTGGCAGCCTAGTACAAGAATACCAAAAATCAACATTCAACATTCCTTAGTAACCATGATTATTTTCAATCTGGTTTAGAGAGGTTTCAAATGATATGATTAGGATGTTAAAATGTAATTATTCTTTGATAATGGGTTTCAGAGGCCCTAAAGCAACTAGATTCTTTCTGTACATGTGGTCTTACATGATTGTAAATAACTTTTAAGTGAGAGAAAAAAACATTTTTCACTGAGAAAAAGTTGAACCATAACCTTTCCACATAGTGCTGATTAATTCCAAATGTCTAGAATACATATTTATTAAGCAAAGCTAAGAGAGATTCTGGATTAGCAAAATAACACATCTTGAAAAAAATTAAAATTCTTAAATCTATTTTTACCTCTTTGTACTTCCTTCTGGAATGCATTAAAAATCTCACATGCTTGGTTAAGAAACTGTTGTCTCCTGAATCAAGTTGAAATGTCCTTTTAACTGGCTCAAACAGCAGAAATGTGGATGATGCAACTACTTCCAAAGCTAAGTCCTTCTGATTGTCAGATGGCCAGTAACCTAGCTGTTGGATTTCTTGAACATTCCTTCCTTCAGTCTTTGACTTCAGCCAGGCCTCAAACTCAACAAGAGTCATATAAGCCAGTGACTTTTTGCCAGCTTGAATATCAAAGTCAGCAAATTTGATAACATACAAAACAAAATCAAAGCAATTCCTGCTAGCTTCAAAAGCCCTAGGAAGAAGTGACTTCAGTTCTATTAACATATCTGAGAAATATAGTGATTCAAGTTCATCCAGCCACTCTCTTTCTGAAACAAGGTGAAGAGATATTGCAGCTAAATTTGCATCAAAATGCTGGGAAGATACTAAACAAGCTTCTGAATCTGAAGAATGTGTTGAAGATGTTTCATCCCACAGCAAATCTTTATCACTGTTAACACAAGGGTAAGATTTTTGATTTGTCATATATATGTCACTTTTGGAAGGTTCAATATTGGGATCAGTTCTGCTATGATGTGTGTCATTTACAATATCATTATCCCAATCTTCTTCCCAAACAATATGATTACGATGTGGCAAAGAATTTCCTTGATTGGTTAATTGGTGGAAACCTTTCCTGAAAATGTTTGCATCACCAAACTTTAAATTAGAACTCTGCACAGAAAGTTGCACATGACCATTATTGTATTTCCTTGATGTTTCTGTTTGAAGTTCTTCCCTTCTTGTAAGTCCACCTGTAAGATAAAAAAATTAAATGTGCAGAGCCATAGGTGGGAAAAAGTTAACAATAAAGACACATATCTATTACCAGTATCCAAAGTAGATAGATTTTTTTGGTATGCTGGCGTATATAAGAACAGAAAATTAATTGCATGGCGTCTTATGATTTGAATTTAGAAGCAACAAGGAAGCGAACACGTCAGCAGAGTTCTACTCTGATTTTTTATCGTGACATACATGTACGCTTTTTATCGCAAAATTTCGCCAGACCTTTGTTTCAAAGCGAAAATTCGACGAAATAGCGCTCTTTGTTCAACGGAAATTTCGCTCAAAACGCCTCGAATTGTCATTCGAACTTTCGCGCGAAATTTCGATGAAAGTTCGCAAGGAGTGGTCCTAGATAGCAAATTAACATTTAAAGCGCACATAAAGCAACAGCTGAACAAGGGATGCGCAAAGGCTTCGGCTTTGCGGAGAATACGTAAGTTTATTTCAAAGGACGTGTTAGTTCGTTTATATAAGGCCTATGTTCTCCCTCATCTTGAGTACTGCAGTCCCCTTTTACTGGGAGTAGGTAACGCGGAGACTACTAAAATAGAGACAACTAATTACTTTATATTAAGAACTATATTAGGCTTCTCGAAGTCTGTGTCATACGACTTCCTCCTCAAGTTGGCCGACATTAAGTCTTTGGAGAATCGTAGGCAATTCCAATCGTTGGTTATGTTATATAAGTGCTTGTATGATAAGGGGGCTCCTTATATAAGTGATTTTTTTCATTTTAGAAATGTACCGTATAGTTTACGCGGGCTCAGTACAAGGCTAGATTTACCTCCTTTTAATCTTGAGTTTTTACACCGGTCTTTTTCATTTTTAGCTAGTAAACTTTGGAATGCGCTACCCCCTAGACTCAGAGAATCTCAAGATATTGCTTCATTCAAGCGTTCTCTTAAAGCCCACATGGCTTAATGGTAGTGATTGTAAACATCGTTATTGTTAATATTGTTAATATTGTAACTTTTAATTGATAGCTCTTGCCCATGATTTTCGATTCTGTTTTTAGTTTTTTAATAGATTTACTTATTATTTGTATTCTTACAGAAATTATGCTTTATTTCTAATTGTACATACACGTACACGTTTTAACGAGAACTTCTGTACTCCTAGGTGTCACGTGTTTAAATAAAGGATTGGATTGGAAGGAAAAAAACCAAATTCGCGCATTTGACTTTTTTGAAGAGGAAATGAATTCGCATCTCATACCTACTTATCTTTTACCAATCATCATACCATTTTCGTTTCATTTAACCAGATACATTAAAAGATTTAACATACCACGATTCTCTGTCGGAATTTCGATAGCACCATAGCCATGATACGTACCTTCTGAATAATCTTCGTGACAATAGGAAAGCAGCGACTGAAGCAATTCTTTAACCACACAGAAAACAGCCTGAATGGTTACAATCATTACTGAAACGTTCGTGTGGAGAGTAAAAGCAGTAAGACAAAAAAAATATTTCATATAGTTAATACTATTTTAGCTATTCACTGAGCCCATATAAGTTCATTTTCCAACAGGCGTTCTATGTGGTCTAGATCCAGTTCTAATCGTTCGACCGTGAGGACAATACATTTTGGCTTACACGACATTAATCACTGTTTTGACTCTGTCCACCATGAGTTATGTCCTAAGAAGTCTGAGCAAAAAGAAAGACGTCGACAATGCAATCAAGACGTGCGAAGATAAGGTCCTGGTGATGAGGTTTGGAAGAGAGACTGACGGAGTTTGTCAGCAACTGGATGATATCGTAAGGACGTAATGAGCCTATCTGAGTATCCTTGAATTTTTCATTGACCTTCATATTCACATACCTTATTACTGTTTTGTGGTTAAAAAAAATTACAAAGCAAAGAAATAAATTAAATAATTGACAAAAGGGTAACTAATACAATAAAGAGCCATAGAGTGTTAGGGTAGAATCCTCAAAGGACTGATTACAGTTACAGTGACTGATATTTCAACCCCTGGATGGAAGTCATTTTAACTATCAGCTGAAGAGATCCTTTGTGGTAGATGGTTTGACATATAAGTCTGGTTTATTGAGACTCAATGGCCGTTGTGGCAACAGTTTTATTAGTTTTAAATTTAAAGTAGTACTGGCCCGTTGTTACTGGCTGCTGGCATGCACAATGTACATGTGTTTGTGGCCATCTTTAGGTGGTAGCTGTAAACTATGTTCTGTTTTGGAATCAACTGCTTAACATTGGTTGGGTTGCTTGGCTCTCTCTATTTATCATCGAGGAAAAGTTGTCTTTGTTTGATCTGTCTAACCAAAATTTTTTTAACATTGGTTAACACTGCTTAACATTGGTTGGGTTGCTTGGCTCTCTCTATTTATCATCGAGGAAAAGTTGTCTTTGTTTGATCTGTCTAACCAAAATTTTTTTAACATTGGTTAACACTGCTTAACATTGGTTGGGTTGCTTGGCTCTCTCTATTTATCATCGAGGAAAAGTTGTCTTTGTTTGATCTGTCTAACCAAAATTTTTTTAACATTGGTTAACACTGCTTAACATTGGTTGGGTTGCTTGGCTCTCTCTATTTATCATCGAGGAAAAGTTGTCTTTGTTTGATCTGTCTAACCAAAAATTTTTTTAATGTGTCAACCAGCTGGAAGTGTCATTTTCATTATTAAAATTTTATTGGTCTTTTAACCTCAGGCCCTAGTTTCAGTATTTGATGACACATAGTGGGGAGACTTATTATGAGGAAGTACAATGTTTCAACCAAAAATAGTCAAGTGGTCCAATGTGTAACTTGAACAGCTTCAACTTAATTAAAGGGTTTTAACTGACATAGTTGATGCAAGATCAACGAGATCTTAAGATTGTTAATAATTGTGAATAATTAAATAATGAATTATTGTACCTTGACACATTAGCTGGCCAAGACCTCTCATGACTTGTCTCGTATGGCTGATATATACATTGTGGATGTGGATGCAGTGCCAGTCTACACAAGATACTTTGACATCTCTCTGATTCCAGCAACTGTTTTTTTCTTTAATGGTCAACATATGAAAGTTGATTATGGGTAAGTTGGAGTCTAGAGAAAGATATCCATGATAAGAGACTGATAATTTTTGTTTTCAGACTGGAAGGACAAGTGTTATAACATTTTGAGAAGACAAAATTTCTTGCGCATTGATTTGTGATAAAATAGATTCCAGTGTTTTCTAGTAAATCTTTTCAGTTATTCGAATGTCACTTAATATAAACTAGTTGGTTAAACACTGCCAACTTTGTTGGTAAGGATAATCATAAATTCCAACTTAGTTGTTTTGGCAGGAAACCTTCTATATTAGGCCTTCATTCCTGGCTGTCTGTTTTCCCTCAATATTTTTTTACTCTCTTTGAAAAAGAAAGGTGAGATTCTCTCAGCTTCAGTAGTCTTTTCAGTGGAATCCATTGTAATTTTCTTTGGTATCTCTTGCTTTTTGTTACTTCAGAGCATTTTAATGCATGCCTATGATTTTTCCATGTGGTAATGCACTTGTCTTGAATTTGCTGCATAAACCACAATTTCAAAACACAGGAAGTGAGATATTAGAGGCCTCTAAGAGGATTGGGTATGACCTCAGACCTCCTACTGAAGGGTCAAGCTTTTCTTTAAAGTAAATCTAAAAGGCTTGCATTCTCTGGACACTTATTGTTCTAACAATTCTTTGCTTATATTGTTGACTAACAGAAAGACAACATATTTAATCACCCTGTTCCTTTTTCTAGCACACCAGACCACACCAAGTTTATCGGCAGCTTTAAAACCAAACAGGATTTTATAGACCTGGTGGAGGTGATACTAAGAGGGGCTTTAAGAGGAAAACTGATTGTAAACAGCCCCATAGATCCCCAAAATGTTCCTAAGTACAATCTTCTATACAAAGACATCTAACAATGATTGAAATTTTTTGTAAAATAAATATACTGTCTGTATGTGTATCTTTCCATTATAGAGAGTTGTACCAGCTAGGTTTACCAGGCTTAACTAGCTATGTTAACAAAAGTGTAAGTAGCTCTGAAATGTAGGATCTGTAAAATCTTCATCATTGATTGAAAACATATTAATTTTTTGTATTTGTATTTAATATGTAAGTCATTCCCTTCATTTTCCTACTTTGTACTTTGTGCTCATGAGGTAATCAAGAAGTAGAAAGTGTTCAGACAATAAATTTAACAAAAAGAATACCCCTGTCTCTCTACGATTAAACTTAAAGCTAGAATTACAGATGACCTTTCACATACCAGCACTTCCTCTAATGACACTAGCTTATTGAAAAATAATGTTCATGTTTAGACTACAAGCAGTCCCTCCTTCTTGGAGGAGTCTGTTGCATGAGTTTAAAAAGAAAAAAAAAACAGTGAAAAAAATTGATACTAATGCATGTTGCCTTACTCCTAGATTTCCATGCGGTGCTTAAACATCAAATTATTTTTAAAGATTTTTTTGACTTGTGCTAAAAAGGCAGGATTTCTTTTAGTTTAGTTTATGTTAGAATCATTTCCCTCTGTTTTCCCTTGATCATCTACTTCAGATCGATAGTATCTCTCTTTCCACAATGCAAGCAATGGAATACAAACAGCATAAGTCACAAATGTACACCAATTAATCCACCTTAGTCCAAAATTTGGCAGCAATGGAAATATGTAAAATATTAATTGGAGAAAATTGCAAGACACTGTTAAGAAGCCAGATGTGATTCCTTCAGCAACAGGGTATGCAGTCTCCACTGCCATCTCAAAAAACATGGGCACAGTTCCATTTGCAAAGAATCCTCCGATGATGAAGGTTGAGTAAAGTACAACCTTGTTGTAAGGGATGATTTTTGCACATATTAATGTAAATAGGGCAAATGATACTGTACAACCAAGCAAGAGGACAAACTGTATTACTTTCATGTGCCTGGATACGTGGTCTGCAAGGCTGCAGGAAAATGAAAGGATACCATTTCAGTTTTTAACCTGCTATCTCTGCCTAACTGCCTGGTGTGGATCAACTGGAAGTTTTTAAAACTAAAATTAAGTTTTCCCCGTTCTAACATTGCTTTACTTAGTCATTTCCCATCTTTCTTGGCAACATTACTTTGATCACCTAAATTAACTCACAGAAGTTTTGATAGTTTTTGATTAATTTCCACTCATAAATTTAAGACACCTATAAAGAAAAGTTTTAAAACATGGTTTCACAAATGGATATGCTACATATTCAGCTCGGGCTAGCAAAAATCAAACCTTCATTTTAAAATGTTACTTTTACAACTACTATAATTAACAAAAATTTGCCAAAGTGAGGAGTGAATAGTGGTAGATATTTACCGAGCCATGAAGCAGTGAGGTAACTACCCACTGACCACTTACACTGACACTGAGGTGAGTATTTGTTTTAGCAAATACCACACAGATACAAAAAAAGTTAGTTTACTGATTTCTCTTGAAATATCAAAAAATGGTCAGAAATCAAACTCTTGACAGGTGAATAGTACTTGCTATTCAGTTCTGAACCAGGCAATCATTGCATGTTAAAGAGCACTCTTAACCGGTGTGGTATAATGATATAACTAGCTATTATTACCATTATTATTTTTATTTCTATCATACTAAATTTGAAATAAAAGAGAAAAAGTACAGTGAATATTTAGATGTTGTAAATAACATGGATGCTTACATGGATAGAGAAATTCCTGACACTATTCCAGCCATTGAAGCACCAAATCCAAGCCAACCAGCAGATTTTTCTCCAATACCAAACTGTGACAGATTTAAGTCTAATATAGACACCCAGCCTACATAAACACCTATCGTTGCCCCATTTATAAACAGCAAAAGCCAAAACTGTTTATTGTTCATGAGTCGTCTGAAACCATCTTTAAAATCCAAACGATTGACTGCTGCTGTTAAACTGGGTGGCAGTTTAGGTTTGCTTGGAAAATACACCACAACTAGAAGCAAAGTCAATGCTGCTGCCCCCAATTCAATGTACATTAGTTGCATAATTTTCCCCTTGAGATACATTATCTGTTCATGAGTCATGTTGTTTCGCAATTTGATATAGTCAATGCTTTTACCAATTGAGCTGCTTTGATTTCCTACATCTGGAACCAACAGGGGCCCAATGATAAAGGAAAGCCCAGAACCAATATATGGAGCTAGTGATGCTAATGCAGTTGATGTTGTGCGCTGGTGTGGAGGAAACCAGGCAGCAGATATTATTGGACCTGATGCCATAGCAATTGGTCCTCCAATGCTGTTGAAGGCAACCCCGGCATGAGTTAACCAGGTCTGAATTTGCAGATTATCCAGCGGAATAGCCTGACATACTGCTCCTATGACATTAACAACTCCCAAGAGGAGTGTTGATGCTCTTACACCTGAAGGTTGTGGATAATAATAATAGTTGATATATAATTGGTTGATATATTATTTCAACATGAAGACTTTAAACTTTTCCCAATATTTTATAAGGAGATGTTACACTGGTGGTCAGATTTTCGTTCTAGATTTGATCTTGTAAGTCTATGTGAAACAATCATATGGAACAATCATAACATTAGGGTAAACTGCAAACCTTTATTCTATTATAATTATAATAACGCAAATATTATTCTTTTAAGCGACTTAAAATTTGATTTGAGTAACACAGAGTCCTTTAACCTTGCAAAACGTAATGGTTTAAAAGATTCCAACTTTCTGACCTGGACTGGTGTTCGTTGCGCAGTACCAAGTCATCTAAGAATTCGATGCCACGAAATTAAGAAAGATCATGTCAGATCACTGCAATTTAAAATCGGTGACAAAACCTTTGATCCAGCACTTAGCAAGTCTAGGGATTTCTACGGTTTGCTTATATCCAGTAAGGCGACAGAGTCCAGAGGCTTCACAAAGTTGAAATCTAAATTTTCTATTGATGATGTGGAAACAAAAAAGGCCTTCTCATTGATAAGGTCCTGTATCTGCGAGACATATGTGCAATGCTTTCAATTTAAAATACTAAATGACATTTTATTCACAAATTCCCGCTTAGCTAAGATAGGTTTAATACAAAGCGATCTTTGCACTTTTTGCAATACCAGTGCGGAAACAATTGATCACTTATTCTTTTACTGTGTTTACTCACATGCATTTTGGGAAGAATTTGAATCTTATTGGATCGCTATAGCCAAAGAACAAAGGAAACTTGAGTTAAAGACTATTTTAATTGGTGTCACAGATACTAATTGTTCTTTATTTAATTACTTAATTGTTTTAGGTAAGCTACATTTATGGAATTGCTGTAGGAATAATAGTCTTCCTTTTTTCCCTTCGTATAAGGAACTAGTTAAAAGAAAATATGAAACTGAATGTCACATTGCGGCTAAGTTTAATGATAGGAAGATGCTAGAGGCTAAATGGAAACCCATTTTGAATTATAATTTAATAGATACATAGGTGTGTATAAAGCATTATATAGTAAGTAGAATAAGTAATGTCTTGTAGGTGGTATTGTAAGTAGTGTTCGTCTTGTTTTGTAAAGTAGTGTTCTTCGTGTTGCAATTAAAAAAAAAAAAAAAAAAAAAGACTTTAAACTTTTACTCTAAACCAAATACACAATTGAGAAATGGAGAAAAAAAAAATAGTTTGAACTGTTGTTACGTAGGCAAAGATGTTTTTTTGTCTATGATGAGTGTGGGATGGGGAAAAAAAATCTGAGTGAGGAATCCAACCTCAGCCCATGGATTCCGTGATCCTATCCTCTACCAATGAGCCACAGAGACTCTACCATAATCAAGGCTGCATGCTCCTTGCATACATCTAGGATTAGCATAAGTGATTAAAGTGTCCTGCATGAACAGGCTTTCAAAGATGGCAAATCTTTTTATAACCATGTTTCTTAACTTATTTACAGATATGTTACACTCCATGACTAGTCATATGTCACTCATGTGACTTATCACGCAATCTGATTTAGCCGATTATATCTAGGCAACCTAGCTTAAATTATGCACAATAGCACCATCAAATGATGTAAACGGTCAACTCTCTCCAGCATGAACACCCAGATACCAAACCCTAATGTCCATCTAGAAACACCTTGTGCACAATCGATTCAACGTGACACCACGTAGTTCTTTGATAAAGCTGTACCTATATGCCAAAATATCAGTTTTAAGACTGCTGAAGTCTTATGCCTTGGCATAACTAAACTGAAAGCAGAATTATGTTTACGAACCTCCTCATAAGATACGAGCTGCCAACATCTAATTTAAGACAAGGAGTTGCATTACTTTGTTATGTAATCTTAATTTGCCCCCCGACGAAATAACCATTTTTTGTCATTTTCAGCATCACCAATTTACTATTGAGAAGTTTCCCTCTATAAGAAAAGGACTTTTCAAGTGGGTGTTGATGATTCGAAAGTGTCCATTGCCCGTCTACCCGGAGAGATGCTTATCTTTTTTGAAAGGAGAGTTTAGTTAACAGTACAATAACTCGATCGTTAACAGCTGGGATTAACTCGCGGAGTCCTTCTCAAAGAGATGTAAGTCTTATTGAGGTGTCCGTTAAGAGAGTGATAATTATAAATTGAAGCATACAACGTAATGAAACATAAGTGTTTTCTACCTTTCGCATCCATTAGCCATGACAGTGGTAAAAACATAACGATGAAAACAATCGGACCCCACGCAACAAGTAAAGTGATGGTCGCATCGCTCCAGCCAAAGACAACTTGTGAGGTTCCCTGAATCGGGCTCCAAGTGTTCCATTTTGCACCATTTAACGCAGAACATAGAAAAAACATGAAAAGTATATACCACCTCTTCTTGTAGACTTTAAAATTCTGTCGATTTATTGGATTTATCGAGTCACGTCGAAGATCGATCCGTGAGGAATTGATCAGTACATTCGTCTCATCCCGTAGATCCATTATAATTCTTTGGACCTTCTTTAGCGGAATAGCTTTGAAATATTTACCTCAATAGTTAAAAGTGAAAAATAAATAAGAAGACCCTTTAAGCCCTTGAGTTGAACCACTAACGTTCGACCGGCAAATCACGGGTATAGAATGTGTGAAAACTATACAAATACTGAATAAAAGCGTTGCGTGACGCAAACAAAGCCTTTTGAAATGTTCCCCGAAAAAACAGCTGTGAGGGAGGCGGAGCGTATTCATCATGTGCCAGTCTTCTAACTCTGCTAATGGGCTAATGAAAACATGCATGTTTTAAAAAGGAACTGGCCTCAAAAGCTTCCACTGGGATGACTCCACCTCCTATAAAGACTCTAGCGTTTTTCTATTTGAGAGAACAATCTATACGGAGGTGAAACTTAAAACTTCGTCGGCCGGAATTCCCTCTGATACAGAAAACGGACTCTTTCTTGACCGCCAAATAACGTCGAAGTTACCGAAGTAACGCTCGATGCAAACATAACAAGTTTACTAAATCTTCTTATCAGTGATAGTTTATGCCCTCCAAATTTAGTGAGAAAGAATTATCTTATTGTTTTAGTTTGAATCTACCAGTATTTGAAACAAAAAGGAATCTGTTAGGTTAGTCTGCATCAGTATATTTGTATCTCCTTGCGTTTTACCACAAAAGGTGCGATCTGATTGGTTGCACTGCTCGCTATCTATTCCGTGATATACGGTGAGTTGGTGAGTAGCCTAACAACAAAACAGAATAAAAACAAGGGCCTGTCCTGTTGTTACGGTTCAACGTGATAAATGGGTCGGACTTAACCCTCATCGACTATATCGCCACAGAACTCTCATGCTCACTACTTCAAAATTATGTAGCAGGTTAGAAATCCTATCCACCATCCTCAGTTAAAAAAATTATTACCAGTTTACAAGATAAAGGTTTCATTGACGAGGGAAACAGGGTTAGAGAGAAAAGGTATCGAAACTAATAAGCAGAAGAACATTTTTTCATACAAAGCGGCCTCACAATCTAAATAAGATCACGAATGTATACTGCATCGTCATCCACAACTATCGGTTTCCATCTTTTACCTGAGTTTTAGGTAATACTAAATTTCCTCACCAAAGAGGCTCCAAGCGTACCATACAGCGCAAACGAACTAGTCCGTTCGGCCTTTCCTTGCAGAAATATTTCCATCTATAATTACAATCTCCAGAAATCAAAATATTTGTATTACGGCTTCAACAAAAAGACAGCGACAAGAAAATGAACGTGCGAAGAACTTTAATTTCAATTTTCCTCGACTTTACATAAACATTTCTACAATTTCCTTGAATTTTGCCAGATCTCGAAAATTTCTTAAAAATTACCATTCCGACTCCGGCGACAAGGCCAAAGCATTGTATTCAAATGTCTTTGGGAGTCTATCGCCGTTTGCATATCAGGTCATTTTCTTTTCTTTCCCTTCTTTCCCTTCTTTCCCGTTTGTTCTTCCCGAAGTTTCGCATTCTTGTTACGGTTCTTGTTTTTCACATTCACTGTCTCGTAGTAACGAACACCAATCTTCTGTTTGTTTGTTTTCAGACGCGGTGCCTAAATGGAAACAAAAGAACATTCACACCTCAACAGTTAAATTCATATTCTCCACACTTTCCTACGTTACCGACAAAGAGAATTTGTTTGACAATCAGGAGCTTCGTGAATTGGTGATTATATCCCTAATTCTCATTACCTTTACATTTGATTCAAGGGTGATATTGTGAGGAGAAATTAGACTCTAAGTGGGGGAAAGGCTTAAAAGACTCCTTTGCAGTGAGGATATTTCACTGAATATGACACAGCCTAGTTACAAGAAATCTACCTTCATTTATTCAACGACCCAGCTGAAAATGTATGATCGCACAACGCCCTCGAAATTATTCGTATTAACTGGAGAAGAACGTCAATGTTCAATTTTACCTTTGGTTTGGGCGATTCATCACCTTCGCTGTCGTCGTCACTTTTGCGTTTGCCACGTCTTCTATCAGTGCCTCTAAAACCTGTTGAATACGTAGCAAATAAATAATAAGCGTAAATGAAATAAGAAAACGACAACGAGGAAATTAAAAAAAGAAAAAACGGTACTCGCACCGGTTGGGTATCAACCAAAGCGAATTTTACAAGGATTTCTCCATGCGAATGTCCTGTGTGGGTTAAGCTCCGTGTTCGTTTTAGAACCATCCAGACTCTTCCTTTTCAACAGTAAGACTAGCAACTATTAGAAGGTTGCAGAAAAGGTATTTTAATGATTTGCAAATCTTGATCGGTGAGGAATCCCAGGGATTTGAGTGGGAAACGTGACAACGGCGCAGCGCAATGGTTTAACGTGCTGTTTGAAATCTGAAGTCTCACTCAATTGGATTTTTTTCTCAGTAGTCCTGAGTTTAACTTCTCTGTACAGTTACGCTTACTAAAAAAGGCCACGTAAGGTTACTATTACAGTTGAGAGGGTTACCATTGATAATAAACATTAAGTTTAAACGGAATACGTTTATTTCTATTTTCTATTTTCTATTGAAGGTCGAAAGTAATTGGGGTGTACATTAGTTTTTGCTTTACGATGGCCTTTGTTTTCTCGAAAAACCCACGTGACCGTCTCAACCAATCAGATACAAAGTCAAAACTTGTCTCGTCCAATCCTCCCACGTTTTCCCGCGCTCCAGGCAGTGCACTCTATTTCACTCCCATTGGCCCTTTTTGATAGATCCTTTGTTGTGATTGGTCATTGCAATAACTTTGGACATGCCCAGTTTGATTTCAAAAGTGCGTTACCTCTTACTTATTTTCGTACCTTTCCTGTTGACTATTGTTTCTCTTGTTGCTGTTAATAATCTGTCCGGACGCGCTCGTGGAGTGTTATTTACATTCTGTTCCTTGCCAAGTTGTTTGTTAGTGCCTTTCTCGCCTCCTTCCGCTTCAACACAAGCGACGTACGGGCTTACCCTAACAGAGAATTGCTGATCAGTTGGCGTAGTCCACTCCTGTGCCCGGCGAGAGGGTAATTTTTCAACACCTGGCAAACAAAACATTAAAAAAAAAGAAAACAAATAAAACACATTCACAAAACACACAATTGTTATCCACGGTGTGACTTTCCAGGGAGGGGACTGAGGTTTCATCAACTTCTAGTTAATAATTTACTTACACTTTCCTTTTTGGGCGTTGCCCAACAGATATCTGTCGCTAAATCTATCGCTCGTTTACCTTTGATATCCTTTTCGAATCATCAGCGCATAAAAGACTGCATTTTACGCACAAAAAAACTATCAGATATCTGAATAAAGGGGTAAGTTTCTAGAGAAACTGTAGAGCTGCAGGCAATTTAGTGTTAACAACTGAGTTGAAAACGTAAATTAGCCACCGTAAAGGGTAAAAAGCTGACGTTTCGAGCGTTAGCCCTTCGTCAGAGCGATTCAAGTCGCACTGACGAAGGGCTTTTTACTCTTTACGGTGGCTAATGTACGTTTTCAACCCAGTTGTTAACACTAAATTACCTGCTATCTGATATCTGCGTAATCTCAGGTGCCTCCGTAAATATCACCACTTTCTGAAAAATCGATTGCCCACTTGAGTTTTTGATAGGCTGTAAGTTTAACCTGACCATCAACTCATCACAAAACACTTACCTTGTAACTTTTTGTATTTTTCGAGCAGTCTCTGTTTCCTTTTTTCAGTCTCCTTGTCTAGCGTAATTGTCGACTCCTTCAAAGGATCAAGCCTTTCTTCTGATTCTTTTTTATTGTCCGACGATTCATCATCATTTCCTACACTATCACTGTGACTGTGACTATCCTCGTTACACTCGTCCATTCTGGTATTCACATTACTCTCAAGTGGTCGCTGAACTTTATTTTTTCCCTGTTCGTCCTCTTGCTCTTGTTCTTCTTCTTCCGTTTCATCATCCTCTTCGCTTCCGAGCTCCTCCTCTCTGAAAATCGGACACAAAATAATGACCAAGTATAACTCCATAAATCAATTACTTTTTTTCTTTTTCATTCAACTTTTCCATTTCAAAGACTCTGGGATTTCAAGAGGAAGATTAAAGCGGGAGCTACCATGCGAGAGGGTCCGGAGTGAATATCTATCTGGATGTCTTTGAGAGGCGAGTGAAAGCTGAAAAATTTACGATTACTTACGAAAATGTTTTTTCTGACATTAACTCCCCTTCCATGTTTAACACTCTGAAGGACTAGATCAATGTTTGTGGCATTTGAAAAGCGTAGCCTTGATTTTTCAAGTTCGGCATTAGTGATACGTTGAAATCTTCTCCATCCTCATTCTTTTTATAATCCTTCCTGGTTTATAAATGCCTCTTATCGAGCTTTGATTCGATGTCTACTTAACGCTGCAGGCATTTTGCGCGTCGAATAAATAAATTAAAAATACTCTGTAATGTCTTAACTCCTTCAATTGTACTTTTGGCTCTCAAATGCTGTGTTCACTTTAACTTCGATTAGCCTGATGTACATCTAGTACATGAGGTTAATATTTCCCATACGATATTGACAGGTTCCTCGCTGCTCGGTGAGTGGAACATCTGACCGCACCATGTTGCGGCACGTGGTCAGGGTTCAAACCCTGGCGCGGGGAATCTTGGGTGTTTTTTTTTTCTTTTTTTGTTTCTCTTATCATATCGATCTTCTTTATCAAAGTTGACCAGTAAATACTCACTCGTATTTCCCGTAAGCTGCTCTGACGTCATCTCCCTCTTCATCCTCCCTCATATCCACCTCCTCTTCTTCTTTTTCTTCTTCTTCTTCTACTTCTTCTTCTTCTTCTTCTACTTCCTCTTCTTCTTCTTCCTCTTCTTCACTTTCATCCTCGAATTCAGGATTTCCATCAGGTTCCTTCCCTTCTTCCAAGGGCTGCACATCGTCGCCAGTATATTCAAGTCCAACGTTAATGGCACTGAAATCCTGTTTCACATGTAACTTTATATTCTTTGACTTCTGAACACAGTCGTCATTGATCGCTGTATTCTCGCCAGACTTAATTTTTTCGGTCTCAGACGAACACCTTTCCTGAGTTTTATTTGTATCGTTTGTCTCAACAGCTGTTTGTGCCTCAGCCAATGGGTCCGTTGGGGAGTTATGTTCTTCGCCAATTGGAAGGCTGCCGTTTTGGGCAGTTTTTTCGTTTCCTTGCTTGGTGTTTTCTGTTCTCGTTTCCTCCTCAGCTAGTTCTTCTTTCTTATCCTTAGCCTCAGTGTCTGCTTCTTTAACAAAACTTTCTTCAAGTGGTGGAAACCGAGATGATGTTTTCTTTTCATTCTTCGTTTCTTCTGAGTTAGATTCTCCTTCCTGCGAAAAGTTAAAATGACTGAGGGATCTTTAACAAACTAAAAACTACGAGAGCGTGATATGGCCGAAGACAGACTTATTACAGTGTTCTTTTTTTCTGTACGGGACAAGGGTTTTGAACAAGAAGAGACCTTGACGAGAGGGGTGTGGAGAAAATGCCTGGCCCTTACCTCATGCATCATAAAATGCCTCTGGAACACAAGAAAAGCTTTGTTCCCACTCAATTCCGCCCTTTTTTTAGGGCGGAAAATGCACCATATCAATAATTATGCCTTGACACCAAAAACAATGGTGATATTTTTAAGCAATTAATTATTGTTTAACTCGTCGGCCAGTGCATTAGGAAAGCTGATCCGATTCAGAAAGAAAATGGTAAAGAGATTTACGACTTTCAATTTTTCCGTGTGCGAGTCCAGCTAATTCAGGAGGCAGCACGAGGTGTTTCACCACCATGCCTTCGACACTAGATTAGCTTCAGACTTTTTACTTCCCTCGCCGACGAGAAAAGGAAAAAATCTTTTTAACCTACCTTATTTGGTGGTGCAACAAAGTATGGCAGCTTCCCACGTTGGAAATCATTCAAAATCATTTTGGCCACTGTATTGACATCAGCTTCGCCACCCTGAGGAGAAAGGAATTGAAAATGGACCAACTTTCAAGCGGAAGAAAGAGAAATGAAATTAACGTCTCTTTCATGAGGCAAGGGACAACGTCTGCAACCGAATCTAAATTTCACAGCTGCCGAAACAATCTCCTTTTCAGTGGCATTCAGCGGCTGGATCTATTGCTTCTTCCTCAAGATACGATGGTCGTTCTTCACGAGTAATTCCCACGCACTTCGTCAGGTTTCCCCAGCAGGGTATCCATTTGTACGCAGACGCAATGAAAAAGCACAGTGTATTACCCAAGAACACAACACAACGACCCAACTGAGCCTCAAACCTGAAACTTTCGACCTGGATTTCAGCGCAAAAACCACACAGCTACAGCTTATCTTGCCATGTCCGTGTAAAAAATGTTTCTTACCTTGAGAAGCTTGCCAGTTCGTTGCGCGACTTGTTCCAGAAAGTCTGTTGGATCGTTCCACGATGATACTTTGTAAGTCTTCGCGATGTACTCCTGCTTGACCCGTTCCAGCACAACGGGGATGTGGCAGGCTGCGTCTTTCACATTCTCTACACGAACCTAGTGATCAAGAACAAGTTGAAAAAATAATGAAAAAAAAAAAAAAAAGAAAAACGGGAAAAGGATGGCTTTTGCAATCCGCATATAGTTTGAGTCAAGTTATTTTAAAAGACAAACTGCCTGCCGCAAAATAATGGAGGACTAAGTTTAAAAATTTCCACAGGATTCAGGTTTTCGGGACTAGCTAAGTGGCCAAATCTCATGAATTTAAAAAAAGACAGTCAGAGATATCAAATATCTATAAAGAGCATAGGGACATTTGATGTGAGGTTCGACCCTCAAACCTCAGACTTGCGGACAACCGCTGAATGTATTAAACTAAAGAGAACTTGCCGCAACCCACTGCATATAGATTCATGTAGCTGAAGTGTTCTACATACTGCCAGGATTACTATCAGTATTACTTTCAGTGCAGATAATTCTAAGAACACCCAAAGCACTGACGCACACAGGAGCACGTACCACATAGCTATAAAGAGATTCCTTACCACGCCTTTAAGTATGATCTCAGTTTCCGAGTCACCACTCGGATACACGACTCCAGGGCAGTCAATTAAGTAGATTCGCCTCATCAGTGTCACGTACTGCCACACCTGCAAACAGTGGTCAAGGGTGGGGTCAAACAGCTCAAGATGCTTTGCAACCAGGCGGAAATAGTCACGGGTAATCAGCAAATAAAGTCAACTTCGATTATCTTTACTGAGACACGATACTGTAAAAATCCCAATTACAGGTCCTCGGGTAAATGACTTTATGAGTTTCTACTGGAAAGAAACCAATCCAGGGGAAAAGTCATATCAGGAGGACATCTACTATATTTTAAGTTACAGAAACTCTACAACCGACTCAACCAACCCATCACCGGGACTCGTTTTCACTTTGACCTCAGAACCATAATTCATAAAACTAAACGTCTAACACATTCACAGCACAAAAATGTAAAAAAAAAAAAAAAAAAAAATAGAAAATAAAGAGGAAAAGTGAAAGAAAAAACAAAAATCAATTTTTACCTTGGTTTCCCCAGCAATTGGTGCCACGTTACATACTTTCTTGGCTCTCAATGTGTTTATGATGGAACTCTTCCCGACATTAGGGTAACCAATGACGCCAACACTTCAAAAGAAAACAATTTACAGACATAAACCAAAGGCAGAATGCCACTTCTCTTTCCCCCCCCCCCCCCACCTCTTTCTTCGGGTATGGAAAAGTAATTATTAATAAAAAATTGTAGTCCAAATGTAGAGCGAACATTTGCTCGGATATCTTTCCGTGTAAATCATCTATTCCTCGAAGTGAGCAGACAGAAAAACAGCCCGAAGCCTTTTTTTTGGGGAAGATATGCTCTCTTGGTCTACGTCTATCTGCTATTAATTGAAAAATATTTACAAACGTTGGAGGTTACAACTAACCTTATTTGCTTCTTGTCAGTGTGAAGCTGTGAAAGAGAAAAAAAGTATAAAAATTCAAAGAACCGGGAAATGCACATTTTAAACCAAGGCTATCAATCGTTTTTTTTCAAGTGACCTTTCCGCCAAGGGCTGTCTTACCCTGTATTAAAGTCGTTTCCCCTAAAGTTGAAGCACAATTACATGTAAGTCCCAGGCAATTTACGCTATTTCATCATCATTTTTTTTTATCCTCGAGAAACTGCTCAAGCTTGAACGAAATCCCTTGCGTTATGGGAATTCAAGTGAAGGTTTCAAGAATCTAAGATCAATTAGTATAACAATGGTAACGAGAATGAAAGTTTCATTGTCTTAAGTGCTGAAATTTGACACATAACATCTCAAAATTAGTTTAACATCTTCCTTTATTCAACAACCGAGTTCCAAATTAACCACAATATACCGTCATCAATCTAATAAAAAACTTATCAAAACATTCCATATACCTTTGCAAACTGTCTGAGTAGGTTGATCAGAGCCCCTTTGCCAAATGGATTTGTAACACTTGCATGGAAGGCAAGAGTAGGATGATCTGCAGACAGGACTGTCACCCATCTTTGCTGTACATAACAAATAGACATAACGAAAATATATCATAAAACACCAGCAGCATCAAAACCACATCAAGACACTCTAGCCTCCCGTTTAAGCGAGAATATGCTGGGATATTTCTCCATGAATGTTATCTGTTTCGAGAAGGAAACAGTTTTCCAAGGAACAGAGAATTATCCTAGCATACTTTCCCGCCAAATGGGAGCCATCGAGATTGTCATTCCACGAAAATGCTTTGCAACGCGGGAGACAAAACGCTTAGCAAAAGCTTTTCGTGTACGCTTACGACATGGAATGTTGAGTTTTCAGTTGGTTTACTTTTCCGTAACACCAGCTGAAAGCTCCCCCTTCTTACATTTAAGTCTCAAGGAAGCTTTTTGGACGCTAGGTTTTCAACTTTGGGAATATCACTCTACAAATATCACCGGATATTTCCCAGTTTTCTGGAGATACATTTGATCACAAGTGAAAAGAAGAGAAGCAGGAGAATGGTCTGCATGAAATAATAAAAATTTTCTCCCATTCAGTTTTTGTTCCAATATCATCATGAAACAGTAAAACCGCAAAAGATTTTCTGTGACAACCAAACTAACTCGATCTCAAAGAAGACTGCAAGATATTGGTTCAGTAGGGTGGTGAAACACATGAGACAAGGAGAGCAAACGAGGATAAAAATGGTTTCTATTTGTCACGAGGCACAAATTGCATCTACGTGTATACGCTGACCACATAGTTTGTTACTTACCGTTACCCAGGTTGGCACCAGATCACACTTGTTCAAAACAAAAATAAGATGTTTATGCTGTTTCTCTTTCTTCATGAAGGACTCAATATGAGATGAACGTGTTCCCATGGGATCACGAGCATCTAGTACCTGAAATGAAAGCCCAAATAACCTTATGTATAAAAATGTTACTTTGCTTTTAGGGGGCTCACGATTTTACATGTACAGTTAACTCCTGATGCCTCGATCACACGTTAACTCAAACCTGGTGCTAAATAAATTTCTAGAGTGGTCTAGCCGTAATCGGGCATCCATGCAGCAATCAAAGCGAGTACAAATAGCCTGGCTTTTTTCGAAATAAGGTGGCTATGACGTATTTCCGTTAGTGCACGGTATTCCACAGAATACCAAGCTCTCTTTAGGGTATCACGTTTAGAAAGATACCGGGTTCAAATACTAATCCTTACCCTAACCATACTTCATGTCATAGCACCTCCCATTAGTCCAATATGTGCTTTGTAATTCTTACATCGTTACAAAGGAAGCCACGACCAGAAAAAGAGACACCACCCTTTTTCTATTTTCAGTTCTTCACAACAACACGCATAGTTTCTAAGAACATGACGCTTTTACTACCGTGCTTACAGATCTACAAGAACTTTTTTGAAGAATGAAAAAAAAAAAAAAAACTGGGCATGATAGCATTCAGAAAAATGCCAATGCTGGACAACGTGCAAACCCTCTAAGGCTGTTAATCCCGAAGACTCAAAAAAAATGTTGCCTCTGTAAATGGTGTGAATAAAGGCATTTGGGATGATTCTTCAGTAAATCTTTTTAGTTTTAAACACAAAGTATATGTAGCACTAACTTTGAACTTTCACATGTTTTGACTATGATAATTAATCAGTCTGCCCCACCTTTAAGTAGAAAATACTTTGCAGTAACATTATATGACATCTCAATAGTTTGAGGTTTTTCCATACCTGTATGACAACATCAGATGAATCTATGACCTGAAAAACACATAAATAAACAAATTAAAATTATTATAAGGGCTTAGCACTTGACTTTGAAGTTTGGAAAGAATTTAAAATTATTATCAATATGGAGCTCTACTGCAGTTGTCCAAAACAAGAAAAATAAGTCAGACTAGTCACAGACAAGTATAACTTTTGAATTCTCAGTTTTGGGCTTTAAGTCCATACATATGCAGACACTTTTTAGGTTGAAAAAGGACCAATCAGCTTGCATGAAATTTTGATGTAATGCATGGGCAAATTCCTGGAAAAGATGCAATGCCAAGCTGCATTTCAGCTAAAATACCCCTTGTTCTTTCTTTTTACCTTGTAAAGCTCATTCCAAATTCTTTTTGATTGTCCTTTTGTGAACAGTGATTCTTTAGCTTCCTCTCTGCGAGAAGGACATGAAAAATAATGATTCAGGACATCAATTTTATTACGTACTCACACAAATAAATAAAACAAAAGACAAGTTACCAAAACAACAACAAAAAATTTCCATTTTTACAGACTGACATAGCTATAGTATACCAGTAATTACAAATGCAAATAAAACAATTGCTAACAAGTCACCCACTTGTCAACCAACACTGTGTGCTGAATCAAATTCATTCTGACTGTCTGCTGGGCATTGAACATTAAGAGGAGCATTTACAACTGTAAATTTTCATGTATATCATATGGAAGACAGTGTCAAAAGTTTTAAAGCTCCTTCTGTGAAGTACATGTATCAGGCATTTTTTTCCTTCTCTCACTATCATATAAAGTGATGCCTAGTTTCATTATTTTGCATGCACTTTCACCTCAGCTCTGATTTCCTTCCTCATAAATCAGAGTTCATACCCTTTTTCTGAAAGAAATATTTTAAGAACTTTCCCAGAACTTTTCCAGGACTCATATTGATTTTTCCAGGACTCCAGATTTCACCTGTAACTCTTTCATTCCTAAGATTTCGATGTCAGTTCTCCTTACAGTCTACATTTTCTTCTTACATGTATAACATAAATTCTGAAAACTTCATTGTTCAAGTTTAAGCGGATTCCCAGCAATTTCTAGGGCCTGTAGTCTCTTTCCAGGACTGGGAAGTCCTGGAAAATTGTACAATAAAATTCCAGGACTCTCCAGGTATTCCAAAACGTGTACAAACCCTGTATATTATAATTAGGATATGATACTGGTGGTCTTACATGTACAACAGCTTAACTGGTACTTCAAAATGTGTTTTAGAAGAAAATCTTGTTCAATGAAGCTTACCTTTCCCCATCATCTTCCCTAACAAGGTTCATATCTTTCTCTTCATCATACATTTCTACAAAGTTTACAAAGGATGCATTCCTCTTAGATTTCAAGAATTCAATGTTTACAACAACTATTCTTCTGAGAAAAAAAAATCATCCAACAAACCCATAAAATTTGGCTGCCACATGTTTCCTTTGAAATTTTCAATGTGTAAGGCTAATAAAGGTATATCTGGCATAATAACTCTCATGAAGGGCCTTTCGAGTATCATTAACTACTAGTAGGCGATAAAATATGATAGTAAATAAAAATAATAAATTATGATAATTTCAGACAGTTTTTCTATTAATAATTACCTGATGACACCTGTGCAGCTTCCATAAAACCCTGAAGGAAAATAGAGACCGGAACTGTTCACTTTTAACACTTTTGTTTCATAACATCCCTAAATTGTGATTCTTTTGGAACACTCAAATGCTTACCTCTCAACCAAATGTAGATGCAAAACTCAAAACAATCTTGATTACGTCACACTGATTTTTTTTTTTCACAATAATTGTTCATATGTTCTCATCTTTACTCTGAGTTCTCAAAAGTTTCTTGAAATAAGTTAATTCCTATGTTCTGATAATTTGGTTGTTGCGATTATTTTGGGTTTGGGTTTAGTAAAATATACTCTATATCTCTTGTATAATTACAAAAAAAACAATTACTTATACTCATAGATTAGAGTTTCTCCCATAGAGCTGTGTTGTGGTTTAAAATGGATTCACTCTCATTTCATTAATTTTATCCATTTCTATTTTTTTAATTTCAGGGTCAGATAACTGGAACAGAGAAAAAGCAATTCAAACTATTTCAAAATCATTTGAACCTAAAATTTATTTGTTTTAGGCATTGTGGGTTGCCAAACACTGATACATGCTGGTAAATTTTAAAAGAAAAACCTTATGTGTTTAATTCCTTATGTCCCTGAAGTTGTATTAATTATGATCAAAATGCCTTCTTCATGATCTTACTGATGAAAAGACTAATGTCACCAACCTTCATATCAGCTGCCTTAAGGTTTGGTCTTTTGCGTTGTGCTTTGGGTCCAAAGGTCGTTCCGAAACTTTCTGTGTCCAGAATATGTACTCTGGCTGACTGTACCTTGTCATTCAACAAAGACAATGGCAGTTTACTTTGCCGCATCACAACCTGTTGGTAGTCACAGCAATATTATTTTAACCAACTGGGACAAGTAAGGTGATCTTTAACAAACATGCAATTAACTACAAGGGGGGCTTTTAACATTATGGCTGCTTATCTCAGCAGTGTTGCGGATGCTTGTCACATTTGAATCCTGCATTGGACCTACCTCGCCAATCAACTGAAAATTTACCATCTTCTCTCATCTTCACGCAACATGCTCTCTCCCTAACCAACCCTAACTGAATATGAAACAATAGTGTCTTGTATGTGAACCTACAAGACTTGGCCTGCTATCACATCACCTGTACCTTGATTGGTAGAACATCTACATGTCACAAATCAGACCTGGCTAGGATTTCAAGTCCTCAAGTGGATATCATATATCTTTTTGTTCTACACAAATAACAAATGTACAACATCCATCTCAAATTCTGTAACATATTAACAGTACTGTATGAAACTAAGCTATTTACAACATGCCTTGTACGGATCATTGAGAACTTTTCCCATTTCATCTTGGAATGATTGCAAAGCATTTTGTGATATCACCCTTGTGTTTCCTGGTACAATAAATTAGATAAATAAAGAAGATTAAGGATTATTTTATTTATGTTTGACTTTTCTCTTAAATTCAATCATTTAATTTCTTAGTCATGAAACAGCTTAAAACCATTTATAATGAAAAAACTATAGCCAGGGGAAATTTTCCGCAAGAAGTAATTTGATCTTTAACATTACAAGTGTCATTAAGCTGCTAAACCTACGATATAAATTGCAGCTATTGTTATTTCACACTCGTGGAAAGTAAACAGGCGAATTATGTTGTCATAATAAATAAATCCTTGTCCTCTGAAAAAAAAATTACTAGTACAATTAAACATTACAGTTATAATGACAACTATTGCAAAAATGATATAAAATAGTGTGGCTTAAAATTGTCTCTAAAGCTGGAAATTATAAGAGTGGACAACTTCCTAGAAAGAGCTAAACAACAGGTATGAGCCAAGCACAGTGTTCATTAAAGAGTACAACCAAATATTGCCTAGGTCCAGGTTCTTCAGTGGCAAATAGGAAAGAAATCAGGACACAGGATCAAAACAAGGAAGGGAATGGTTATAATGGCAAAGAGTTTGAACTGATCCTCCATGCCACCAGTCCACCCTTACTCAATTAAACCATGAGCAAAATTTCAAAAAGTCAATTGATCCATCAAAGAGTTGCCATTATGGATCTTTCTTTGCTTTAAAAGCACCTGAAAGTAATCAGAGTGGTTCTGAACCTCTTAACTCAGGATGTGGTTTATGAAAAGGTCTTTTGAAACTTTCAAAGTTTGGCTCTTAACTTTTCAAACAAAGTTCTTTTCATGCTCTTTTTTGATCTTGTTTCCCAGTTATTCAGGTCACCCATCACTGAGTAACCTAAAACCAGTCTTCTATGATTGCTCGGTACTCCTCTAGCTGAAGGGAAGGGAGCTAAACAAGGAGAAGTAAGACTGAAACTTTCAGCTACTGTGTGGGAAAATCTTGTACCGTTTATGGATAAAAACACAGCCAGAATTTCTAAAAATGAGCTCAAAATGTTGGGAAATTCATTTGAGATGATGGGAAAAGTGAATCAGGTGGATACTAATTTTAAGTCCAAAGCATGTAGAGCTAAATGTACTTACCAAACCATTTTCTGTTTGGAGCCACTCGTGCCACTTCTCCTGAAGCTACAGAGCTTTGAAAGGGAGCAGGCTTCACTATTTTTCCTTTCTTGTTCCTAGAAGAAAAATCACAAAGGAAAAATTTATGTGGTGTCAAAAAAAAAAAAAAAAAATTATTTCAAAGGCAATGTAAAAAGTTGTGCATGATGGTGTAAAAAAATCTTAGAGTGGATATTAGGAAAAGATTTGTAATTTAACCCTTTAACTCCCTTAAGTGACCAAGGAAGAATTTCTCCATACTATGTCTACAATACCAAGCAGACAAGTGATGAGAATAAAGAAAAATATTAATTATGGGATTACTAATTGATCCAATATCATATTCTCCAAACTAAGATAATAAGAATCATTTGGCAAACAATAAGGAGAATTACTAATAAGATCTTGGGAGTTAAAGGGTTAAATTCCTTTTATTTAATCAGACCAACTTTTGAAATTTGAGTACAAAAAATGACCCACAAATAAATGTTTCACAAAAAGAAGAAGAGAGATTCAGCCTTGAGTTTGACTTAGACACATGAGCCCCTGGTACCAAAGTGGCACCCTATTAAATGAACCAAGTTCTCAAGAACACGGGAAGCTGCTATCTGCCAAAAAAATTGGTTGACAAATTCAAGTTGTAAGGTCACTTTCAAGGCAGCAGGAAAATGTAATTTAAAATGAACCTCCCATTCATGCATCATCACCTACAGGGTGCCAAATAGTTTTTCTTTCTTTAAAGTAAATGTTTCACCTAGTGTCCTTTCCAGTTAAATTAACTATAACGTGAACAGCAGTAGGCTTCAAGTCCTTCAGTTTCACTAAGAACAGTATGTTTAACCCTTTAACTCCAATGAGTGACCAAGACAGAATTTCTCTTTAAAATATCTATACAGTATCAACCAAGTAAGTGATGAGAATAAAGAAAAAGATCAAGTTGGGGATAATTAGTTGATCCAATGCCAAATTCTGTGAACTAACATTAAAAGAATGGTATTGTTGACAGTAAGGAGAATTTCAAATTTGATCTGGGAGTTAAAGGGTTAAGAACCACCTTCACCTTTTGTACTACAAGATGTAGTGACACTCCTATGTTCAAACCATTTCCTGCCAGTATTAACTGGCTGTATTAACTAAGGTGAAACTGGGGTGAATGAATAAAAGGGGGTAAGTTTCTAAAGAAACTGTGGCGCTGTATTGGTAAGAGAGGGTAAAAGGGTAATTTAGTATTATCAACTGAATTGATGATGAAAATTGGCCATGTGAAAGAGTTGATGATGTTTCCAGTATATGCCCTTTGTCAGAGCAATACAATCACTAACACTCAAAATGTCAGCTCTTTAAAATTCTTTACAGTGGCCAATTTATGCTATCAACTCACTTGATAATACAAAATTACCCTGAAACTACGGTGCTTGTCTTGTTCAAACAAGCACCTTTTTTAAGACCAACACTTGGTGCACTTGGGGAATCCTCCTTTACTGTATTTAAAAGTTGGCCTCATCAATAAAAAATATAGAAAAATATGCAATAAAGGGATGGAAGATAATTGTTGTCAGCATGTGTTTTTATTGTGGAATGTACACACCTTACAGCCTTTCCTCCTGATTTGTACATCTTAAGTCTGTTAACTGTTGCTTTGTCTCTCATGTTTGAACCCGCTGCTGGTTTTGGACGGTCTGTAAAATGTTTTTTGTTAAAATAGTTGAAGTGCACCATGCATGTCCTATGTTTCGATTTTTTCATGGATGAAAATTTCTAAAACCATTTTGACTCCTGTTTTTCTTCCTCCTATATCAATCATCATTGTATGAAATGGAGAAAACTAAAACTTTTCTTGGAATAAAATTCTCAAAATCAAGGGAAAACCACAGATCAATGTTATAACACAATAAATGCATGCGGAAAGAGGAAATATTCTGCAGACAAGGTACAAATCTTCCATAACCAGTTTCACTGCTTCATAACTATTGTTTCCTTAACTGTACAGCAGCTGCACACTAACAGAATGTTAATCCTTGTGACTGATTCAGTGGTGCCAATGAATGCAGTGCAATCTTTTTCTATAAGAACATTCAGGCTGACATGAAACAAAATTGAAGAACCTTTCCAGGCTGAGAGTCAGTTAAGAACGACTTCATTTGGCCAGTTTTTTGTGTGAGAAGTATCAATAAAAGCAAAAGAAATATAAAACTGTGGTCTAGCAGAACAATTAACTCAAATACTAAGGAACATTTTTCTGACTGATTTATTGAGATACCAGACCACTCAACTCTAAGAACATATTAAAAAAGTTTTTAGGCTCACACCACAGTAGAAAACAAGAACGTTCAGCCTTAGCAAAAATTGGACGTTCTTATTTATACATATATGTATATCTATGAGAATGTACAGTCATCTAAAAAACTACAAGTTATGTCCCGACTTCCCAATTGAAATCACAGACACAATGCAGACTTGTTGACCTCACGTTAGATAAGTTAAAATAGTATTGTAGACGAAAAACTCGCCTTTGAAATTCAGGCGACCGAATTCGGAAATAAAATTCCTACATTACAGTGAGGAAAATTATACAGTAACCAAGACTTCATAACGAACGTAATCACCTGGGTTCATGCTGCTGTTGGATTTCTTGGCCGTTTTCTCTGGACCTGACTTTTTCCTTGTCTTCGCCATGTTAAACAGATATGTGCCTCAAATGTGTCGTCTGATAATTTCCTTACCGAGATATTATTCAAAATCTGAATAAATACAACGCACTACACAGAACCTTATTTCATCCGCCATATTGACCACGTGCGACCTGGAAACTATAAACCAAAGTACTGTCTGGAGAGGGGTGAGTGGAAGAATTTTTGATAGCAAAAATGGCATAAAATTAATTCAGTTGTACCAACCCTTGTTTCTTAGAAAACTCTTCAAACTGACGATTGATCAATGAAAAACACTTAGTTCGCCTTTCACATCTAAATTTCCTCTTTACCAGAGATTCGCGAAAAACGTTTCAGTGGCTACTCGTCAAAGTCGCTGAGGACTTTCCAGGGGGGCAAGAGGTAGACGTGGTGAGTAATTCATTCACATCCTCGGAGACCCAGTGGCTGAGTCGAAATCGACTCACAGCCCCTGGGTCTCCGAGGATGTGAATGAAACGAAACCCGTCAGAGTCGTGGGTTCAACATGAGAAGTAGGGGAAAAATTAACTCGTGGACAATATCTTTAGGTAACAACAATCTATTTAGATCTACATGGTGCAGATACAGAACACAGTGTTGAGAATTTACAAAAGACAATTGCCCCTTTAGAGTGTGGACGTCTTGTAATCTGCAGCATACAGCTTTATTGATATCTGTCGGGCTATACCAGTAACTAAACTACTCCCTATATCTAGTTACAAGCTCGGCTTTTATAGGTACGGTTGAGGATCTACAACGTTCCGTAACATTGCAATACATTCTATTTATATATTGATTCAGGGATGACTCAGCATGACACAGCTACTTCTAGAACATCCTTGAAGGTCACAACAATCCGAACTAATTCTTTCACTTTCACGCTCCAGTTTTCCAATGAACATCAATGACGTCACATAAGAAAATAAAGTGGTTGCATAGTCAAGCTTAGGCCAAACCTCGATGTGCATTTGAGTCAAACATTCGTACCATTTGAAGCTCCTCCTCAACAGCTTCAAGCCTTTTCTTGTACAACACTAAGATAAAAAAACTGCAAGTAGAATTTTGCAACTCTAAGGTGAGCTTTATCCTTGTTTATCAATCAAGTTTGCTAATGTTGTAGCAGCAGGTGAGCCTTATACTCAGTTTACGAAGTTGTTTTGAATTTGCACCTAGTGCAGTTACAATGTTATTGTTTATCAGTCGAATTTTACAAGAATCAGATATCGACATTGAGTACTTTTTTTCGCTGGAAAATAATTCGCGTATATGGATCTCAGTACAGGGACTGTGTAGTGTCCAGAACAGAGATAAACGCATTAATACCAGAAATGTGATTACGTGAGCACTTTCGCTTTCAAACGATTAAAGGGGGCAAGTTTCAAAAGATTCTGCGGTGCTGTGTTGGCGTGGAGTATAACAAGATAATTTGGTTTCACCAACTAGGTTGATAAAGTAAATGGGCTTCCCGGTAAAGGATATCTAAAGCTGCCGTAAATTTAGCCGCGCATTAATACCAGAAATGTGATTACGTGAGCACTTTCGCTTTCAAACGATTAAAGGGGGCAAGTTTCAGAAGAAACTGCGGTGCTGTGTTGGCGTGGAGTATAACAAGATAATTTGGTTTCATCAACTAGGTTGATAAAATAAATGGGCTTCCCGGTAAAGGATATCTAAAGCTGCCGTAAATTTAGCCGCGCATTAATACCAGAAATGTGATTACGTGAGCACTTTCGCTTTCAAACGATTAAAGGGGGCAAGTTTCAGAAGAAACTGCGGTGCTGTGTTGGCGTGGAGTATAACAAGATAATTTGGTTTCATCAACTAGGTTGATAAAATGAATGGGCTTCCCGGTAAAGGATATCTAAAGCTGCCGTAAATTTAGCCGCGCATTAATACCAGAAATGTGATTACGTGAGCACTTTCGCTTTCAAACGATTAAAGGGGGCAAGTTTCAGAAGAAACTGCGGTGCTGTGTTGGCGTGGAGTATAACAAGATAATTTGGTTTCATCAACTAGGTTGATAAAGTAAATGGGCTTCCCGGTAAAGGATATCTAAAGCTGCCGTAAATTTAGCCGCGCATTAATACCAGAAATGTGATTACGTGAGCACTTTCGCTTTCAAACGATTAAAGGGGGCAAGTTTCAGAAGAAACTGCGGTGCTGTGTTGGCGTGGAGTATAACAAGATAATTTGGTTTCATCAACTAGGTTGATAAAATAAATGGGCTTCCCGGTAAAGGATATCTAAAGCTGCCGTAAATTTAGCCGCGCATTAATACCAGAAATGTGATTACGTGAGCACTTTCGCTTTCAAACGATTAAAGGGGGCAAGTTTCAGAAGAAACTGCGGTGCTGTGTTGGCGTGGAGTATAACAAGATAATTTGGTTTCATCAACTAGATTGATAAAGTAAATGGGCTTCCTGGTAAAGAATATCTAAAGCTGCCGTAAATTTATCCGCTCATGGTGATGGAACTTACACATTAGAAACGAACACAACTTAATTTCACTTTGTGTAGCCTCAAGACTAAATTTAATTTGGTGTCAAAGGAGGTAACAGCGAACAAAATCACTCGTTAGTATTTGATTGGAAAATTGGTGAAGAAAAGCACTGAAAAAGATTACAAACAGGTTGCATGTACCATACCTGCTTAAGTTACTTATTAGGGATATTTGAGTCGGCGGTAATTGTGAAGTGAACTCTGATAAGACCTCGTCAAAAGTGATTTTAGTTTTGTATAGAATGTTTTGGTAAAATTGAGTGATTTTTTTTTTTTTTGCATGATCGGCAAACTTCCGATTCTCAGGCAAGGGAAGCACTTATGTAATGGTATAAAACACAAATAATTTCTGATCCTTCTAGAAATAGTTTTTTTTGCCGAGAGGCGTATTGTTTCACGATAGGAGGTCGAAGGGCAGTGAGACTGAAGAAAAAAAAAACTGTATGTGTCGAAACGGGTCAGACATTATCTTAAGTGCTTTGGTAATAATACTTTCAGAGGACGATAATAGTAAACAGGGAAACTGTAAATGAGCGTTCACCACTGTCTGTAAAAGAATAACTTAATTTCTTGTGAACACTGCCAATGTATCACAAATACATCTTAAGATACGTAAAAGCTTTGGAGAACCGACTTTTCTTTCTGATCTCTTCCTCTAATAAAATAGAAAAGCCTTTTTTAGCCTCAGGCTGCTCTATTCTGTTTTTCAAGAACTAGCGGAGAGCTGGCGACAAATTGTCTGGAATCACTGTGAAGTTAAGAGAAAATTGCTTCAAAAGCATAACCCGACATAGAGGTTTGACGGAATGTCAAAATTGAACGTCGAGCGGGGTACAATTTAATTTATACATGGTCACTTGATTCCTTGTCAGCCATCACAATCATCTTTAGAACAAGGGAAACCGTGGTATATAAAGCTGTAATCATGCAATGTCACATCTTATCTCACTTCACAGTTTTTTTCAATCGTTCACGCTTCACTACTACTGTTTTGCAAATTGTTTTCACTCTGAGCAACAACTTGGGTAAAAAAAAACAATGCAATGAAGGTTACCCAAAACAAAGAGAATCTTGAAGCACTACGTAAACGCGAAAAGAAATGAAGAAATATTTGAATGTCATTCTGTCCCTCAGCCCCTTCACTCTGACCGAGGTGGATATGAACCTTATCAATCAAACAGGTTTCCTAACAGTAGTGCAGAGTGCATTATCCCTCAGGTTATGTACGCTTAATCAATATTCCCTCGGTAAACAGCAAATTTTGTTTTCTCGTCAGTTTGTTTTTCCGAGAGTCTCAGTGTTATCCCTCGAGTTATGTAAACTGAATCAATATTCCCCCGGTAAACAGTAAATTTTGTTTTCTCGTCAGTTTTTTTTCCGAGAGTCTCAGTGTTTCCCACAATGGAGTTGAGGGAAACAATGAGACTGTTTCCCGTGAAACGAGACATTAAGTGCTTTGTCACACATGCCGAGGACAAACAAAGCAAACAAGCCAAAACAAGGGGGTTTATCACTGTTTACAACAGAGCAATGCAACTTTACCTCTGGTAAACACTGCTAATGTACCAAAAATGCATATTGAGATACGCAGAAGCTTTGAAGAACCAATTTTGTGTCTTGCAATAAAATAAAAATGAACTGTTTTTAGCCTCAGGCTGCTCTATTATGTTTTCAAGAACTAGCGAAGAGCTAACGACAAGTTGTCTGGAGTCATTAAGGAATTCAGAGAAGAAAGTTTCAAAGTATTCTGTCTCAATCACGCCACCAGCCTCAGCCACGTGCGTTTTGATAAAGTACACAATCTAGGTACTGATCGCGTTTAATGAATGTATTACGCTCGACATACAATTTTGTCGGGATGTCAAAACTGTATGCCAAGCAGAATAAATTTTAATTTATGCAGGGTCATGAGATTAATTGTTAGCCAACTCAGTCGTCTTATAAGAGCAAGGAAAACCGCAGATGTATAACAATGAATCTCAAATTATCTCTTGATATTTGCCTGTCTTGCCGAACATAATAACAATGTCACACGCTGTGTCACTTTTTCACGCTTCATTGTTTCGGGTTTGCAAAATGTTTTTACATCGAGCAACAGCTTGGGTTGAAAACATTCATTGCATTTAATCTCTCCTTGGCCATAAAATACGATACTGTTAATAGATCCCTAAACTCCAAGCTCTGATTGGTGATTCTCTCCTTTAGCTGGTACACATTTCCTTGTACTGAATTAGTTATGATTAGTCAGATGAAGACGACAACTTCTACCTGATAAGTTTGAGTATTCTCATTACCTGTTTGGTGAATATTAATTCACCTTTTATCTTTTTTTTCAATAGGCATCACTAAACGTGATAAATCTAATGACTACTTCGTTTGCTCAATAAAGCTCCCGGAATGCCATCATCATCATCTGGGTGAGTTTTTGTGTGGGATTTCCCACACTTAGTCAAGGCCCGCGAAATTTATTTCTTTATTTCTTTATTTATTTGTCCACGAGAGAGAAGTGCTTGTCACGTGGTTTCTATTTGCGTTCAGTGAGCCGTGAAGACTGGATTCCAGTCAGCGTTTTTTCATAGTGTATTGTACGGCGGCCATTTCTCTTCTCAGTCGTTGGGTTTTGGAGAACTTATTCGGAATTTCATATTTGTTTCTTGGGGATTTTCGTTTCCAAGGTAAGGATAAGTCATTTCATATTTTCACGGGTTCTTTGCGTGCTTTAACTTTTCAATTTTGTTGTGGGAGCTTCACGATTAAGCTCTCACGAATGGCGATTACGTTTGTACACCTGGTTTGTGTTCTTTCTTTCATAATCTGAGGCGTTTGTTTCGTTATTTCTTCAGGTGTCTATAACAGAAGATTTTTTCACGTAAGCCAACACGCTGAAACGCGGCTTGTGTTCAGTGCAGGTTGCACAGGAGCTTTTACGTTTTCACAAGCCAACATTTATCGGCTTGGACCTTCGGTGCGGGTTGTGCCAGATTGAAAGGAGTCATTGTACTCTCGCAATCTAACATTTGTCGGCTTGAATGTATTTGTGCGGGTTGCGCTTCAAAGAGTCTCAGGGTGTCTCAAAGTGTCTCACGAGTGTCTCAAAATGTCTCACGAGTGTCTCAAAGTGTCACAAACTGAAAGAAACTATTGTTTGCCTTGAACTGTATTATTTTAATAAACTGAGTTTCTAGTTAGTTGGATTGTTGTTGTTGCTCGCTCAAGCACACAAGTAAATATGGGGATCTCCATTGACCAATTCCGTTCAAGGATTGGATCTCATGAAGATTTACATCCTGATTTAAGTGAAAACTATGACCTCTCTGATAATCTCAACATTCCATCAACATTGCTGAATAATGAACCACTGATATTGAATGAATTACCTGATTTCGATTTTCGTCAAATGGTCCAGACATCCGATAAAGAGCAAAAAGAATTTTTTATCATATTTTACATCAGATTAAAACCTCAGAAACCCCTTTCTACTGCTTCCTCAGTGGAGGGGCTGGTGTTGGCAAATCGCATTTAACAAAAGATTTGTATCAGGCAGTGCTTAAGTATTATAACACTAGAGCTGGTGATGATTTTCATCAGATCAAAGTTATACTATTAGCTCCAACTGGTAAAGCTTAAGGGTAACACTCTTCATAGCACTCTGGCCATTCCTGCCAATCAATCACTGAGACATTACAAACAGCTTGATTCAAGTAGACTAAACACTTTGAGAAGTCAATTGATTTTTTTTGATGAAATCTCAATGGTAGGAAATGGTAATGGTAATTTGCAATACAGCTAAACAATAGGCTTAAAGATATAAAAGGCTGTAGAGAGGATTTTGGAGGTGTGAGCATAATTGCTATTGGTGACTTATTCCAATTAGAATCTGTTATGGATGCTTATATTTTCAAAGACCTCAAAAATGTAGATTTATGCTGTTCTTTCTCCCAGTTTATGGCATAAACACTTTAAAATGTTTGAACTTAATGAAATCATGGGTCAAAGAGACAGCAAATTGTTTGTGGAATTACTTAATAGGTTGCGTAAAGGTAAACACACAGTAGCTGACATTGCAAAACTTAAAGAGAGCTATACAAGAAGACATCAACAACCCAATAGATGCATCTCACTTATTTATACAGAATGCTAAAGTAGATGAATTTAATCAAAGGGCCCATAATGCAGCCACAGGAAACAAATTCGCAATAAATGCTCTAGATAGTGTTATTGGAGCTATCTCTCCAGAGCTAAGAAACAAAATACTAAGACAAATACCCAATGATCCAAGAAAAACAAAACAGTTAGCCTCAACCCTTTGTCTTGCTGAGGGTGAAAGAACACACTTTGTCATGAATGTACGAACCGAAGATGGCTTGACAAATGGTGCTGGAAATGTTGTTAAACTAGTTCAGTTACATCAACAAACCAAACCATCTGGTATTGTATGGGTACAATTTGACCACTCAGATGTAGGTCAGAAAACAAGGAATAAAAAAAGACATTTGTATGTACAAGGAATTGAACACACATGGACCCCAGTAAACCCTGTGACTACACAGTTTGCAGTAGAAACAGAACAGCACAAGTTGTTAGAAAACAATTTCCACTGCATCCCGCAGCAGCAAAAACAATTCACAGGTCACAAGGTGATACTCACAGTGGAATTGTTGTGGATTTTAGTACCAGAAATACTATTCCATACATACATTATGTGGGACTCAGTAGAGTGACTGTTATAGAAGGCCTATATATTTCTGATTTGTGTGAAAGCAAGATTGCTGTTAATCCAGATGGAGAGATTAAGAACAACTGCAAAACTTAAGCTTTGCATCTCTCCTCTCCATGACATAACATTTTCCCTTCTTAAACTGTGTTATCTTAATGTAAGGTCTCTTCACAAACACATAGAAGATATACGTAAAGACTTAATTTATCTAAGTGCTGATATCAATATTTTCACAGAAACAAGATTTAATTCTCAAGATAATAATGACATGTATGACATTGCTGGTTATGTTCTCTTCCGTAATGACAACCTTAATTCCAGCAATGGATCAAGGTCTTATGGTGGTACAGCTGTGTACAGTAAAATCCCATACTTACCTGGATACCCCTATTGTCACAATATACATGGTGTTGAAATAACAGTAATTAAGTTAGCAAGTCTTTAGGATTGAATAATCATAGGGATATATCACTCCCCAAACGTGCTTGTAAGGCAACTTTATGAAGCAATAACTGAGGTATTAAATAACATTTCACCAGACAGCAATAACATTACTGGAGACTTTAATATAAATTGGCTTGTTGAAACAGACAGAAGACCTTTGTATAATTTACTAGTGAGGGATAACCATTACAGACAGTTCATATCAACTTATACAACTGACAACAACACAGTAATTGATCATATATATACAAATATATCTAACATTGATATACAAGCAGATGTTTTAGCAACATATTTCACAGATCATAAAGCTGTTTGGGCCTCATTTCACGGTGTCCTCTAACAAATTACTTTATCATGATGTACATTGTTTTTAAGTTGAGAGAGCAACAAAAGAAAGCAGTAAATAGTTATGAAAAGAGTTGTTTCCCTTTTTTCAGAGGAATTTGTAATGAGAAACTCGCAAAACTATTAATAAGGAAATGCTGCTTATTCATTTGGTACCAGAACAGGCCTTTTAAAATTAAGTTTGAAGTCATCTTTCTAAGAGTTGTCCAGTTTAACAACCATTTACAAAAGACAAAAATAAACTACATAACACAGTCTTGAAATTTCAAGGCAGCTCCTTTAGCATCTTGGCTAATTTCTAACTGCAACCTTTATTGACAACCCTGCATTAAACAATTATTCCACAGTTAAGTCTGCAACCCCTCCTGAAATACTCCAGGATACCAAAAAAAACAACAACAAGCAAACAAACATATTAGTGAAGTGAACAAACAACCACATGCGTGACTTTCACGTAATCTAAAATTCGTGATTGCAGCATTCCCACGTGCGTAAAGTGCTTGTAACTTATAGGAAACACACGCATGTTACACCGAAAAAACCCGCGTGTAGCAGGAGAGGCCGATTACTCGCAATTTCTCGTAGTTTTGAATTTCCCTTTTGTTTTTCAGAACACCCATATACCTGTACTTTTTTACACCGATGCGATATGAATTAATTGGAAAAGCATTCCTTGAAATAGGAAGTCGTCCTGTATTTTCAGCGAAAAAGATCTCAAGTGATCAAGACAACACCGGCCAGATTATAGTCACGTGCTCGGCAACGACTTCTTGAAAGCGATCATCTTTCATTCTTACCATCAAAACAGTCACGTTTGCATAGAAGAATAACAAAACGAAACGATTACAACGGAAAGACCCAAATTGGCGTAGAAAGAAATAATGCTGCAAATTACCATTTTTTTTATGTCATGGGTACATGTTTCCGTGGGAATTTCTGTGTCAACAGCTTGCTGTCACTCACAAAGTCTTCGTGATTCTCGCTGGTCCTCGTTATGTTTAGCGCATGGACGATTCGAAGACCCTTCAAATTTGGTTTTTAAGTTGATCATAGCACTAATCTGAAACATTTGAAGTCCATTTCAATATAGTAAATGTCGAAACAGGCGTGTAAAGACAATAAATATCGCAACGATCAGTGCAATCATAATAGCGCCAGGACTTTGGACTTACTTCTTCGGAAGGATAGATCTCGAGTTCGAAGCAGACTAATTACGACTAATTACGAAGAGTCCACGCTAATTTGCATATCGCAGAGCGCCCACAAGAACTCGTTTCTACGTTATCGTGTATCCACGAGTTAAACAGTAGTAGCAGAAATGTTTTCAATTTTTTTTCAGTGACTGTTACGAAAATATTTACTGCTTCAAGTATTTCCAGTATTGCCGTATAAACAAATAAATAGCCTAAGCCACCAAGAGGTAATTTATTTGTTGAAGACGATTACCAAACGTTCAAAAACACGCCAAAAAGCTTCCAGGGAGGGAGGGAAAGGCATATTGCTTGATAAAAGTATAAGTTAATACCCCAGATCTCTCCTGTGAATCTGTATTTGTTCAAATAATTCCTGCACAAAAATTACTATTCAGGCTGTTGATTCCAGGCCTAATATCACCGCTGTAGTACAGTTGACTCACGGTGAGCGACAGGTTTGCTTCCGCTCAAAAACCCCTTGCAAACACTTTGTCAATGAAATCCCACACAAGTACGCATTGCGAACCTATTTTTTCAGTTAGTGATAAGAGTAATTTTTACCGGTGCAGTCTGTGTAGCGAGAGTAAACACCCGCAAGGTAGGCTGTGATTTCTTATCACTCAGCTACTGATTTGTTTGGCGTTCAGATGGTTGTTTTCGCAGGTACAGCACTTCTTGGTACTTTGAAATTATTGACATCTTAAAGAGTCTTTTTTGTATCAGTTGCCGAAAGTAATCTGAACTTTATTTGCAATTTTATTTGGAAAGCGCATAGGACTGTATGACTTTTCTTGACGCTGATTGCTAAGAAGTGAAGTACTTTGCATGTGGAGAAAATTTCAACCAAACGGAGACTCCATTTAGTTTGAATAGCCGCTATGCTTCTGTATACTTAAAAAGATTCGAATGGGGAAAAATGTTTATTACCTTAACCCGGAAATCGCGGGTAAGTTCGAGGGACCATGTGTGCAGGACTTCCTCGTTTTTCTTGCCTACAGTCATAAACACATTGTAAAATACTCCAGTACTACAGCCCTACTTGAAGTTGGGCTAGCCATCAATCCATGATCTTTCGCTACGCACATATCACCGTCGCCGACAATTGCGGTGCAATCGGCGCTTAGTTAAGCCTGTCCAAATGCAAAATGTGAAGGCAGAGTGGTGATTCGTCTGGCATAACATAGGTTATGGTTTGTCATCGTGGTGAATAACACTTTCAAAATAGAAGCATAATCGTTTGCCTTTGGATAGATCTACATCCGAAGTGACCACATCGTGAGAAAAACGATTACACTTCTCTTTTAAAAGAGTGATAACTCATTTGTGGAATTATGATTTTCTTAGCTTGTTTTGTTACTCGACTCGTACTTAATAAAACGAGGGTAAAGGTCTTTCCTTAGAAATTCTGAGATATACTACCTTGATACTGTTTAAGGCAAATTAGAATTTGTAAGTTCTCTGGTTTATAATTCTATTTTTTACCGTATTTATGATATGAATATCATAACCACAATGTTTTTACCTTCAAACGGTTAGGTCAGGCCACCTTGCTGTAACTGACGACCACCGGAAAAGATGGCTGGTGGTTGGGATAGCACTCAATACAATTCTTATACCCCAGATACGTTCACCTGTAGAGAAAGAAATTGAAAAGGAATATAACAACCTTAAGACCAACCACAATATTCATGGACAGAGCACATCTTGTCGTCTTCAGAGGTGGCCGCCAGCAACAGTTTTGAAATACGAGAACGTTAATGGAAATGATGTTCATCCGAGGCTCTCTGGTGGAAGATTGAACTATTCCTTGTTCGATTGCCGAGTAACATCTCACGTGGACTTTGCCAGGCTGTATGTTGCGAATCACATGGCAAAGTTCACTGCATTTGATGACCACTGTGATGCGTCCGCTGTGCTGTCGTTGCTCAGTCGTGTTCCAGTTTTCTCCACAGCTATACAGGATGCAGCCAATAAAGTCAGAGTGGCACGGAATGACTGGGCACATTACGTCTTCAGTAAGTGGGATGTGGCCAAGTTTCATCAAACTTTCGTCGAAATGGAACAACTTGTAAAAGAGTTGAAGCTACCTGCTGCAGATGACGGAAAACTTCGAACAGAATTAAAAGACTGGGAAAGCAGAGGTATTAAGGATGTTAATAAAAGATGTTTCAACGTTACTTCATTGACTAGTGATTTAACGTCACCTTTCATAGTGCGGTTCACGGTCGATTAAGAAGTCAGCAATTTTTGTGACTGAATGAAGGGGTAAGTTTTTAAAGAAACTGGTACTGTGTTGGTGGGGGGTGTCACAAGGTAACTAGGTTTTACTTAGCAACTTAGCTGATAGAATCAAATTTTATAAGTGTTGTTTAATTCTCATTTTCTTAGGTACACATATATGCATGAATTCTCCTGTGGATCCAGTATTGCTCCAACTGCTTCAACAAAAGTTTAGCTCCCTTCAAGATGACGTAAAGAAAATATCTGAAGGCTGCAGAGAAGAAAAGAACAAAGTCCAAGATTCCCTTCACAATTTTGCCAGTGATATCGAAGATTGGAAACAAAAGGTTGAAGAATTGGAGAGTGGCCAACAGAACACGGCACGCCAAGCGGAGTTGACGGAAAGCAGATTTGATGATCTTGAAGACAGGATTGGTGTTGTTGAAGCAAAACTCGAAGGTAATTATATGACGTCACTCTTAAAATCACTGTAAAATATTACATCGTATACTCTTAATCGGCCAATATTTCAAGAAAAGTAAAGAATATCCATTATGTAATATGGTGGAATTTTCCTCCAAGGGATAATTTTAAAAGAAACAACAAGAAAGGTAACTGGATGTTATGTTAAATGAGAAAGTGTATAGAAATATTAAGGCCGGTGAGAGGAAACGAAAGCAGTAATACTGGAAACTAAACACCAAAACAAAGAGGACGACAGTTTGTGCTTCAACGTATTTCATAAAGGGCTGGTAAAAATTTTAAAGAGTCTTTTTCTGTTTTCCACAGAGGTTCCAACCTCACTCCGCAAGCCTCACCTTCCGAGGGAAGGCAAATACTTCATTGGTCGAAAAGCAGAATGTGAAGAGATCATCAATAACTTGACTTCGGTATCCGCAAGAATTGTTTGGATCTACGGTCCTCCTGGATTTAGAAAATCTCAGGTTGCAATAGCAGTCGGAAATGAGCTCAAGTTTCAAGGAAAGAGCGTTTATCACTTTGAGCTAAGTAAAATTAGAACATGTGACGAACTATTGTCAAAGTTTCTGTACTATATCCGTCTATCGCCTCACGATAGTTTTTTTACTCAGCATTTAAAGCCAATTGATCTGTTTTGTAGAACAATTGAATATGTTAGCGACAATTTGTACTTTATCCTTGACGATATGGATAATTTACTTCAACCGAATGTTCGGGATGAGGTTGCTGGTCTATTGAAGGAAATTCTCACAAAATGTCCTAAAATGACGTTCATTGTCACTTCTCGAGAATCTCTCACTCTCCATTTGGAATTCTTTCATCCAGAAGTTTTCAGAGTGGGTTCGCTCAATAAAATTCATTCACAAGAATTAGTCAAAAAATTGATCCCTAAAGCTACCGACTACGAAAGTAAGAAAATATCGGATTTATGTGAAAATATGCCATTTGCCATTCTACTTTTGTGCAAATCTATTCTCAAAAGTGACAGGCCTTTGAACGGTGCCATCACTGATTTTAAAAGATCGATCGAGAGTAGTTTAGAAAGCTTGCATAAACCAGAGGATGTCAGAAACTCGAGACTGATGGGAATCTTCGAATCCTCCTTTCAAAGACTCACTCTGCAAAGTGACAAAGATGCCATCGTGGCCTTGTCTACCATTCCTCAGAGCTTTGACGAGAACCTTGCCGCAGCTGTCTTGGGGTTGGACGAGTCCAAAACCAGCAATGTTCTAAAAAGGCTTCACCGTAGATCACTCCTCGAAAGAAACTGTGGCTTATTTAAAATGAATAAACTTCTTGCATCATTTGCAAGGGCTAAAGGAGAACTGAAAGAAATGAATGCACTGTTTCTTGACGCCAAAACTCGATTTTGTAATCATAATATTTCCTTACTCGGTACGCTAAGCGACGAATTTCTTTCTGAAAATACTGAGTCCAAGTCAGCTGCACATGAGATTTTCTATAAAGAGAAGCAGAATATCGTGTCAAGTTTGACCGACGGCTGCTCCTTGAACGACAAAACAAGAAACCAGGCTTTTGATGTGTTATCAAAAGTTGAGCTGTTTCTGGACACACTTTTATGGAGAGATAGTGCTACTTTTAACAAGATCTATGACCAGGCAATGGCGGAAGCAGAAGAGTGTGGAGACAGGGCGGCTTTTAACCGGATGGTAGTTGCGAAGGCGTTCAGTGAAGTAACTTGGAACTCAACAGAAGCAAAGACAATGCAGCTGCTACCAAGCCTATTAAAAGAGACGCAGCTGTCCAACTTTTCAGACGTAGAAAGAGGAAAGTGCGCCTGTTATTTTGGAATTTATCGGCTCGTAAATGGTAACATCGAGGGAGGTATCGAACTTCTAGAGTTCTCATTGTCCAAGTGGAAGGGTACCACAGATCCGCTGCTGAAGATTCTAGAAGTTCTTAGTTCCCAGATCTTGTCTCTGATTTATGAAAGCACGAACGACATTAAAAGGGCCGTGGACTTTTACCAAAATGCTGAAGAGCAGTGCAAAAATGTGGGAGGCCGAAGTCTTTTGTTTGTCCCTGAAATAATGGCTAAGTACAAGAGTACTTCCCAAGAGAAAATGCGGAAAGACGACAACCATTCCCGCAGTCAGCCTCTTGAAATTATGATATATTTAATCATCGTTAAAGCAACCAAAACTTTCGTTTCTACCAGTAAAATAGAACAATTTCAGACCAATATTCATCGATTACTTCAACAAGAGAGTGTCGTAGACACGTCTTCAGGTTACAAAACAAGTATGATGTATTTTCATCAGTTTGTTGTGGAAATACTATCTCACATGGGTAATTGCCAAGAAGCAAAAAAAATTGTTCAAATAGAGATCGCCCGTATGGAAGAAGTCCAGAAAAGAATATCAGATCAAGATTCTTCACACCAGGAATATAAGGATGTCACTGAAGCATTAGCAAAAAGCTATTCCATCCTTGCTGTATTTCAATTCCGCGAAAGTGAATATGAAGATAGTCTTCAATCCCACCATCGCGCACTCGAGCTTACTCTGAAAATATTTGACAGAAACCATGGAAATGCAGCTGCCATTTACCACGAGTTAGGTGTCGTTCTGAGAACCTTGAAGAATTACAGTCAAGCCCTTGAATATCAACAGCAGGCCCTTGATGCTCATATCAGTTCTGATGCTAATTCCTCCAAGGCAGCTAACAGCTATCATGAGCTGGGTGTGACACAGTGTTACATTGGCGAGTATTCAGCTGCTCTAGAGTCCCATCAAAGAGCACTTCATATCAGATTGAAGAATCATGGAGACCATCATAGGGATACTGGTAGAAGCTACTATGAATTGGGAATCACGCAGTGGTGCTTGGAAAAGTACGAAGATGCCCTCTCCTCTCACAAGGAAGCAAACAGGATTTCGATCGAAGTATTAGGAAAGCAAAATAGAGAAACAGCAGACAGCTATCACGAGCTCGGAAAGACGTACTTTTGCTTAAAAAAGTACCGTGAAGCGTCCCGATCACACCAACACGCTTTACACATAAGACAGAAACTACTCGGCGACGAACATGTCGACACTGCTAACAGTTACTATGAACTTGGAATCTCGCATTTAAAACTGAATCAGTATGACCTGGCACATAAAAATCACCAACGCGCCTTCAACATACGGCTAAAGATTCTTCGAGGACAAGCCAGAGACGAAGAAATTGCGAGAAGTCACCATTATCTAGGACGTGTGCAGTACAAGGAAGTAGACTATAGTCAAGCCATCCGGTCACACATGAAAGCAGTCTCCTTCAGAAAACGCTTGTTTGGAGAAAATCATCCAGAAACAGCGGAGAGTTATTATGAATGGGGAAAAACTTCTTTTCACAAGGAAGACCTCGCTAAGGCTTTGGCGCTACTACAGCGTTCCCTTGCCATCAGCGAGTCGGAAATGGGTAAGGATCATGAAAAAACAGGAGATAATTTGTACCAGCTAGGTCTTGTGCAGTGGAAAATCCATCGCCTGGTAGAATCTCTCAGTACGCATCAACGCGCACTTGACATAAGACTTAAGCATTTCGGTCGGTATCACAACAAAACAGCCAAGAGTCTCTACCAACTAGGATTGGTATACAGCAGTCTGGGCCGTTTTAACCGTGCTGCTAATTCACATGTACAAGCACGAAGAATTAGAAATGAGACATTGGGCAATTTACATACAGAAACTGCGAGAAGTTACCTTGAAGAAGGTGCCAATCACTTCAAGAGGGGGGACTATCACTCTGCTCAAGAGGCACTACAGTTTGCTGTCAAGATAACGACAGAGTTACTGACCAACGATATAAAAGAGTTGGCTGACTTGCCCCATGACAAGCAAGTGAAGAATTTGCTTAGGATAGATCACGAATCAGGTTTACGTTTCTACCAAAGAGTGTCAAGAATGCACCAGAAGCGCCTGGCACATCTTCAATCAAACAATCATTCACTTAAAGGGAAATTGCGAGGGTTAAAAAACACTCTTGCAGATATCGCCAGCAATTACAATAAAGTGGGAGAAGAAGAATACCTGATGGTGAGTGCGAAGGATTCCACAAAAGCCCTGAATTTATTCAAAAGAGCACTGGACATTGGACTTCATTTGTTTAAGGATAGCCATCCAGATACTGCCATTAGCTATTTTAACATTGGATGCGTAGAAAGTGCTATGGGAAGGTTTCCACCCGCGCTTGAATCACATCAACGTGCACTGGACATCAGACTTGAGGTATTTGGAGAAACCCACCGAAAAACAGCTGATAGCTACCAACGGCTAGGACAGGCTCAATTTGATATGAATAAGTTTATGTCCGCGCTTGAATCATTCAAACGTGCACTGGGCATTATATTAAAATTAGATGGAGAAAACCACCCAAACACAGCCAGTATCTATAGCGACATCGGATGTGCATTTCAAAGATTAAGAGATTTAAAGTCTGCTCTTGAATGGCACCAGCGTGCGCTGGACATCAAGGTAAAGTTACATGAAGAAAATCACCCAGGTACAACTAAAATCCTTGGCAACATGGGATGCCTTCAACTGGAAAAGAAAAACTATACATCCGTCCTTGAATTATTTCGACGTGCACTGGACATAAAATTAGAATTTTTTGAAGAAAACCAACCCGATACAGCGTGCTGCTATCACAACATTGGAATCACACAAACGAAATTACAGAATCTAGCGTCAGCGCTTGAATCACATCAGCGTGCACTGGACATAAGACAAATGGTCTTTGGTGAAAATCACCCAGAAACAGCCGACAGCTACAACGGAATAGGATGCGTTCAACTTGTAATGAAAAACTTTTTATCTGCACTTGAATCGCATCAGCGTGCATTGGACATAAGACTGATGTTCTTTGGTGAAAATCACCCAGTAACAGCCAACAGCTACACCAACATTGGAAACGCACAAATGGAATTACAGGATCCAACGTCTGCGCTTGAATCGCATCAGCGTGCACTGGACATAAGACAAATTTTCTTTGGTAAAAATCACCCAGAAACAGCCGACAGCTACACCAACATTGGATACGCACAAATGAAATTACAGGATCCAACGTCTGCACTTGAATCACATCAGTGTGCACTGGACATAAGACAAATGTTCTTTGGTGAAAATCACCCAGAAACAGCCGACAGCTACACCGACATTGGAAACGCACAAATGGAATTACAGGATCCAACGTCTGCGCTTGAATCACATCAGTGTGCACTGGACATAAGACAAATGTTCTTTAGTGAAAATCACCCAAAAACAGCCGACAGCTACACCGACATTGGAAACGCACAAATGGAATTACAGGATCCAACGTCTGCGCTTGAATCATATCAGCGTGCACTGGACATAAGACAAATGTTCTTTGGTGAAAATCACCCAAAAACAGCCGACAGCTACACCGACATTGGATACGCACAAATGGAATTACAGGATCCAACGTCTGCGCTTGAATCACATAAGCGTGCACTAGATATAAGAATAATGTTGTTTGGGGAAAATCATCCAGAAACAGCCAAGTGTTACGACAACATTGGAAACGCAAAAGAAGGATATAAAGGATCTAGCGACTGCGCTTGAATCACACCAGCGTGCACTGAACATAAGACTCAATTTCTATGGGGAAATCATACAGACACAGCCAACGTGTTCAACGAAATAGGATGTGTTTAGGGCAGGGCAATAGGGCAGGTTTTCTACGAACAGAAATTGCCCCTTTAGCGAGCGAAATTACACTACACACGAAAAACGATAGAATTTACAAACTGTTTCGAGCTCAGAGTTACCTTAACTCAGCAATTTTGCTAAATATGCCAGCACAAACGTGGCGACTAATTCTTTTTCGACAAAACACATGGCCGATGTCCCGGATGGCCGTCAAAATGAAGGCACGCAATGGGAGTCACAATAGTCCACATGGACTAAAATTATTTGAGAAAACCACCCAACATGCCATTCCAAGACCATTTCAATATGCATTGGACATAATACGAAAATTTGAAAAACCACTCAGATTCAGTCGAAGCTTATAATCATATTGAGGTCACACAAAGTGAAATAAGACTTTAAATTAGCACTCGATTAGCATAAAGTAATACTATCAGCAGAAACATGACAAGACCCTTTCTTTTCAGATTTTTAAAAGTTATCCTTCGTATTAGGTTTTGTTGTTAAAAACTCAAACTGAGCGTCAACTATATAATTAGGAGTTCAGATGATTTACAGAAAAAATTCAGATAACGTTATACATTTCATGGCTAAGCTGCCTGCAAAGATTCATGAATTCAAAAAAGTATTTGTCGATCGGAGTCGTCAACTAAACGGCTTGAACGAAGTATGGCCGGAAGAAACCCTGGATTTATTCAAATATGTTCCTCGATTCTATATCTCTCGTGAAGTACAAGTTAGTCAGAGAAAAGTAGAGAGTATGGCTATTGGATTTTACCTCACCACCAAGGGTTATCGAGTAACTCAAAAGTATTGTATTAAGTGAAATTGAGTCTGTTCCCTCTATTCTAAAAATCATTTGTTTGTTGCCAAAATCTGCTGAACAGACTTGAAATAGCCCATGTATATCTGCATTATATTCTCAGAAATCCTGATTTCATTGAGGAAGGAAGTGAAAAGCCGGGGACGTACATAGGAGATTTAATTCACTGAGGCAGAGCTACCAAGAAAATTTATAGTGATGTTGTAGGAATTCGGTTGTGGTAATGTATCCATACCGTTGTCATCAAATCACAAAATTACCAAAATAGAAAAAAAAATTATTTGTGGCACACATATTTTTTGAAACAATCGATCCAAGGGAAGTAAAAAAGCATGCTAATGCTGACTGTGATCACGACCTGAGAAGCAGAAACTAGGTAAAAATTTAAGAGTTGTCTCTTACTTTAAAGTTCTAACCAGGATATACACTTATTGATATAGTTAAATAAAACGGTCAGGAAGGATTAAAAGTTAGGCGAGAGAAAATACTAGTTGGCCAATGCTTTCGTAAAATAGGAAATGCAAAGTCCTCACGAAATATAAGACATAGTAAGTTACTCATATTTTGACTATGTCAAACCAGTAGGTATATTGTAGCGTCTATAGACTTATTAACGTGAGCTATTGGTCTCGTGTACCGTTATGTTATTAGATTGGGTAGAAGTACTTGAAATTTGTTTTATCTAGTTTTAATAGGAAGAAACCAAAACAGAAAAACCAAATAAAAAACAAAACAACTTAAGCAAAACAACGACAACAGCAAAGCAAAACAGTTTCAATCTCTGTAAAGTAAGCTCACTTTGACTGAGATACCAATTCAACCAAGACCTTAACCGTTTACGTTCCACGAGTGACCAAGACCTCCTTAAAATATCAATACAACATCAAGCATAGAAGTGACGAGAATAAAGAACAATGTCAGTTCGGAAATTATTAGTTGATCCAATACCTAATTCGCCAAACTAACATCACAAGAACTGTATGGTAGACAGTAAGGAGAATTACTAATGAGATCTTGGGAGCGAAAGGGTTAAGGCCTTTTTCCAACCGTAGAAGTGAAGCAATTGTCTTGGTAGTTATTTAGTAAAGGAAGTTGTTGATGGCGAAAAATTCACCATTGCTACTTTTTTTTTTCCATAGTCAGTGTCAAGAGAAAATAATGGAGCCTATTATTTTGTCTTGTCAATATTCGAATAATTTTAAGATGCGAAACTAATATGTTAGTATTACAAATTTCTGTTTAAAAGGAAAGGCAAATTGACTTTTAGACATTACAATAACTCGATATTAAAATCAAAACAGCACGAGCAGGCTGGTGTTTTACTATAAAATCTCTGACGAAATACTTACTTTTCTAAACATTAGTATACAAAATAATTTTCACGATTAAAAGCAAGAGGAGAAAGAGAAAATACTAGTGAAACAAATTCCAATCAAACAACAAGAATTAATAAAAAAAATATCAGTCTGCTCTTATTTTGATTAAAGTGGAACTTAATTGCAATTAGGTTCGACTATATAGCACAGCGGAAGCACGACTCTGATTCAGACGTCGAGCAATGTCTTGCGAAATTCAGCATTTTCTGAAGCATCCTTAGCGCATACTCCGTAAAGGACAATTATTATTATTTTGACTTCCCCGCGGTAACGCAACCCTGCCGAAATACATTAGAATAATCTATGGATTTTGTTTGGCACGGCTGAGGT